>NW_006800020.1:195220-208002 GCF_000485575.1 Poecilia formosa | reverse complement strand
CTCTCACTCTCCCCCACACACACACACACGTCTCACACACACACACACACACACACACACGCACACACACACACACACACACATACTCTTTGCTTTATGACATGCCATCAAAAGATGCAACACAAAAGCACCTTTAATGTATTGGGGAAAAAAAGCGGTAAACAGATTTGCATCACTACCCCACATTATCTGCTGACGCCCTGAAATGATTTGTTTTATGCACACTTGGCCTTGAAGTTTGCAAGCAGGTTGTCAGTGATGATAGAATTGAGCTAAATGGTGCAGACAGAGAAAACAACAACTTTGCTGAGGTCTCCACTTTGAGCTCGAAGGCAAACTGCTTAACTCAAAAAAGGCAATTTTAATTGCATCGATTCAGCCATACAAATGTAGGATTCTCTTCAAAAGTGTTCACCTCAGCACAGTCTCTGTCTTCTCAAGCTGCCAGAATGGAGCCAGTTTATTCTGCAAAGCCCCCCTTTAACTCAAGCAGGCAGCACACAATCATGCAGAGGGAGTTCGTTTTATATGATTTTACACAATGCAAAAAAAGTTACGTGACAAGAAAAAAGTGCAAATTGTTCAAAGTTCTGTTTAAATATGATCAGCATTTCAAAATGCAAACCTTTGTATTGACAACATACAATTCTTGTCAGGCTTTTCTTGCTCTTTGAACAGAATAGTTCTTTCTGTATTTGAACACATAAAAGGAGTAGAAAATATTTCTCTGAGGAAAACAAATCATTATAAGAAGTGCAAAAGACAAATCCAATAATACACAATTATTGTGTATTATAATACACAATAATTGTGTATTATAATTATTGTATATAATACAATAATTATAACACACAATATAATTATCCCAGCTGCTCTTCATCTAATCTGAATATGAGCTTGAACAATTTCGCAAAGACTAATAGGCAAAGAGTCAAGTTGCCTGATTTGGATTATTGAGCTAGGATGCCCATTAAGTGTCTTTTTTTTTAAGGAGAAATGGGCTGATAATGCACACTTTTATCATTTTTAAACAGAAAACTTGAATTCTATACCCAAATTGATGAGTACAGTAGAGCAAATTTAAAAAAGAAGAAAGACCAATGATTATTTTTTCCAAGAAACTCCATTTTTAGAGTCATTTTAAAATAGCTGCGCGACAGAACTTATAATGTTATTCCCTGATCAAAAACATTCCTGGAGTGTTGCTTGCTCATACAATGCACCACCTATTTTCCCAAAACTCCACCTTGAAGCTTGAAGCCAACAGCATGAATAATACGTTTAATCTTAACCTTGCAAATAATTGAGTGATGATTTCCTCAGAGTACCACTAAGGGTACCACTGGTGGTATTCAAACACACCTCCAGGCCTGGAATCGTATGATTTGGTTTGTTTACACACCGAGCCTTTTTCCTCTCACACAGAGTCTGTGTGATGCAGACAATGGTCATTTCCCAGGTAGATCAGGACTCACAGTGAGCGATTGGTTCAGCGCGGCTGTCACAAAGCATTACCGAATGGCAGGCACAGCTCCGCAGACGCCACAAGCCCGTGAAGATGATCACATTTGATACACATGACACTCCATCCCTGCTGTGACAACACGCGCTCATTTTTCTGCTCTGACATCCGTTGCCGTGTGGGTGTTATTCAAGTCAAATCTATCATTTTAATGGAGAAGTAGTCAGACCTGAGGATTATTTGAGGCATAAATATATCATTGTCTGTTCGTTCGGTATCGACCAAGTGTCACTGTGCCCAGACTTGCTCTTTCATGACAAAAGCTGTGAGATATCATAGAGCACAAATAGATTCAGAGGGCCCTGACAACAGGAACAACAGGAGACCAGCGTGAACTGCACAAGCATAGGCTGAGATAACAGGCTCTTTAAGATACTCACTGAGGGATAATAAACAGGCTAATTATGTTATCCTCAGCAAGCACAAAGAAACAATGGACCCATCAGTTTAAAATTCCTTAGAACTCCGCTTGTTTGGTGCCAGCAGTGCAACAAAGTGAATTGTCCACCATGATTTCAGCTTTTTGTAAATGCCTTAAGTACAACCAATCTGATGAAACTCCAATTTGCAAGAAACCAGTGCACAGGGGCACAATGGAGTATTCCAGCATATTGCCTAAGCCGTGGCCTCTGAAAGCACACTAATTGCATCTGGGATTTGGTTATCCAATCCCACAGTGCATCACAGCCAGGCTAGGAGTAAAGACGGGGGGAGGATGAGGGTGAATTAGAGGCTGGTGGGGTGAAGCTTCTGCTTGCTGAAGCCTTGACAGTGCTTTGTACTGAATGATTGTTCTCCAGACAACTGACGGAGGTAGCAGCGCACGCAGGGTTGTTTGAAAGCCCAAAAGGATATGCGGCTGCATCATCAAAGTCCAGCAAGTCTTCCATGTGTCAGGGAGAGATTAAGCTCTTCCAGAGAGGGCAATGCCTCTGATCACTCCATTCAATCGATGGGATTTGAATAAAGGAATAAAAGATCAGGCATTGTGTATCTGGGTGCTCTGCAACCACTGGATAGGATTAAGGCATGTTGGAACAGTAACGGTGACAGACACCATCAATCACAAGTTCCCCACACTAGTTAGCTGAAGTTGATATTAGCCCTAAATAGGACACATCTGTTTGTTGCTGCACACCCACAGACTTTAATTAATTCTCAAGTCATTTTATTTTTAGGCATGGGTTTTTATTTGTTGCTGCTCCTGTACAAGTGCACAAAAATGTAAATTGCATCCTTCCTTTGCTCACAGTCAGGGGCTCACATACTCTGTGATACTGCAAATTAAGCACACAAACACAGACACACACGCACACACACACACGCTGAGACTGATCCAGACTCGTGGCGCAGCACACACACACAAACACAAACAATATGAAAGTCACTGTGCAAACAAAACTTTGGTCTGATGGTCTTCTTCGGCCTCATTTTCCTGTCTGCCTGAGTTCTCTATCATCACTGAGCGTCTTCTCCACAGGCTCTGTCAGATAATAGCTTCCTTTCTCCACTTTTGAAGAGAGAATGAATATATTCCCTGGGAATATGGTTCAAGGGCAGGTCTGTGTAACCCAGGGAGACAGACTTTTGCCAAGACCTTGGTTTCAGATTCTGGAAATGGCTTAACATGTCTTATACTTATCTTGTACTATGTACTGCCCAGGAGCCCCGACTCCCCCACATTAAACTGAGGTGTGCTGATTGAGTTCAGGTACATGGATTGTCCTTGGCATCTCAACCTTAGAGTCTAACTTCCTGCTAATTGTTTCATCAACAGATAAGCCTGTAGTTTTTTTGACATGCATGGGGGCAATGCAATATGATGTTGAACCCACCCACTTTGAGTTCTTCTAGGAAGGCTTTTAAAAAGCTCAAAAATGTGTTCATGGAAAGCACATGAGTGATCTCCTGGTCGTGCATCCTTGATAGGCACAACCATCAAGGATGCGTTCATGGAAATTTAAAAATGTGTTCATGGAAATTTATTAATTTATGGGATCACACACTGATGCGCGACAAAAATGGCATGTGCTAAACTCCACGTGCAAGTGGAAGGAAGAAATGTCTGCTTCTGCAACATTATTATAGCATGTTCTTCTTGTAAACCTATATCCCCCTTTCAAATTCAACTGCTGGCCAACTTCTTACTTTCACGTTTGAAGATGTGCAACATATGTTCTTACATTTTATGATCCGTTTTTCAACAAAACTGACTTCACAATGCCATCCAATTTGCAAAATCTATAGTGTACTGCATGCATAATTCTTTAGACTTTCTTTTATATTTTTCCCCTAACTGGTCAGACTTTCAAAAATGAACTTTAGAGCCTTGATGTTTGAAGGTCTTTAATATTTGTAGAAATTTCATCTGAAATCTTACTGGCGCACTGGAAAATATAGCCTACGGTATGTGCCCTAATAAAAATTGTCAGACAATACCTTATGTGTATGTACCAAGTGCCATTTTTATTTCTTATTATTGTCAACCAGCCTCTCATCTTTTTACCCATCATGTCTCACAGAGGGATATAATTACTACAACCCAATGCTTGGCTATGCTTTCCTATTATTAGCCCAGCTTTTGAAGCCCTCTGCCTGGTCATATGGTCAGTGCTTTAGGGCAATATGTCACAGTACATGGGCACAAAAGGTAGCCAAACAATGCCTATTGGGGACCAGGTGCCACGGCAGTAACACCATTTGGCTACCGTTCACTATTGTGGCACTCTGTGCTTGTTGAAACATTACAACATTTGCGGTTTCAAGCAACCTTGTTAATTAAAGCACCCAATGCATAATGAAGGTGTGTGGATTCAGCTGACCATGGAAGCTATTGTTTGCAGATAAGCAAGTTGGCATCCTTGAATGACTCACATAAAGACACAATGACAGACAGGATGGAATGCGACTGCACCCAGCATAAAAGAAACCGCAGTAGCCTCATTGCAGCATCATTATGTTCTCTTCTATCATCATGCTGCATGCGAGAAATGGTCTTTTTCTTTCTTTTTTTTCTGAAAGATATTCTTGGCGATCAAGTCAGCCTCTTTAATGATGTTTTGGATCTTAGTGTTCAGTGAAAAGAATGAATTTGATTGGTGTTTTTTTGATGTTAAGTTCTTCTTTTTATATTGTTTCTCTATTTTCAGCATTGTTCAACTACAGGCATCAAAGTCTCTACTTGTACTGGAAGTGGACAAATGTTTCATTGTCTCCACATAAGATGTCCAGAGATGTCTCACAGGCAATTCTGTGAACAAACAAGGGGATGCTCAAAGTGTAAGATACAACTTCCTCATGAATTGTAGCTTTTTATTTAACAGTTAATCCAAGTTATGTAGCAGGCATGTAGTGAAAAGCAAATCTGAACATTTCAGCCCTTTAACTATCTTTTTGCTGTCTAACGTGCAGGGAAAGATCTTGAAAATAACATAAAAGAAACTTTTTTTTTTTGCCTTTGCTAAAAAATTTGTTTTATTAAGACAGTGCTTTGAAAAATAATTTTTAGACTTTCAACATTTGTTACAACCACAAACTTTAAGATATTTTATTGGAATATATAAAATCATATTTGTGAAGTGGAAGGAAAATATATATTTTTTAATATGAAAACAGAGAGATTGGGGATAAAACTATGAAGGACTGTTAAGTAGTTAGGGTATAAAACAGTAATCCTGCAAATAAAAACCTTAAAGAACGCTACAAATTTACCTAAGTATGACTGTTCTCCTATACGTGCGGGTGATGCAGGTAAAGAATTAATCAAACACACTCCCAAGAGGCCCATAAGAGCTCAAGAGGAGCAACAGAGATCTATAGCTCAGGTGGGACAACTATCACTCCACAAATGGAGTCCCAAATACAAAGCAATTCTTATATAGAACCTCTTAAGAAAAGTTTGGTACAAAGGCAACACATGGAAGAAGGTACTCTGTGGAAAAGGTCCAAATGTAAAGACTATGTATAGTAGTACAGACTTGGCATTCAATTTTATTCAGCTTTTATTCTCCAGGGACACAGAAGCTGGTCAGATTCGATATGAAGATGAATGGAACTACATACAAGACCAATTCTGAAATAAAACTCTTTGGAGGCTGTAAAAGTCTTGAGAACAGCCAGAGAAGCAATGGGATTATTTTGTTCAGTGCATATTAATTTGTGAGAATGGTAGAATCAAAACGCAAACCTAAATATGTAAATCTTTGATAAGACATAAACATTTACATTCACACAGACCCTCTCTTTTTGTAAAAAAAACAAACAAAAAAAAACAAAACAAATTAAAACAAGAGGTGAACATTTCCATCTCTAGATGAACAAAGACTCAAATACACTAAAAGGTGTTTCTACAGATTGTCTCATTAATTACTAAATACAAATGCACACCAAAGCAATACATCTAATTTTAATTTCTTAAAAACTTAGAAGCCATGTATCCATTTTAAAGAACATTTGCTACTTTGCTTATCACATGGAAATCCAAATTAAATATAATTAAGTTTGCAATTTTAACATCACAAAATGTGGAAGGGTTTTGTAAACTTTCTTTCAATAAAGACACTGTTAAGGCAAAATTAGCCAGCCTTTTGAACAAGGTATTACAGTACAAGTTCTTTGTAATACTGTAAAAAGTGAGAGTTTGCATAGACACTAATGTTTGAGATTAAAGTATTTGTGGGAAAATGGTCAAGGTGTTTCAGGGCCTCCTAGAGCAACATCCTTCAGATCTCTATATCTTATACTTACAGTCTAGCTGAGCAAAAGGTTTGCTGCGCACCTGAACCACTGTACAGTGGTCCAGCAACACAGAAGACATCTGACATGTCGTGAACTTTCCCCTGATCTAGGCCCGTAGGGGACACCCAACCAACAAGCTCAGGGATCGCTCACAGCCCTTTTGTTGCCACATTCCTGCTCTCAAGCACCTCAGCTAGCCAGTGTCCTTCTACTGAAAAATAATCATGCACTCAGGCAGTCTGCACTGTACACACAACAAAGCGACATTCTCAAACACTATACAGCCATCAGACATTGCTCATGCAAACACAATCTGTCTCACACAGCCATGTGGTGCATCTGCCTCCGTGTCCCCCTGGCCTTCTCACTCACTTTCACGTGAGTCAGTGAACAGAAAACTGGTAAATACCTCCATCTTGTGGACGATATTTGTCAAATTATAGGTGATACTGTGAGAGGATGCTCATTGTCTGCCTCAATGAAAAGGAAAGGGAAACATAATTATCTAAATTTGGTACATATGTTCTATGCTTGTTTTCACGCAGAAGGCTGCATAAACATGCAGCAAAGAAATGCTAACACATGCTAACACATACTCCTACCTTGAAACAGGGTGATTATTTCTGTTGTACACATATTTTGTTGAAATAATCTTTCGTTATTCGCTGCCTTCAAGAGCCAGCTAAGGCGACAGGGTGACTTTATGTTGAATGTCACTTTGCTTTTGGTTGGTTAGACGGTAGCCTCTCTTGAATTGGTTTTGCGGATGAAGGCACAGGTGAGGCCCGGAGAGGAGCGGCTCCTTCTCTCTGCAGCATTTCCTGAACTGAAACAGCCCTACATTTTAATATGCAACATCTGTGCCGGGAGAGCCGTCCAAAATGGCTGCTCCTTGGAGGATGACTGTGGAGTCTGCTCAAGCTTCGGGTTGGGGCGTTTGGTACTGCGAGGTTCTGCACAGATGTTAGCATTCACAATGTCACCCTGTCCTTTGCTTCAGTATCCAGGGAGGTCTATTTTAAGGGAGGATATGGTGTGTTTTCTTTCTTAGTTTTATTAGATCACTTTGTCTGTTACCGTCAATGAAAAGCTTCTGCAAAGACTTGCTCAACTGAACCAGGACTGCTGCGTCTGATCAAGTCTGTATGAGGGAGAATTTTTTAATGATAGGTTCAGTTGTCGAACAAGACAGTGAGGTACTTGAATTCGTAGAGGGAAGCTGAAGAAGATGAGAGAACTGAACGTGCCATTTGAGCAATCACGAAATAACTTGAAGGAGGTTTTACTGTATGGTTATTTGACGGATTCACAGATTTTCAAATACTTTAGTCAAGGCTGCAGCGAATCAAGAAGAGAGACAAGAGCAGAAAAAAAAGAGCAGGGCGCACGTAGGGCGCCTAATGCATTGCTTACACAAAGAAGATGTTCATATTTAATGCTCATCATTAAGGCAGGGTTTGAGCATGGAAGACGCTTCTGCTATTTTCCCACACCCCTTAAGCCAAGTCCATGTGACAGCCCTCCACTGCATCCCGGCAAATTATCCGCATGAGCTGCGGCGAACAAAAACAGCCCAGTGCGGGGGATGTGAGGCCCAGCCTCAGCTCCACTCCTGTGATGGGGAGACACGTCACTTTGCATCAGCTCCAGCCCTCCGAAACCCATCATCTACGAGTGAGGAGAACAGGACCACTCCGCGGAGAGAAGGCAAAGAAAAAGGCAAGGCAGGGATAAGGGAAAAGAGAAGCAGCTCAAAAGAGAACAGAACAGTACCAGACTTAATTTTATTTTTTCTTATTTAGACATCAGTCATCAGATGAACACAAGCTAAAAGAGCCACAATGCTCTTTTAGCGTTGCTGATTTATGTCTAATGAATTGTCGTTTATCAATTGATAAGTGCGGTAAGGAAAGGGGTGTTTATTTGCGTTATGCCAATCTTACCAAATGCAATTTAATGTTATTTACGAGGGGTAGGAGGATCTGCAAAAAAAAAAAATAAAAAAATACATGGAAATATTGATAGAAAAATGCCTGACTCTCACTGCTTGACAAATAATTAATTTAGAGATTTTAAGAAATTTTCAGAAAATAAGTCTGGTAATGTCAACAAAATATTAAACATTTAAAGTTCATCCATGAAAACGCAAATCTCAATTTGATTAATCTCAATTAATTCTCATTTTGTTTTTGAAAACTCCATAGCATTTAAATCCTTATCAAAAATATGTAACACACGATGATAAAACATCTTGTTTGAGTCTAGCTTGTCCGGGCCAGTGGTCGGTGCTCAGCATCTCCTTGCTTAGCAGATGAAGGGCTCTCCCTGCTGGCCAATGTTAAACTTGCAGACCTGGAATTTATTAAAAGACCTCGCATTGCAACGTTCTTTCTTTCTTTTTTTTTAACTATGTGAAGAAGAAGTTGACATTAGATGTTTAGAAAGTACAGAATACTGTGTCCTGAATACATCTCAAGGATATTTCCCCCAACGGCCAAGGAGACTTGAGAAAAATTGAGTTCCACCAAAATAAACCTGTCTTCCAAGATGCATGTGCTCTGAGTCTAAATTGGCCTATTTAAAGGCAAGAAACATAGACAGCCTTTGAATAATATTGACTTGCAAAGTGTGTTTGGGTCAAGGACGGGATGCAAGACATTGCTAGTTAGAACAAGAGTGATGGAAGTAAACCAAACAACATTTAGAGCTCATGCAAACGAACAAGTCATTTGCTTCCTTATTCTAACAAAGACTGAGTCAAACTGGTGAACATATACTTGAGTAAAATAAAATGCATGTGCCAATGCTTGATATACACGTTTTAACAAATGAAATCAATGAAATCACATTAAACTAATATTTTATTGCGAGTTTCAGATCAGTTTATGAGTTTCAAATACACATACAGATAGGTTGATTCTGTCAGAATCTTTTTTTGTTAAGCACAAAGAAGAGCACGTAATCAATTTAAACAGAAATTTATTGATTTAAATGATATCTTTAGAAGTAAAAATCTGGCAAATGGTGCACTGAATTTGCATTCAACACCGTCAGTAAATACTCTGTAGAAAATAATCTTAATTGTATTTATAATGATGTGTCTGTATGGAGTATGTCTCCATCAGATGTTAGTAGTGCTCATTCTTCATGCTAATTCTTCATTGCAAAATTGCACAAGCTCAGACTGGATGGCTGGCACCTAATCAGCTATCAAGTCTTACCACAGATTTTCAATTGGATCTGTGCATTAATCGCGATCTACAGCTGAAAGCAGAACACAGGACTTTGTAGGTCGAAAAGTTAAATGTTGGCCTCATTCATTCATAGAACCTGGTTCCACATGTTTGCTGTGTCTTCTGACAGAGACTCACAATGGTCCTCCTGGATGCCTCTCTGATTAATACTCTTCTTATCTGCTCTGTCAACGTAAAAGAGTGCAATTGTTTTACAACCTATTACAAAAAAGGACTTCATGTCCTTATTCTTGACCCGTCTGGTGCTTTCCTTAGTCCTCACAATGCTGTAAGCTCACTATGCATGTCTATATGAAACTCGAGACGTTTGTCGTCGCTAGTGGTTTAAAGTAAGGGAAGTTACATGTGCATAATACAGGGCACAATTTTGTACTTTTAATTGTAAAATAAAATTATGTAGCATTTTCTTCCCACATTAGCTTAAGAAATTGTTTTTATTAGTTTACTGCAGGAATTCCAATAATAAAAAAGTACATTGTTTGTGGGTGTAGTAGGCTATTTCTGCCTTATTTAGCAGTTATTGTCTGAGTTATTTCCCATGGAGAAATTTAAAATTAAATTTTAAAAATGTCAAAATCCTATTAATGTCTAAAGAGACAGTTTTTGCATGCCAACTTAATATTAATACTGGTCTATTAATGGTCTATGTACTGTACAAGAATCACAAGAACCACAAACGTTCTATTTCCCCGCCTCATCAATTTAATGACATATTATTCTGAAATAATTTACTGTCTTATTACAAGAATAACCAAATCCACAGCTGTCCATTGTTTATCGTAATCACACAGACTACATGCAGGTTGTCTGTCTGAATTATTGCTCTCTTGCTGTAAACCGGTCTGTACAGAAGAGCATGTTATCCATATTCATGTGATTTTTGCCTGAAGGCATTGGTCTATTCTAAAAATAGCATGGTGAGAGAAAGGATCTCTCTCTTTCTCTGTGTGTGTGTCTCTCTCTGTGTATCCTAACATTCATAAGCCCCATCTTAGTGATTGGTTGTAAACAAGTGTCACTTTCCTGAAAAAAAAAAATCACGAGTAAACACTGATAAATAATTGCTTTAGGGAAGAGTAAAGAGACACACAGGGTACAATCAAGCCAGCAGGGTCATGCACAGCTGATTTCAGCTTTATTTATTTAAACAGACTAATAATACAGATACATTCCAGATGATTTACTTATGTCCAAGGGGTATGGAGATACATGGTTACTAATGTCAGCATGTATGAGTTTCATTTAGCGATTTTGTTTGCAGTAAATTTGGTAATTAAACATTTTCTGTTTGTTGATCTCATGAGGGAGAAAATTAAACAAATACTTTTCATAGCAAATCATTAATGAGTTCTAGCAATGAGATAAAATTTTTATTTCAGATTTCTTCTAAATCCCGTTGCTAATGCTTCAGTATGATTTGAGCGTCACCAGCAGATGGCGACACTTCTCAATGATTAAATGTAAAATGTAATTTTGCAGAGTTGTAATGTTCTAGTTTATTTATAAAAATGGGCTGTTGTGAGGGATTTTTCAAAAACGCAATCGTGTGGTTTGCTAGGTGATTTGTTCAAAAATGAGGTAAAACACATTTTACACGAAATATGAAAAAGGAAATTTAAATACTCAAATAATTAGTTAATTACCAGTCGTTACAAATTTAGCATTGTTCTCAAATGGTAAAAATTGTGCAAAAAACTATTTATAATTAGCTAGGACTAAGCAGGAAGCCATTTTTAACAACACTTATGCTAATTGGTCTCTCTGTTCCAATTATGTTACAGTCTAACTTTGCTCTCCTTGATAAAGTGTGTTAGAGTGAATGCAGACCAGTAATAATGCCCCAACAATGCAGGTCACTTCCTTTTAGAAGAAATAAAAGGCTGTGGTGCCTGAGGCTGCACTTTAACTTCACTGGAGCCGGACATGGAAACTGGCTTAATGTGCTTGTGAGCCTTAGAGGAGAGAGCTATTAAAGGGAATTTACCAGAGATAAGAAACTTAGATTCAAAAAGCAAATATTCTTTTTGTATGTCTACTTAAGTAAAAATCATGCTAAAATGTAACAAGAAAACTTACAAAGGTAGAAAATTTGAAAACCTAATTAACAAAAGTACCAGGGACAAAACGTTTACAATGTCTGTCCCAACACAGAGCTGATTGTTGAGCTGATCTTCTGTTACTGATGATGTAATTGACATTACGACAGCTCCGCCCCGGAAGTAGAGCAAGCCTACTTCCGGGTTTTGCTCTACTTCTATGACACTGACAAACAGTGTAATAATGATAGTAGAATTCAAGGCATTCATAATACAAAATTTAAAAATAGACTTTAATGGATGTGAGGTGTTGCCTCACAAGTTGCTTTGCCTCCCGTCACAATGGAAAAGAAGAAGAACTCAATACTCTCAACCATAGACATAATATAAGGATAGACGCCTCATGGACCGCTCTCGCCCATTGTCGCTGATGAGATTTAGGGCGGCCATCTTGGAGCGGTCCACCACTCCACTCAGCGTTATGTGTTTAGCAGGCACAATGACGTATCAGCGCATTTAATCGATCATAACACGCTTTTTTGTTACTGGAAACCATATTCAAACATCTATCAAAGCTACATTTATAAACAATTGTATTTTTTAAGTATGTATTTAATACATACTTCAGCATATTTAAATATGCTTAGTGGCTATAACAATATAATAGGAATGGAATATTCTGATATTGATGTAAGATGAGTATATTACAAAGCACACAGTCGTAATATCAATATATATTTATATAACTATACAAACAGATAAATAATGATTAATACTGAACTAGAAAATTCCTGAAGAAATTTAAATAGGGCCTGCTGAAGGGCACCCATTGCTTTTTTTTCACAGTGGCCATAAGTACGTCTATGCAGTGTTGCAAATACTGAATATGGTTCCCCATCAAAGTGCAATAACTAAAGCATTTGCCAGGTCCATCACCACAATACTATAGCTGACCTGTTTTACCAACATAATACTTTAAGCCACATGTGTCAAACTCAAGGCCCGCGGGCCACATGTGGCCCGCCATGTCATTTTATGTGGCCCCCCGAGCGTTTTATAGCCCATGACTGACTTAAAATAGGTTTTGAGCACGAATTGACTACAAACTACATCTCCCATAATGCATTCCGATTGTCACCAGCCAACAGTATGGCTTCTCGCCACTAGAGAGCAGCAGAGTCACCTCAAGCTGCTTATTGATTTTCCCAGCGAATAAAACTGAGACATCGACAA
>NW_006800020.1:187124-194803 GCF_000485575.1 Poecilia formosa | reverse complement strand
AAATGTACCGAGGGGATACGGATGGTAAATAAAGGAGCCTCCCTGAGTTATTTCCATGGAATCACTTCTGTATTCAGCCTGAAAGAGCGAGTGTATGGGGACAAGTGAGCAGACCAGAGCCAGACAGCCGAGCAACTGATCCGCCTGTACACGCTGCTATAAACACCGTCATATTCGAGCGCTTCAACAGGAAACATGCTAAGCTAATAAAACGAAATAACACAGAGACATAACACGGTCATATTTTTCTAAAAGCAACAACTTTGAACCTGAACAGCTGAACCAGATCTCTGACACCAGAGCTGCGCTACTGTTAAGCTATGAGGCTTGTTGAGCTTCGTCAGGCTTCGGAAGTAAAAAGCCCGAACCATAATCGAACCCCTTTAGTCTCCGACACTAACGACAATAAACACACACAATATACTTGAAAATAAGGTAAAAATGTTGTCCGTTGGAATGTTTAGATACATAAATAGCACATTTGGCTCAACAATGTCAGAGAATATTGCCTACTAGCATAAGCTAAGGTTAATGTTAGCCACAAAGTTTAAGAAAGTAAAACTCACCTTCGTGTCAGTGAATGTATAACGAGGCGTACATCTTAAAACCTTTCTCCAGCTTACTTGTTGGGGCTTCGGATCGATGTATATAGCTTTCAAGCCCTGCAAGCACCTGGTGTAAAATGCCATTTTCAATAGATCGGAAACAACCGAGCCGCTTTTCCCCGAACGCGGAAGCTGAGGTGCAACGAGCCCATAATATATATTGGATACATATGTCTTATAATATATCTATGCTCTCGATAGACATGTCTATGCTCTCAACCTGAGACATGTTTACCTTATCAGCCAACGCTGCAGCTAAGACGACAGGCAAGAAAATTCTTCAACGAGTCCTACATCGGGTTTGTAAGGATATTTGAGGGAAACGGTGGAGAAGCCAACGTAAAAAGTCAAAGTTTCGCAGCCAAAGGAAGAACAGTCTCATTGGATGCGAGTGTGAAAGCGGTGTCGGACGTTTTTTGCACGTACAAAACGGGTGAGCAATGACTTCAATAATAACGGCTTGTGAAAATTTGCCTTCAGGAAAATGCTTAAAAATACATAGTATAAAATAGTTAACGCATGTTTTCATGCAGTAACATGTAGCTCTAGCTGCCATAGAGCTACCGTTGGAATTTACCCACATAAAATCAAGCATAACTACCTTCATTTATTGATGTTTGATTTGACTATCAATAATTGTCATTGCTAGAAAAAATGGGATGTTTACTACCTCTTACCTTCCTGCAGAGGAACATGTGTTAGTTGCCGTCGACGTCGATCACAGTTTCATTCAAATGGACATCAAGTCGGGTGTAGGCCTTCATCCATTTCTTGCGTTAGTTATTCCAGACTCCATTTGGGTTTTGGAAATGTAATAAGTTGTATTGCGCCCTCTAAAACGCTCTGGGTAATGGCTCTCGGGATTGCATGTTCCCTACTGACAACGTTGGATAATAATTTCCTACTATTTCCCTGAAATCTCACCGCAGGGCATTAGCTATGATAGTTCCCGGTGTTCTGACTATCTGTGCTACCCAACAATCCGCCCTACATTGTGGCAGTGCGCATACGCACACTGATGCCACGTCATAGATTGCTTACAGTTCACAAAACATGCAATGAGAAATGCGTACAATATGATCCACAAGTTTAAGATTTACAAGTGTACCACATAATTCACAAATGTGCATAACACAATGCATAAATGCACACGTCAGCATTCACGTGTAAACGTTTGTCGAATTTGCTTGTTTCAAACTGCACAAGTAGCAATAAACTACACATACAAATCCGAAAATATGCGTGCACGACATACCAACTGCGGACGGATCGGTCAACACGAGCGTACGGATCAGCTCGCCTGCTTTTGACTTTTGAGACTTTCTTACCGCATCGCATATGCTCAGATATCCCAGCTTTTCACCAGCCTGGAATGCATCATTCTCATTTGTGAATCCCAAGTGAGATGATATTGCCCTTACACAATGGCTGTCAAAACTTCTAGTGAGGTAAGATAAAAACAAACAAAGCAATACCAAGTACCACAACTCTACCAAACTTTGTAAATTGCAAAGATTAGTTTAGGCATTGTTCTATAGAACTTCATCAGTTTTTCACCTATTTTAAACCAAGTCTGTACATAATATTGCATAGTTTTATCACAGATTTAATTTCCTTTATTTTCAATTTCATTTGACAATATCACATTTTTGTAACAGTCATGAGCAGTGGACTGCCAGCCCACATATACATAAAGTAATTTGCATCCAATGCCTAATGCTGAAAAACGCACTTCCTCTTTCTGCATCACAGAATTGACATGTGGACCAACACGCGATGACTCACATGGTGGGAAACATGCAAACGTGCTGATATCCTAGCTGTGTGGCCTTGGAAATGGTCGCTTTCTGCTCTCCACATGAGGTAATACTGCAGCTCTCATCAATCAAGCAAAGAAAACTCACAATCAGTATTTGAAAAGGTTTTGATCAAAGACCAATGCAGGTATTTAAAATGACTCCAGCACATTAGGATAAGAGCACTGTAAATCAAAGTCCAGTTTTGTTTTTTTGTTTTTTGGGGGGTTTTTTTCATTGTGTAAGGGACACAATGAAACAATGGGTAGAACAGTAAATGGAATGAATAGTTGTTCATAAATATACTGGTCAGATATGTGTTATGGATGCTTGTCGTATCGAATCAGACATTTACAGAGTTGAGAGAAGTCAGACCCAGGAAACTGCAAAACTACAATTACTTTAGAAAACTTTGTCCTGGGCCATCACCAGGGTAATATTTCAATAGTGAAACTAAAACAAAACAATGAGTTCAAAACACACATTGGACAAGTTGTTTGTTTTTTCTTTCTAAAATCATTTGTAAAGTATTTCTAAGAAAAAAACCCTCAGGTTGGTTATAGAGGCTCTCAGTTTGTTACCCTCTGTATGTAGAGTACACACAGGTCTCATTTTAGCAGAGGCAATAAACACGCAGACGGACGTCAGCAACTTTTATGTGGCTTCAATTTGCGGTCTGAGACGCAAATAATGAACACATCCTGTGGCATGGAAAGTAACCATAAACTAATTCTTCATAAAGTCCAATTATTTCAAGAACTGTTTTGCGATGAAAACAAACTTGACGAGTTAAAAATCCAATGTCACAAGGGTTATAGCAGCCATTTAGTAAATTAATGAGGCAAGAATTAACAAGAAATTTCAAACAAATGAATTATGTAGGTGAATTGTGTGAGGTTTTTGGCCTCAGATACCTCCAAAAGGTTTTGAATTTAAAAACAGACAACCCTCAGGCTAGAGGCAGATTGGTAAATTGTAGTGCAACTTCAGACAAAGAAACTGAGATGTGTGTAGTTGCAAAATAGGAGCAGAGAGAAAACACAGCTATACTTGTTTGCTTTAGAATGTATAGATTCACATGCCAATTACAGGTAAATATTGTAATACAGTGACCTATTTTGAAATCAATTAATAATCACTGTTGAATGATTGAAGTAATTACAAATGTTCAGTAGTTATTGGCCCATTACTCCATCACAAGGCAACACTAAGCAAACAACCAAGCACGCACACTCACACACAATTTAGAGACCATTTAAACTAACAACCATGTTTTTGCACTGTCTGGTTAGCTTGAGAGCACGTGCATAGGAAGAACATACATCCTTATTCACTTAAACCCTTGGTCAGGAGTCGTACCCAGGACTTTCTTGTTGCAAGACTAAAAGGGGCAACCACTGCATCAGCGTGCAGAATTTTGTCTATGAAACTGAGATAGAACTAACTCTTAGATCCTGAAAAAGGCCAAATTAAGAATTAGAAACAGTATTTTATTTAACCATGAGTATTAAGTGGTTTCCCCGAATGAGTCTATCTTCTTTTCCAAGGTAAAGTGTTTCCTCTCTGCCAAGGTTTGGTAAACCCTTGTGTAAAAATAGGACATCTGTTTGGTTTGTGTTGATCAGTTACCAAGAGAACCAAACTGGCAAACAGAAACCCATCACTTAGTCATGTTTACCTCTGATTAAATGGCAGGATTATACAAGCTATTGGCCATGTCTCTTATCAGAAAAGCTCCAACCAAATGTTTTAATTGCAACCCTTCTAATATCATAAAATAATGCAGCGTGCTCATGTTCTAAAGAGACTATTTTCCATATTGATTTTAAATTACACAAGTCTTTCAAAATTGTATAGCAGCAAACTTAGTGTAATATAGATTTTAGGTCAGCAGGCTCTTGTCTCCTTATTCTTACTTAAGTGTAATAAAATAAAACACAAAAAATATTCTGAATCATAAAATATTTTACATATTTTAAAATATGTAAAATAGTAGAGTTTCTTTCTATGTAAGACTTTCCTGTTACCATAAAAATATTATTTTAAAAAAAAAGTATGTATATATATTTTTTAAATGTCTCAATATTTTCAAAAATACTTGGTAAAATTATGGAATATAAAAACTATTATTTAACATTTTATTCTATTATATGTTCATATAATGATTATTTTAGCAGTTATTTGATTATGTGTTGCAACCCATCTTTTTTTTATCTTTCAAACACATCCCATAGTGTTTTTTTATGTAAACATTTATATGAAACTCTATTAATCTTTGTCCGTACAGACCAAAAAAACTATGTGTGTCAGAATGACATGTGGTTTTGTGTTTTTCATTCTCAGACCCTTCTTATTGTTTTTTTTTTTTGTTTTGTTTTTTTAAGGTGCTCTTGACACGTCTATTGATAGCTGGCTTTGGATACTAGCAGCAGCAGCATGACGAAGGCTAAGATGCACCTGAATTAAACAGACAGGGACAGACTGTATCAACTCGTGTCGAAATAAAAGCATCTCTCACATGAAAGGCGGGATCTCCATGGTTTCCCCCCAGAGCTGGGCCTCGTTGCCATGGAAGTAAAAGGCGCTTCTGAATGAGGAAAAACACAGAATGGCAAGCAGGAAGTGTCTTCTCTCTTTTGTATGTTTAACATGAATGTGTTTTTGCCCAATTCTGTCATATAATTTTAAGGAAAAAAAAAACAACGTGGGAATTGTTGTACACATTTACATAACATGTCACATATATTCTAAGTAAATGAAGCAGACAGTGTACAGACACAATCCCTGTCATGATGGACTGTTTACCTAACTGTGTAATGGCCATTTGGACAATATTGTGCCATGCTCATGTTGATCTCAATGCAATTACCCATCACACCAGCATGTACCTGTTCCTGAGGATGATTAGAAAAATGGAAGGGGAGGTTATAAAGTAAGGCAAGTTTATTTGTATTGAACCATTCATACAAACGATAATCCAAAGTGCTTTGAATGAAAATAAATAAGTAGATATAAAAAAAAGAATGTATTAACAAATAAAATATTAAAAAACATTGTAAAATTTAAGTCTTATATAAACAAAATACATTTGATATGTGAAGTATTTAAGAAAAAATAAACACAAACAGCTTATTATTTGACCTATATGGAAACTGAAAACAGTATTGGTGTTTAACCTTATTTTTTTTTTTTTTTTAAATGATCGTTTCTGTACATCTCAGGTTTTCAATGAGCTAGCCAGTCAGGCATATCCAGTTATTGCAACTGCCTGATTGGTTTATTTTTAATTAAGACTGAAAAAGACATCATTGCAATAATTTCACTTATTGAAAAGCATGAACACATTTATCTGTCATGTTTTGACAGTAAAATCCATCCATCCATCCATCCATCCATCCATCCATCCATCCATCCATCCATCCATCTTCTTACACTCTTATCCCATTGGAGTCCAAAATAAAAGTGGCCTGAGCATTGAACCTTGTGGAACCTCACAAAGGATGTCTGCTTTAATTACCAAATAACACAAACCAGCTGCACTGAGCCAAACAGAATCTGAACCAGTTTAACAGAGTACCACATAATCCCATTTGCTTTTCCATCTATCAGTAAATTCTGTGTCACATACATCACTGAAAACTAGTATTTCCAAGATGGAGACTCTAGGTCCATTTAGGTAAAACAAATGTTAATTTCTTTTGAATGTAGCCTCGGTGCTATAATATATGATCAAGTTGGAAAAGCAATAAAGAAAAGTTTTTTTTATGTTTTAATAAAATTTGTTCATAAACTGCCTTTATATCTTCTTTGCCAGTGTTATACTTTTAATCACATATTATTAGGCCATCCAGATGTGGCTACTTTAAAAGGGGAGGAGAAAAATTACAAAATGCTGACATAGCCTAATTTAAAAACATTATTAACCACTCCTTGGCTTTACTAATTCAATGTGAAGTTTTAATGAATGGTGATGAACTACTTTTCCTTGCCTAACAACCCTTGCAGTCAGACAGCTTCAAGTAGACTGAGCCTCAGCACTTCTGCCAGATTGAGTGAGTCTAAACACCTTTGTTCTGTTTATATAAGTCTCATCTGATGTGAGGAGGTCTGAGCTACAGTATGTTTGGTTGTTATGTACTAAACATGTCACGCTTGGACTCTGCTCCATGCAGTGCCTGAGGTGATTGAGTGGCTGGTGTAACACAGGGCAGGTACACAGGCTAAGTGATGGGTCTGCTACGTGCAGAAGCCCCACAGTCTGGTCTTCTCCTCACAGTAAATAGAGGATGTCTGTACAGAAAATATGTTGGGCTGGAAGAGCAAATTAGTTTTATATATTTGTTTTATGAAGCAGATGAATAATCTTCAAACGTATAGATTAGATTGCTTTACTACGTATTTATATAAAAGGAAATAATTTGAGAGAATGCATTATTCATATCATAAGACTTGGTGAACTAGGCAGTGTTTATTTTAGTGGCTGATAGTTTCTGCTTCAGCCTGAAATGGTTTCAGAGAACCTGTTATTAATTTTCAAAGTCACTATGAAGCCTCATTATTACTTGCACTGGTTATGGACAGAGAACCATATACGTTTGAATAAACGGGCCATAAAACAGTGACGCAATGTACCCAAAACAACAATGAGTCAGAACACCACCACTGACATCATGGAATAAGCTATTATCTCTAAACCAAATAATCACATTTACATCTTACACTGCAGCATTTTGAACGTAGGTTAGTTCAGACATCAGATTTCTATAAATACAAGTTCTGAGAAAGAATTTAAATTGTAATTTTGCCTATTATCACCCCTTGAGCTTTTTCAGCTCTTGTTGCATTACATCCACAAACCTTATATTTTGGATAATTTTATGATACAGACCAACAGAAAGGAGGAAATATTGGTGAAATTGAAGGAAAGTGACACGTGGATATTTTTTTTAATAAAAATGTAAAAAAAAAAAAAAAATGAGCAAAAAAAAAAAAACTAGCTTAAAATATTTTTTTTTTCTTTGTTTTGTTTTGTGGTGTTTTCATCTCTATCTGTCTTCCCATTATCTCCATACCTTCCTTTCCCTGCTCAGGCAAATTTTCACTTTTCTATCATGACCAGATTTGTGGACTCATGACTAACAGATGTCCAGTCAAAAGATTTTTCCATCTGAGCAGTAGATCTTTTCAGCTCTGTCAGGCCAGTTGAGCTATGATATCAACTTTCTGCCAGGATATTTTCAGTTTTTTTTACAGAATTTCCGGCAGAATTTTTCCATAA
>NW_006800020.1:147223-187114 GCF_000485575.1 Poecilia formosa | reverse complement strand
AAATGTACCGAGGGGATACGGATGGTAAATAAAGGAGCCTCCCTGAGTTATTTCCATGGAATCACTTCTGTATTCAGCCTGAAAGAGCGAGTGTATGGGAACAAGTGAGCAGATCAGAGCCAGACAGCCGAGCAACTGATCCGCCTGTACACGCTGCTATAAACACCGTCATATTCGAGCGCTTCAACAGGAAACATGCTAAGCTAATAAAACGAAATAACACAGAGACATAACACGGTCATATTTTTCTAAAAGCAACAACTTTGAACCTGAACAGCTGAACCAGATCTCTGACACCAGAGCTGCGCTACTGTTAAGCTATGAGGCTTGCTGAGCTTCGTCAGGCTTCGGAAGTAAAAAGCCCGAACCATAATCGAACCCCTTTAGTCTCCGACACTAACGACAATAAACACACACAATATACTTGAAAATAAGGTAAAAATGTTGTCCGTTGGAATGTTTAGATACATAAATAGCACATTTGGCTCAACAATGTCAGAGAATATTGCCTACTAGCATAAGCTAAGGTTAATGTTAGCCACAAAGTTTAAGAAAGTAAAACTCACCTTCGTGTCAGTGAATGTATAACGAGGCGTACATCTTAAAACCTTTCTCCAGCTTACTTGTTGGGGCTTCGGATCGATGTATATAGCTTTCAAGCCCTGCAAGCACCTGGTGTAAAATGCCATTTTCAATAGATCGGAAACAACCGAGCCGCTTTTCCCCGAACGCGGAAGCTGAGGTGCAACGAGCCCATAATATATATTGGATACATATGTCTTATAATATATCTATGCTCTCGATAGACATGTCTATGCTCTCAACCTGAGACATGTTTACCTTATCAGCCAACGCTGCGGCTAAGACGACAAGCAAGAAAATTCTTCGAGTCCTACATCGAGTTTGTAAGGATATTTGAGGGAAACGGTGGAGAAGCCAACGTAAAAAGTCAAAGTTTCGCAGCCAAAGGAAGAACAGTCTCATTGGATGCGAGTGTGAAAGCGGTGTCGGACGTTTTTTGCACGTACAAAACGGGTGAGCAATGACTTCAATAATAACGGCTTGTGAAAATTTGCCTTCAGGAAAATGCTTAAAAATACATAGTATAAAATAGTTAACGCATGTTTTCATGCAGTAACATGTAGCTCTAGCTGCCATAGAGCTACCGTTGAAATTTACACACATAAAATCAAGCATAACTACCTTCATTTATTGATGTTTGATTTGACTATAAATAAGTGTCATTGCTAGAAAAAATGGGATGTTTACTACCTCTTACCTTCCTGCAGAGGAACATGTGTTAGTTGCCGTCGACGTCGATCACAGTTTCATTCAAATGGACATCAAGTCGGGTGTAGGCCTTCATCCATTTCTTGCGTTAGTTATTCCAGACTCCATTTGGGTTTTGGAAATGTAATAAGTTGTATTGCGCCCTCTAAAACGCTCTGGGTAATGGCTCTCGGGATTGCATGTTCCCTACTGACAACGTTGGATAATAATTTCCTACTATTTCCCTGAAATCTCACCGCAGGGCATTAGCTATGATAGTTCCCGGTGTTCTGACTATCTGTGCTACCCAACAATCCGCCCTACATTGTGGCAGTGCGCATACGCACACTGATGCCACGTCATAGATTGCTTACAGTTCACAAAACATGCAATGAGAAATGCGTACAATATGATCCACAAGTTTAAGATTTACAAGTGTACCACATAATTCACAAATGTGCATAACACAATGCATAAATGCACACGTCAGCATTCACGTGTAAACGTTTGTCGAATTTGCTTGTTTCAAACTGCACAGTTAGCAATAAACTACACATACAAATCCGAAAATATGCGTGCACGACATACCAACTGCGGACGGATCGGTCAACACGAGCGTACGGATCAACTCGCCTGCTTTCGACTTTTGAGACTTTCTTACCGCATCGCATATGCTCAGATATCCCAGCTTCTCACCAGCCCGGAATGCATCATTCTCATTTGTGAATCCCAAGTGAGATGATATTGCCCTTACACAATGGCTGTCAAAACTTCTAGTGAGGTAAGATAAAAACAAACAAAGCAATACCAAGTACCACAACTCTACCAAACTTTGTAAATTGCAAAGATTAGTTTAGGCATTGTTCTATAGAACTTCACCAGTTTTTCACCTATTTTAAACCAAGTCTGTACATGATATTGCATAGTTTTATCACAGATTTAATTTCCTTTATTTTCAATTTCATTTGACAATATCACATTTTTGTAACAGTCATGAGCAGTGGACTGCCAGCCCACATATACATAAAGTAATTTGCATCCAATGCCTAATGCTGAAAAACGCACTTCCTCTTTCTGCATCACAGAATTGACATGTGGACCAACACGCGATGACTCACATGGTGGGAAACATGCAAACGTGCTGATATCCTAGCTGTGTGGCCTTGGAAATGGTCGCTTTCTGCTCTCCACATGATGTAATACTGCAGCTCTCATCAATCAAGCAAAGAAAACTCACAATCAGTATTTGAAAAGGTTTTGATCAAAGACCAATGCAGGTATTTAAAATGACTCCAGCACATTAGGATAAGAGCACTGTAAATCAAAGTCCAGTTTTGTTTTTTTGTTTTTTGGGGGGTTTTTTTCATTGTGTAAGGGACACAATGAAACAATGGGTAGAACAGTAAATGGAATGAATAGTTGTTCATAAATATACTGGTCAGATATGTGTTATGGATGCTTGTCGTATCGAATCAGACATTTACAGAGTTGAGAGAAGTCAGACCCAGGAAACTGCAAAACTACAATTACTTTAGAAAACTTTGTCCTGGGCCATCACCAGGGTAATCTTTCAATAGTGAAACTAAAACAAAACAATGAGTTCAAAACACACATTGGACAAGTTGTTTGTTTTTTCTTTCTAAAATCATTTGTAAAGTATTTCTAAGAAAAAACCCTCAGGTTGGTTATAGAGGCTCTCAGTTTGTTACCCTCTGTATGCAGAGTACACACAGGTCTCATTTTAGCAGAGGCAATAAACACGGAGACGGACGTCAGCAACTTTTATGTGGCTTCAATTTGCGGTCTGAGACGCAAATAATGAACACATCCTGTGGCATGGAAAGTAACCATAAACTAATTCTTCATAAAGTCCAATTATTTCAAGAACTGTTTTGCGATGAAAACAAACTTGACGAGTTAAAAATCCAATGTCACAAGGGTTATAGCAGCCATTTAGTAAATTAATGAGGCAAGAATTAAGAAATTTCAAACAAATGAATTATGTAGGTGAATTGTGTGAGGTTTTTGGCCTCAGATACCCCCAAAAGGTTCTGAATTTAAAAACAGACAACCCTCAGGCTAGAGGCAGATTGGTAAATTGTAGTGCAACTTCAGACAAAGAAACTGAGATGTGTGTAGTTGCAAAATAGGAGCAGAGAGAAAACACAGCTATACTTGTTTGCTTTAGAATGTATAGATTCACATGCCAATTACTGGTAAATATTGTAATACATTGACCTATTTTGAAATCAATTAATAATCACTGTTGAATGATTGAAGTAATTACAAATGTTCAGTAGTTATTGGCCCATTACTCCATCACAAGGCAACACTAAGCAAACAACCAAGCACGCACACTCACACACAATTTAGAGACCATTTAAACTAACAACCATGTTTTTGCACTGTCTGGTTAGCTTGAGAGCACGTGCATAGGAAGAACATACATCCTTATTCACTTAAACCCTTGGTCAGGAGTCGTACCCAGGACTTTCTTGCTGCAAGACTAAAAGGGGCAACCACTGCATCAGCGTGCAGAATTTTGTCTATGAAACTGAGATAGAACTAACTATTAGATCCTAAAAAAGGCCAAATTAAGAATTAGAAACAGTATTTTATTTAACCATGAGTATTAAGTGGTTTCCCCGAATGAGTCTATCTTCTTTTCCAAGGTAAAGTGTTTCCTCTCTGCCAAGGTTTGGTAAACCCTTGTGTAAAAATAGGACATCTGTTTGGTTTGTGTTGATCAGTTACCAAGAGAACCAAACTGGCAAACAGAAACCCATCACTTAGTCATGTTCACCTCTGATTAAATGGCAGGATTATACAAGCTATTGGCCATGTCTCTTATCAGAAAAGCTCCAACCAAATGTTTTAATTGCAACCCTTCTAATATCATAAAATAATGCAACGTGCTCATGTTCTAAAGAGACTATTTTCCATATTGATTTTAAATTACACAAGTCTTTCAAAATTGTATAGCAGCAAACTTAGTGTAATATAGATTTTAGGTCAGCAGGCTCTTGTCTCCTTATTCTTAAGTGTAATAAAATAATAAAACACTAAAAATATTCTGAATCATAAAATATTTTACATATTTTAAAATATGTAAAATAGTAGAGTTTCTTTCTATGTAAGACTTTCCTGTTACCATAAAAATATTATTTTAAAAAAAAAGTATGTATATATATTTTTTAAATGTCTCAATATTTTCAAAAATACTTGGTAAAATTATGGAATATAAAAACTATTATTTAACATTTTATTCTATTATATGTTCATATAATGATTATTTTAGCAGTTATTTGATTATGTGTTGCAACCCATCTTTTTTTTATCTTTCAAACACATCCCATAGTGTTTTTTTTATGTAAACATTTATATGAAACTCTATTAATCTTTGTCCGTACAGACCAAAAAAACTATGTGTGTCAGAATGACATGTGGTTTTGTGTTTTTCATTCTCAGACCCTTCTTATTGTTTTTTTTTTTTGTTTTGTTTTTTTAAGGTGCTCTTGACACGTCTATTGATAGCTGGCTTTGGATACTAGCAGCAGCACGACAAAGGCTAAGATGCACCTGAATTAAACAGACAGGGACAGACTGTATCAACTCGTGTCGAAATAAAAGCATCTCTCACATGAAAGGCGGGATCTCCATGGTTTCCCCCCAGAGCTGGGCCTCGTTGCCATGGAAGTAAAAGGCGCTTCTGAATGAGGAAAAACACAGAATGGCAAGCAGGAAGTGTCTTCTCTCTTTTGTATGTTTAACATGAATGTGTTTTTGCCCAATTCTGTCATATAATTTTAAGGAAAAAAAAAACAACGTGGGAATTGTTGTACACATTTACATAACATGTCACATATATTCTAAGTAAATGAAGCAGACACTGTACAGACACAAACCTTTGACAATCCCTGTCATGATGGACTGTTTACCTAACTGTGTAATGGCCATTTGGACAATATTGTGCCATGCTCATGTTGATCTCAATGCAATTACCCATCTCACCAGCATGTACCTGTTCCTGAGGATGATTAGAAAAATGGAAGGGGAGGTTATAAAGTAAGGCAAGTTTATTTGTATTGAACCATTCATACAAACGATAATCCAAAGTGCTTTGAATGAAAATAAATAAGTAGATATAAAAAAAAGAATGTATTAACAAATAAAATATTAAAAAACATTGTAAAATTTAAGTCTTATATAAACAAAATACATTTTGATATGTAAAGTATTTAAGAAAAAAAAAACACAAACAGCTTATTATTTGACCTATATGGAAACTGAAAACAGTATTGGTGTTTAACCTTATTTTTTTTTTTTTTTTAAATGATCGTTTCTGTACATCTCAGGTTTTCAGTGAGCTAGCCAGTCAGGCATATCCAGTTATTGCAACTGCCTGATTGGTTTATTTTTAATTAAGACTGAAAAAGACATCATTGCAATAATTTCACTTATTGAAAAGCATGAACACATTTATCTGTCATGTTTTGACAGTAAAATCCATCCATCCATCCATCCATCCATCCATCCATCCATCCATCCATCCATCCATCTTCTTACACTCTTATCCCATTGGAGTCCAAAATAAAAGTGGCCTGAGCATTGAACCTTGTGGAACCTCACAAAGGATGTCTGCTTTAATTACCAAATAACACAAACCAGCTGCACTGAGCCAAACAGAATCTGAACCAGTTTAACAGAGTACCACATAATCCCATTTGCTTTTCCATCTATCAGTAAATTCTGTGTCACACACATCACTGAAAACTAGTATTTCCAAGATGGAGACTCTAGGTCCATTTTAGGTAAAACAAATGTTAATTTCTTTTGAATGTAGCCTCGGTGCTATAATATATGATCAAGTTGGAAAAGCAATAAAGAAAAGTTTTTTTTATGTTTTAATAAAATTTGTTCATAAACTGCCTTTATATCTTCTTTGCCAGTGTTATACTTTTAATCACATATTATTAGGCCATCCAGATGTGGCTACTTTAAAAGGGGAGGAGAAAAATTACAAAATGCTGACATAGCCTAATTTAAAAACATTATTAACCACTCCTTGGCTTTACTAATTCAATGTGAAGTTTTAATGAATGGTGATGAACTACTTTTCCTTGCCTAACAACCCTTGCAGTCAGACAGCTTCAAGTAGACTGAGCCTCAGCACTTCTGCCAGATTGAGTGAGTCTAAACACCTTTGTTCTGTTTATATAAGTCTCATCTGATGTGAGGAGGTCTGAGCTACAGAATGTTTGGTTGTTATGTACTAAACATGTCACGTGTGGACTCTGCTCCATGCAGTGCCTGAGGTGATTGAGTGGCTGGTGTAACACAGGGCAGGTACACAGGCTAAGTGATGGGTCTGCTACGTGCAGAAGCCCCACAGTCTGGTCTTCTCCTCACAGTAAATAGAGGATGTCTGTACAGAAAATATGTTGGGCTGGAAGAGCAAATTAGTTTTATATATTTGTTTTATGAAGCAGATGAATAATCTTCAAACGTGTAGATTAGATTGCTTTACTACGTATTTATATAAAAGGAAATAATTTGAGAGAATGTATTATTCATATCATAAGACTTGGTGAACTAGGCAGTGTTTATTTTAGTGGCTGATAGTTTCTGCTTCAGTCTGAAATGGTTTCAGAGAACCTGTTATTAATTTTCAAAGTCACTATGAAGCCTCATTATTACTTGCACTGGTTATGGACTGAGAACCATGTTCGTTTGAATAAAGGGGCCATAAAACAGTGACGCAATGTACCCAAAACAACAATGAGTCAGAACACCACCACTGACATCATGGAATAAGCTATTATCTCTAAACCAAATAATCACATTTACATCTTACACTGCAGCATTTTGAACGTAGGTTAGTTCAGACATCAGATTTCTATAAATACAAGTTCTGAGAAAGAATTTAAATTGTAATTTTGCCTATTATCACCCCTTGAGCTTTTTCAGCTCTTGTTGCATTACATCCACAAACCTTATATTTTGGATAATTTTATGATACAGACCAACAGAAAGGAGGAAATATTGGTGAAATTGAAGGAAAGTGACACGTGGATATTTTTTAAATAAAAATGTAAAAAAAAATGAGCTAAGAATATTTTTTTTCCTTGTTTTGTTTTGTGCTGTTTTCATCTCTATCTGTCTTCCCATTATCTCCATAGCTTCCTTTCCCTGCTAAGGCAAATTGTTACTTTTCTATCATGACCAGGTTTGTGGACTCATGACTAACAGATGTCCAGTCAAAAGATTTTTCCATCTGAGCAGTAGATCTTTTCAGCTCTGTCAGGCCAGTCGAGCTATGATATCAACTTTCTGCCAGGATATTTTCAGATTTTTTTTACAGAATTTCCGTAATTTAGCAGTATTTTATTTCAAAATTTTCTGTATAAAAATAGGAAAATGTCCTGGTAATTTTCTGCCAGTACGTTTTCTGTTTTTTTATGGAATTTCCGGCAGAATTTTTCCATAATTTAACAGTTTTCTGTGTTTAAAATTTAACATATAAAAACTGTTAAATTAATTGCAGGAAAAAAACCCTGTTTATTCTGTTTGTAAAAAAAAAAAAAAAAAAAAAAAAAAAAAAACAGCCAGAGGAGTTATATTGCTATTTTAATATGACTACATTGCATCATTTTAACATTAAAATGCTGATTTTGCATAATTCTGACAAGCCCTCTGTTCTGTCTGGGCTTGGTAACAAAGCTGTTGTGCTTTGTTAAATTAAATCCATGCCCGAGAACAAAATAAACTGGCACAAACTGCGTGTTTTGCATTGTATTGTTATAACTTTATATGTATGTCAACATTTCTGGACTAAAGTAGGAACCTGAAAAAACAGAAAACAAGATAAGGGAGCAGGTTTAAACAAACTGTTTCACATGGGAAGCTGTAAAATGGAAACTTGTGATATGGTAGGAGAAGGAGATAGCGTATCGTTAAAATAAAATATTATCTTTCCATTTTAAGAACCTATTGAACCTACCGGTTATGATGCAAGTTGGAAGTGGAATGGGTTCACAGTATTGAAGGATGTTTTTAGGTTCTTGATGTTATCCAGCTTAATGTATGTTGTAAACATGGGCAAAGGGTATAAATGTAGAGTGAATGTAACTAGGCAACTGTTTTAGGACATTTGAGACTAAGCAGGCATACTTCCCCACTTCAGCTTTTACATTCATGGAGAACAGTTTGTGAGGACACAGTTGTTTCCTACAGATCTAACAGAGATCATCAACATCTGAAAATACAAAGAACTGGCTGCCTATTTAAATTAATCTTTAAAAAAGGTTAGGTTATGGCAGGTATAACCTAACCTTTCTTTTTTTTACTTTTCCACAACTTATCCCTTATTTTCACCAGTCTTCATGAGGCTGTTTTTCTCTAATGTTGCCTAAACCCCAGGCCTTCGTAGACATTCACTAATTAGGTGACCTGGAAAGCATTTAATAGTATCAGAGTGAAAAGGTCTGAGTATAAATGCAAGTGAGGCTTTTCATATTATTTGTAAAACCTCTAGAAAACCGTGTGTCCTTTTCTTTCCACTTCACAATTGTGTCGTACTTGTTGATCTATCCTGCTAAATCACAGTAAAAATATTTGCATTATCCTTTTTTTCTTTTCACTTCAGACCAAATAGTAATGTCCTACCCATGTTAGTCACATCAACGTGGTGAGGAAACAAAAAAAGCTTTACTGCTTTTAGATTTACTGTTACAAATCCCTTCAAATCTTATCAGTGGTTGACCAGATAGCAAGGGCTTCACGTCATAAACTTTCATTTATTGCCGGCTGTTTCACAGCTGAGTCAATAGTGAGCAAAAAAAAAAGTGTTGAGCAGCATAATTCACCTTCACAGATCTGGAAAAATCCCCTTTTTAGGATGGACTGTCCAAATGTGTAGGATGCTTAGATGTTTTTTTTTTTTTTCAATAGAAATTGCTCCTCAACATTATCATCACAAAACACAAAATCACTACTTTACTTGCAGACCAAAAATCAGTGGTTAAGAATGAATAAACCCTTTAAACCTGATCATTACGACTGATTAAAAATACCCTATTCACAAAATTAAGACCCTCATTCTTTGGCTTCATTAAATTTTTTGCTATTGCTTTAGAAATACATCAATTCACCAAATGCATCAAGTGTTTTTTTTTGTTGTTTTTTTTTATGTCACTGTTGTTTAAATATTTTTTGCATATCTGGTGCATTCGCCAGTCCATTTTTAGAGCTTTTCTGTGCCATGGGAAACCTTTTTAATCTTTAACTCGTCACTGCCATTGCAGCTGGTTCTTTTGAACCTGATCTTTATCAGTAAAACCAGCAGGATATTCTCGTCTCATGATGATGTGTTGGTCTGGTGAATATGGTGAATAAGTGTGAAACAGAAAGGTGTCCAGTTTTTAGTATGTTGATTTAATTAGTTATGGTGTGGGTTTCACTTCACCTTTAGGAAATGACGATGGAAATGACTAGAATAAGTATCTGATTTATCTCAAAGCAATATATTCCAGTGCATGGATAACCACAAGTTATGTTTCACACACCCAAATCCTATTTTTAAAGGTTAATAAATTATAAATAGTCAATAATAATAAAAAAACAACAACCCTGCATGGTTTCTGGTTTCTCATGATATTTTAATCATTTGAAAGGTCAGGAAGTAAACAACAGGCTTAGAGGAAATATGAGACGGATGCTGTCTGACTAAACAAGCTGGTGATGCATCCTCATTAACAAACCATCAACTCAACATTTGCAAAATATCTCACTTAAACCAGAGAGGCAACATTTTCTCAGTAGTCTAATTTTCCTATTATTATTTATAAAACTTTGTGGTGAAAAGAAGAGATATACTTTATATGAACAAAATTGTGTTCTACTCTAAAACAGATTCGACACAAACATCCTCAGTGTTTTTCATAATTTAATAAATACAAAGCTGATGGAATACAAAAAATAAAATAAATAGCTCAAACACAAAAGTAACCCATTAAATACACAGTTAACCTACATTGTTACGATACTTGAAAGAGGGAGATCACAGTCACCTAGGAGATAGTCTCTTTTGAGGGTGCACATTTTGTTCACCACTTTAAAGCGAAGTGATCTCTGGCTAAGATCTTCCTCCGAGATGCCGTCAAAGAAGAAATCTTCATTGAATATTGGATTGCGGCTCTTTCTGATGACCGTGCTGCGCTGCTTTTGGAGTTTGCCGGGGACCAGCGAGAGGCTGACGCTGCAGTTGATAATCTTTGGATCAACAGAAAGAGGATAAAGGCCCTCAGCGCTGATCAGCCGAACGCGCAGTCTTTGGTTATCTGGACAGTACTCTGCTGAGAGTCTGAGACTGCCATCTTTTCCTACAGGCACCATTCTTTCCTTCATCACCCTCTCTCTGTGTAACGTCAAGTCCATGGGGAAGATGTTGGGTGGGGCCAGGCTGTAGCTGTTGGCCAGGCCATCAGCTAACCCTTCAGAGGCTCTCCTCATGATATTTGGGCTGTTGTCTGTGGAGCTGCCCTCGTCTGTCGACAGGGAATTGTTTCTGGACACCATTGCTTTTCTTATGCTTCTTGAAAGCAGCAGTTCATGGCTCAGTGCTTTGAAAAGGGAAGACTTGGCAGGGCACCTGGACAGCAGCGGGGAGCTGAAAGGTGATGATTCAGTGGAAGAAGTCGTGTCACTGTCCAGAGGGGCCTGCCAGTTCAGGGTGCAGCTCTTGGGGGAGAGCTTGGAGGTCAGACTGTTGAGGCTGAATGAAGAGGGGCAGGAGGACGGTGAGGCAGAGTGGGAGAACTTAGAGCACGTATTGGAACGACTCCTGGGCAGCAGCAGAGGAGAGGAGCCTGGATCAGAATGGAAAATTGACTCCTTTCTCCTGGTGTGGGGGCTCTCTAGTAAAGTGCAAAAGCCATAGCTGGTCTGAGTTTTAGCCAGGTGTGGAAGGGACAAGGCGGCCTGGCTTTGGGGATCGGCGTTGGTGGTCTCCTCATCGCTGCAGCCGTCACAGGGGCTTTCATCCACACTTTCTACCTGAATAATGTGAGGATTTAGCAGCGCCTCATGAAATGTTACTTCGGCCTCTGGTTTAGCCCTCTCACAGGAAGGCACTTTGATGCGAGTTGTTCCCTTTTGCTCCGAGTTCTTCATCTCCTGCAGGGATAAAATTGTTGGTGGGATGCAGAATTCTGGGATGTTGTCGGGGGTGATGATGTTGGGACAGTGAGAAATCCTTCTGGATTTGTCAGTCTTTTCTCCCAACATGATGTCACTGATTTTGAAGCCGAGCTCTGCTGAAGGCATGGGCAGGTTTGATCTTTCTACTGACGTGCGAATCTTTTCTACCACCCACATGGGTCCTCTAATGGAAGGCAGGAAACTCTGCAAAATAAGAATTACATATTATTTAGGTGCTCTCAAATGTGACCAAAAACCGTACATTACTGTTAAATACAGTCTGTAAAAGGCCTTCCTACCTTATATCCCGAAAATAAAGATAATCCAAAAGGTTGTTTCAAATTTAGAGCTGAGAGCGTAAGAAGTTCTCTTTACAGCAGCTGGAGGGTTCTGTCAGCTTGAAGCACGGAGATGGTTTAAATGAAACAGGATACCAATAAATCTCACACACACCCCTTTGGCTGCTTAACCAGGATCCTCCCACTTTCCTTTTACTGCCGCTGGTTCCCATGGAAATGTCCCAATGGCAACAAAGCTCGTTGCCCAGTAGTAGACACTGTGCTGTTCAGTCTGACAGGCCCTAAAAGGGCAACAACCACTTTTGCACAAATGACGGAGTTCCAATTCACGTGTGACTTTTTCCTGTTTTTAAAGGGCGTTCAACCTCTTTTTGTGAGCTTTAGCAAAGCAGTCTGCTCAGATAATGGTTTGGAACAGTTTTTTTAAAAACTCACCACATGTCATTTAGTAAGTAATCTAATTTATCAATCCACAGGTTTGTAAATCAACAGTACAACAAGATGTGTTTGCCATATTTTAATTAGAAATGAATTCTGTGCAGTGTTTGTTTGCCACGTATTTGGTAAATTAATTTTAACTTTAAAAATGTTAGGCTGGATCATTACATCACCTACACACACACCACATGTGTTTTGAATATTCAGCATATGTTTCTATTACATTCTCATGATTCATCCCACTATGATCTCAGCCTCAGCCAACTTGAAAGTAGAAAAAGGTGTAAAGATGGCAGATAAGTCTGTGTCTGCACAGTATGGCTGTTAATATAAATACATGTAAAAGGATGTGTGACTGGAGTAAATAACAATCTTCCAGACATTGATAGCTCACATACTAAACCTATTGTGAATCACAGTAAAATTTAAATTAGGAAACTTTTTGAAAAGCTGGGATATTGTTAGTCATCCTTTAACTGCAGAAACATTAGATATTAGAATTAGGTATATTAGATGTATTAGTCTTAAATTTTTGTTTTCATTTTACACTTTTAAGGATCTTCATTGCAAGTGGAAACATTCTTAAACTAAATGCTTTGCTCACACAGATCGCAGTATGAAACAAACTAGAGAAAGATTTGGCAGAAATGTCTGATACTCAAATGTTTCAGTTTTTAATTGGATATCTAAGTCACAAAAGATAAAATGTTTCTTTGTTTCTAAACGTTGCTGTTTAGATTTCCAGCCCTTACTGGAAAGTACGTCAATGCTGCCCTCTTCTGGTGAGACATAAAACAAATTTACAGGGCAAAGACTGCTTCCATAGAGATGATAATTTTTAGAGTGTGGCAAAAATCCGATTTTAGCTAAAGGACTAAATGTTTTGCACTTACATAGTATATTTTGCACATCATCAAAATTGTACTACTGCTTATCATTTATATGCACACACTGATGCAGTGTTTTTTTTTTGTTTGTTTTGTTTTGTTTTTTTTTCTATTTGAACAAAGTCCATTTCTATGCAAAGAACTTTTTTATTCTCACCCATGCAAAGATAAGCATGGCCTGGAGCCCACGACCAGATTTAAGTGCCTTTTTGTTCTGTAAATGTCTAGAAAAGATAGAGGTAAAAGCTCAAAGCACAAAGTTCAAGTAGAGTATCTTGGTTACCAGGTGTCACCATCAAGTAAAGGGTTACAGTGATGTCAGGGGCACCAATGTACCAGGAAGGCGTTCTAAATGGGGTACTTCTCAGAAATGTTTTCCTATCTGACCACATCTCATCAGCAATTCAAGTGTACTTTAAAAACCTCTTTGGAAACCAGAGGGCCATGAGATTATCAGAAATGTGGAATGAAATTGCAGAGACTCTATTTGTCCTTCACTATTATTATGATTTGTATATATAGAAATAAATGTTATTTCCTACTAGATCTCACTGCTTTTGGTTGTCATCAGAAGAAGATTAGCCTAAAATAAAATGTACAAGTGGTTAAAAGAAAGCAAAGGAAGGTTCCCTATCGTAATAAGACATTAAAATATGAACAGTTTAGCATGTGTTCTTAAAACAACACTCCCATTTCCACATCCCATCTTCCCTCCCATAAGTACAGGTTTATCCTGGTTGTAAGTGCTGACAGTTCTCCTTCAGGTGGCAGTATGTGCCCAGGAAACGGCAACAATCTGACGCTTACAGAGAGGGAGGTAAAATTGGATTGATAATTACATTAAATCTATACATCCATCCATCCATCCATCCATCCATTTTCTGAACACCCTTGTCCCTCAGTGGGGTCGGGAGGGGGGCTGGTGCCTCTCCAGCTAACGTTCCGGGCGAGAGGCGGGGTACACCCTGGACAGGTCGCCAGTCTGTCGCAGTAAATCTATACATACATTTATTATTTTTTATTATTTTTTATTTTTTTTTTACGTTTCAAAATTTGAGCAACTTCACAAATATGCTTGTTGACAACATATAGGTAAATTTTCAGTTTGATACCAGCAGTCACACTTTGAAAGGTAAATGTTTAATCATTACTGCTGCTTAGGTCACATTTATGCAAACTGCAACTTATTGAGATGTGTTTTGCCAACACATCTCAATAAATTATAGTCAATTCATGATGGATGTTCCCGAAACACAAACAACAAACAAAAACAATATCAAACTTGGCTCTACTTTCCCAAAAGCTATAAGGAATTAATTGCTTGCTAATGATGGTGTCAGGTAACAAAAAATGTGGGGATGATAGATACTCCAGGAAGAGGGCTCCCAGTTATTTTTATTTTTTTTTTTCCCAAATTCACCATTAACAACAATTAGTTTTAAATGAATTTCCCACAAATTAAAACCAAATTCATACACGTCCATATTTCACCATCTAAGGAATATTAACTGAATTAATGTACACATGAACTACTTCAGCTTCATGCATAATTTTTGTTTCTTTTTAAAATATACATCACGGTGTAATAACCATATTGATTTTATCATTTGCAACCTGTCAGCTGTTTTACATTTGTTCATTTCTTTAATGTTCTCTGTTTTTCAGTATTGCCAAATTTTTAATAAAGCTGTTGTAATTGTTAATCATTATGTGTTAGAAAGGTAAGTGAGTCTGAAATTCTGATTTTAAAAAAATAGACTTTAAGAGTTTTGATGTTAAAACATAAATCAAAGACACGTGTGCTGTTTTTTTCAGTTATAATTACTGGGCAATCATCAGAGAAAATATATAGCGATGGAAGACGTTCAGCTGCAAACTTCACAACTTGTCTTCTGTACCTACAAACCCACAGTTGATCTGCAGCAGACTCCTCCAAAATCACAACAGAAACAGGGTGTAGTCTTGGTATAATTTATGTGCTTTGATGATGATGATGATGATGATGATGATGATGATGATGATGATGATGATGATGATGATGATGATTCTTTTTCTTCTTCTTAGGTTTTGTTGGCGGTTGGCAAAAAACATTGGTTTGATGGTTTGGTCACAAGCATTCACAGTTAAAGGTGGAGCAAGTACATACAATATCCCCAAAGGATACTGTAAAGGATCCCAGACTGATATTAGTCTGGCAGAGTCTGAACCACACACAACAGTCAGGGCAGTATTTAGGAGAATATGGGTCCCTGGGAACCACATGCTTCTTCTACATTTGCCATTTCCACCACAGTGATGGTTAGCATCCACTAACATTATTGTCCACATAAAAACACAGCTTTACTGAAGTAGTTGTATTCGCACTTTCTTAACAGTTTAGTTTGAACACGCAGCCATTTTAAAAAAAAGGTTTTTATTTGTAGCCTACAAAACAATGAACCCAACTGTTACAGTAACCACGCCAGGCCATTGCACCGAGTCACAGACTTTGCAGAATTCCTTCCGCCTGAACCAACATCTGGCAAATGTGGGTAGATGATTGAATTAATTGATTAATTTTGCAGTGTGAGGGGTCACATATGAGTGACCCCAACATCATTGCAGGTACTTGTTGACTAAAGAGGCTGAGCTAAATTCATGCTTAAATGACGCACAGCATGGGTACATTAAAATAAATATTAAAATTGCAGTGATGCTATTAAAATTGTAGATAGCTGTAAGTGACTAGTCAAAGTCTGCCCGAGGCCACATCAAGCGTCAGGCAGGCTCTGCTTTTACTCTTCACACACTATTGAAAGGTGCACAAATTCAGCGCGCTTTCAAAATAAGAGTCTTTGGTTATATCAAACTATCGGGCCTGTGCATTTAGGCGTCCGTGGAAATTTTGTGTGGATAATCTCATCTTCGGCAGCTCATCTGAATCAACAGCGATCCACAAAGCCGTCCTGACCCTACAACAAAATGTATAATAGTCAGAGAAGCTGGACGAGAGTGACGCCGCTTCCTTTTCTCCGTCGCACAGATATGTGATCCTATTTTATTTATTTATTTTTTTAAATTTATTTTTAGCCCCCCATCTCTCTCCACTGTACGATAAACGAGGAGGGGCTTGATGCCGTGTAGGAGGCAGGCAGGCAAGCCGTGCTGCTGACCCGCTTGTGGTGTGTGTCGCCTCGCCTACGTCCAAGCCAGCTCGCATGCTGTAAGGAGTGAGAGTCATCAGGTAAGATGTTTGCGTTCGTTTTCCCCTCCGAGATGCTTCGCGGCGTCATTTTTGAACCCTGGCGTTTGTCTTTAGAGGTGCTCTTCCTCCCGAAGAGGGTCTCCCTTACACAGGGAGGCGTTCCGCTCGGCGCTGGTTCAGCAGAAGCGCTGACAGCATTTCATTTTTAACAGCTTGCAGACGACCTTTTCACATTAGCAGAGAGACGTTTCCCAACTCGGTCCTTCAGTATCGGTCGATCTGTCTCATTTGACGCGTCATGAGAAACCTGACAAGTCTGATGTTTTTTTGTTTTTTTCTTTTTCTTTTTTTCTCGCAAAATAATGTGCTTTGCTGCTTTTGACATTGACAGATAATAGAGGTAAGGGGATGGATGTTTGATTAAGCGACTTGTTTGTAAAATATTTCTCTTTCAATTAGACTAAATGGTTAAGTAAAGCTACATACTGGCCAGCCTCAGCATCCTTGCGCCGCTCTGCATGGAAATGTGCCGTACAGTAACTCGGACTTGACCTGAATGTTATCTGGCTCAGCTCAACATCAAAGCTGACATTGACGTGTGTGAGATTTAGTGGGCATGCAGGATGTGACCCTGATCGTTTACTGTAGACTAATCAAAAATATGGGCGGCATGTTAGGATTTTGTCCTGGTTATAAAATGTTAAAATGTATTCCAATAAGAACATCTGTTTTGGAATGGCCTTTCCATGTTTGAAGAAGACACTCTGCTGATTGCTGATTTCCCCAAAGATGCCAACCAGTAGGAAGGTTGTGTGTCCTCTAAATATTGACCATCTCTCTTGACACAAAAGAGAGATGGTCTCTTTTGTGTCCAGCCCAGGTGGCATGAGGATGTGTTTTAGTGCTTTGATGTGTGGAGAATTCAAACAGGTAGAGGACAGTAAATGTTATCTTCTTTTACTCTGGGGTGAAAAGGCCAGGAAAGAAAATCATACATAAATTGTAAATTGTGTAGCTGCAACTCAACATTTGAACTGAGCATGAGAATGAGTAAGAGAGGGGATCTTTTGATGCTGGACCGGTTGGTTTGAGTGTTTTAGAAACTGGTGATCTACTGGGAATTTCACCCATTTCATTCTCTTGAGTTTTCAGAAGTGATCTGAAAAAGAAAAAAAAAATTATATATATATATATATATATATATATATATATATCCATTCACTAATGATTGGGTAATGTTAATTCAATATTTGGAAGTGTGGCCAACAGGGAATGAATGATGAATGGCTTTGTTCACTTCTTCTGCTGCCATTGCTAAAACTACAACTATAGGCAGACTACTATTCTAAAATGGCACCGAAAACTGACATCATCGTTCACAACTCCTCTTTCTATTCACTGATTGGCCCGGTTGAAATTCCACTGGAGAAATTGAGCTCAGTGGGAAGAATCCCAGACAGATCACTGAAGGGAGATGAGAATTGAGTGGAATTGAGTAAGAGGCAATGGTCGGGGTTTTTTTTTTCCTCTATGTATCAGCTGAGCATTTGGATGTCGGATGCAGTGCTGCAATGGATGCTGTTTCAGCAGCTAGTGTTCTGGATTGTGTTGCACACTACTAATGCTTAATGCTAGACTCCTACCTGAAGTGCAATTCCTTAAAATGCATGACTTAGTGCCACAGTAAGGCAACTGGGAGTGCCAGATGAAATCATCCACATGCTTCCTTTAAGGATGATAAGCCTGCGTTTCTTTGTAGTATTTAAACTATGTATTTGTACGCCCCTTTTCACATTTCACAACGCTTGGTTATGTCTTATTTTAGTTTAATGTGTTAATACACAAACTGTTTCTGCTGAAAAAGTCCACACAGACACCGTTCGTATATCTGATAAAGGTAGTACCCATGTGAAGGCTAATCTTAGTGACTGTTCAGGACCAGCGCTCTATGACTTTTCCATTTGAGTATCCACTGACAAGTGACATTTATTCATGACTCTGTTGTGAGCATTACCCATGAGTTAGGGGTCACAAATGTTTTTTTGTTTTTTGTTTTTTTGTAGTTTTTTTTTTACATTTGCTAAATTACTTTCAGTACGTATGATTGCAGTTTGTAGTCATGGTTTTTCTTAGTGGGAATGCAAACAGATGGGAATTCTATCATACAAACTGATAGGGAGCATGTTGTTGCATGTTGTCTTAGATGAAGCTCTGCATATCTACCTTTTTGACAGAAAACAAAACTGGTTTGATTGCTTGTTTTTATTGCTGGATGAAACTTTGTGCATTGTTGTTAGACTTGTCATATGCTAACTGTGTGTTGCCTCGTTTGCATTAGCACCTTGTTTTGTTAGATTTTTTTTTTTTTTTAATTATTATTATTTCCACATAGGGGTGTAACCACAATGCTGACTGCTAATTGAAATGAGCAATACAATATATTTTGGAAAATTAATAATAGCCCATTGTGTGCAGTTTTGCNGGAATGCATCATTCTCATTTGTGAATCCCAAGTGAGATGATATTGCCCTTACACAATGGCTGTCAAAACTTCTAGTGAGGTAAGATAAAAACAAACAAAGCAATACCAAGTACCACAACTCTACCAAACTTTGTAAATTGCAAAGATTAGTTTAGGCATTGTTCTATAGAACTTCACCAGTTTTTCACCTATTTTAAACCAAGTCTGTACATGATATTGCATAGTTTTATCACAGATTTAATTTCCTTTATTTTCAATTTCATTTGACAATATCACATTTTTGTAACAGTCATGAGCAGTGGACTGCCAGCCCACATATACATAAAGTAATTTGCATCCAATGCCTAATGCTGAAAAACGCACTTCCTCTTTCTGCATCACAGAATTGACATGTGGACCAACACGCGATGACTCACATGGTGGGAAACATGCAAACGTGCTGATATCCTAGCTGTGTGGCCTTTCGGAAATGATCGCTTTCTGCTCTCCACATGATGTAATACTGCAGCTCTCATCAATCAAGCAAAGAAAACTCACAATCAGTATTTGAAAAGGTTTTGATCAAAGACCAATGCAGGTATTTAAAATGACTCCAGCACATTAGGATAAGAGCACTGTAAATCAAAGTCCAGTTTTGTTTTTTTGTTTTTTGGGGGGTTTTTTTCATTGTGTAAGGGACACAATGAAACAATGGGTAGAACAGTAAATGGAATGAATAGTTGTTCATAAATATACTGGTCAGATATGTGTTATGGATGCTTGTCGTATCGAATCAGACATTTACAGAGTTGAGAGAAGTCAGACCCAGGAAACTGCAAAACTACAATTACTTTAGAAAACTTTGTCCTGGGCCATCACCAGGGTAATCTTTCAATAGTGAAACTAAAACAAAACAATGAGTTCAAAACACACATTGGACAAGTTGTTTGTTTTTTCTTTCTAAAATCATTTGTAAAGTATTTCTAAGAAAAAAACCCTCAGGTTGGTTATAGAGGCTCTCAGTTTGTTACCCTCTGTATGCAGAGTACACACAGGTCTCATTTTAGCAGAGGCAATAAACACGGAGACGGACGTCAGCAACTTTTATGTGGCTTCAATTTGCGGTCTGAGACGCAAATAATGAACACATCCTGTGGCATGGAAAGTAACCATAAACTAATTCTTCATAAAGTCCAATTATTTCAAGAACTGTTTTGCGATGAAAACAAACTTGACGAGTTAAAAATCCAATGTCACAAGGGTTATAGCAGCCATTTAGTAAATTAATGAGGCAAGAATTAACAAGAAATTTCAAACAAATGAATTATGTAGGTGGATTGTGTGAGGTTTTTGGCCTCAGATACCCCCAAAAGGTTCTGAATTTAAAAACAGACAACCCTCAGGCTAGAGGCAGATTGGTAAATTGTAGTGCAACTTCAGACAAAGAAACTGAGATGTGTGTAGTTGCAAAATAGGAGCAGAGAGAAAACACAGCTATACTTGTTTGCTTTAGAATGTATAGATTCACATGCCAATTACTGGTAAATATTGTAATACATTGACCTATTTTGAAATCAATTAATAATCACTGTTGAATGATTGAAGTAATTACAAATGTTCAGTAGTTATTGGCCCATTACTCCATCACAAGGCAACACTAAGCAAACAACCAAGCACGCACACTCACACACAATTTAAAGAGACCATTTTAACTAACAACCATGTTTTTGCACTGTTTGGTTAGCTTGAGAGCACGTGCATAGGAAGAACATACATCCTTATTCACTTAAACCCTTGGTCAGGAGTCGTACCCAGGACTTTCTTGCTGCAAGACTAAAAGGGGCAACCACTGCATCAGCGTGCAGAATTTTGTCTATGAAACTGAGATAGAACTAACTATTAGATCCTAAAAAAGGCCAAATTAAGAATTAGAAACAGTATTTTATTTAACCATGAGTATTAAGTGGTTTCCCCGAATGAGTCTATCTTCTTTTCCAAGGTAAAGTGTTTCCTCTCTGCCAAGGTTTGGTAAACCCTTGTGTAAAAATAGGACATCTGTTTGGTTTGTGTTGATCAGTTACCAAGAGAACCAAACTGGCAAACAGAAACCCATCACTTAGTCATGTTCACCTCTGATTAAATGGCAGGATTATACAAGCTATTGGCCATGTCTCTTATCAGAAAAGCTCCAACCAAATGTTTTAATTGCAACCCTTCTAATATCATAAAATAATGCAACGTGCTCATGTTCTAAAGAGACTATTTTCCATATTGATTTTAAATTACACAAGTCTTTCAAAATTGTATAGCAGCAAACTTAGTGTAATATAGATTTTAGGTCAGCAGGCTCTTGTCTCCTTATTCTTAAGTGTAATAAAATAATAAAACACTAAAAATATTCTGAATCATAAAATATTTTACATATTTTAAAATATGTAAAATAGTAGAGTTTCTTTCTATGTAAGACTTTCCTGTTACCATAAAAATATTATTTTAAAAAAAAAGTATGTATATATATTTTTTAAATGTCTCAATATTTTCAAAAATACTTGGTAAAATTATGGAATATAAAAACTATTATTTAACATTTTATTCTATTATATGTTCATATAATGATTATTTTAGCAGTTATTTGATTATGTGTTGCAACCCATCTTTTTTTTATCTTTCAAACACATCCCATAGTGTTTTTTTTATGTAAACATTTATATGAAACTCTATTAATCTTTGTCCGTACAGACCAAAAAAACTATGTGTGTCAGAATGACATGTGGTTTTGTGTTTTTCATTCTCAGACCCTTCTTATTGTTTTTTTTTTTTGTTTTGTTTTTTTAAGGTGCTCTTGACACGTCTATTGATAGCTGGCTTTGGATACTAGCAGCAGCACGACAAAGGCTAAGATGCACCTGAATTAAACAGACAGGGACAGACTGTATCAACTCGTGTCGAAATAAAAGCATCTCTCACATGAAAGGCGGGATCTCCATGGTTTCCCCCCAGAGCTGGGCCTCGTTGCCATGGAAGTAAAAGGCGCTTCTGAATGAGGAAAAACACAGAATGGCAAGCAGGAAGTGTCTTCTCTCTTTTGTATGTTTAACATGAATGTGTTTTTGCCCAATTCTGTCATATAATTTTAAGGAAAAAAAAAACAACGTGGGAATTGTTGTACACATTTACATAACATGTCACATATATTCTAAGTAAATGAAGCAGACACTGTACAGACACAAACCTTTGACAATCCCTGTCATGATGGACTGTTTACCTAACTGTGTAATGGCCATTTGGACAATATTGTGCCATGCTCATGTTGATCTCAATGCAATTACCCATCTCACCAGCATGTACCTGTTCCTGAGGATGATTAGAAAAATGGAAGGGGAGGTTATAAAGTAAGGCAAGTTTATTTGTATTGAACCATTCATACAAACGATAATCCAAAGTGCTTTGAATGAAAATAAATAAGTAGATATAAAAAAAAGAATGTATTAACAAATAAAATATTAAAAAACATTGTAAAATTTAAGTCTTATATAAACAAAATACATTTGATATGTGAAGTATTTAAGAAAAAATAAACACAAACAGCTTATTATTTGACCTATATGGAAACTGAAAACAATATTGGTGTTTAACCTTATTTAAAAAAAAAGATCGTTTCTGTACATCTCAGGTTTTCAATGAGCTAGCCAGTCAGGCATATCCAGTTATTGCAACTGCCTGATTGATTTATTTTTAATTAAGACTGAAAAAGACATCATTGCAATAATTTCACTTATTGAAAAGCATGAACACATTTATCTGTCATGTTTTGACAGTAAAATCCATCCATCCATCCATCCATCCATCCATCCATCCATCCATCCATCCATCCATCTTCTTACACTCTTATCCCATTGGAGTCCAAAATAAAAGTGGCCTGAGCATTGAACCTTGTGGAACCTCACAAAGGATGTCTGCTTTAATTACCAAATAACACAAACCAGCTGCACTGAGCCAAACAGAATCTGAACCAGTTTAACAGAGTACCACATAATCCCATTTGCTTTTCCATCTATCAGTAAATTCTGTGTCACACACATCACTGAAAACTAGTATTTCCAAGATGGAGACTCTAGGTCCATTTTAGGTAAAACAAATGTTAATTTCTTTTGAATGTAGCCTCGGTGCTATAATATATGATCAAGTTGGAAAAGCAATAAAGAAAAGTTTTTTTTATGTTTTAATAAAATTTGTTCATAAACTGCCTTTATATCTTCTTTGCCAGTGTTATACTTTTAATCACATATTATTAGGCCATCCAGATGTGGCTACTTTAAAAGGGGAGGAGAAAAATTACAAAATGCTGACATAGCCTAATTTAAAAACATTATTAACCACTCCTTGGCTTTACTAATTCAATGTGAAGTTTTAATGAATGGTGATGAACTACTTTTCCTTGCCTAACAACCCTTGCAGTCAGACAGCTTCAAGTAGACTGAGCCTCAGCACTTCTGCCAGATTGAGTGAGTCTAAACACCTTTGTTCTGTTTATATAAGTCTCATCTGATGTGAGGAGGTCTGAGCTACAGAATGTTTGGTTGTTATGTACTAAACATGTCACGTGTGGACTCTGCTCCATGCAGTGCCTGAGGTGATTGAGTGGCTGGTGTAACACAGGGCAGGTACACAGGCTAAGTGATGGGTCTGCTACGTGCAGAAGCCCCACAGTCTGGTCTTCTCCTCACAGTAAATAGAGGATGTCTGTACAGAAAATATGTTGGGCTGGAAGAGCAAATTAGTTTTATATATTTGTTTTATGAAGCAGATGAATAATCTTCAAACGTGTAGATTAGATTGCTTTACTACGTATTTATATAAAAGGAAATAATTTGAGAGAATGTATTATTCATATCATAAGACTTGGTGAACTAGGCAGTGTTTATTTTAGTGGCTGATAGTTTCTGCTTCAGTCTGAAATGGTTTCAGAGAACCTGTTATTAATTTTCAAAGTCACTATGAAGCCTCATTATTACTTGCACTGGTTATGGACTGAGAACCATGTTCGTTTGAATAAAGGGGCCATAAAACAGTGACGCAATGTACCCAAAACAACAATGAGTCAGAACACCACCACTGACATCATGGAATAAGCTATTATCTCTAAACCAAATAATCACATTTACATCTTACACTGCAGCATTTTGAACGTAGGTTAGTTCAGACATCAGATTTCTATAAATACAAGTTCTGAGAAAGAATTTAAATTGTAATTTTGCCTATTATCACCCCTTGAGCTTTTTCAGCTCTTGTTGCATTACATCCACAAACCTTATATTTTGGATAATTTTATGATACAGACCAACAGAAAGGAGGAAATATTGGTGAAATTGAAGGAAAGTGACACGTGGATATTTTTTTTAATAAAAATGTAAAAAAAAAAAAAAAATGAGCTAAGAATATTTTTTTTTTCTTTGTTTTGTTTTGTGGTGTTTTCATCTCTATCTGTCTTCCCATTATCTCCATAGCTTCCTTTCCCTGCTAAGGCAAATTGTTACTTTTCTATCATGACCAGGTTTGTGGACTCATGACTAACAGATGTCCAGTCAAAAGATTTTTCCATCTGAGCAGTAGATCTTTTCAGCTCTGTCAGGCCAGTCGAGCTATGATATCAACTTTCTGCCAGGATATTTTCAGATTTTTTTTACAGAATTTCCGTAATTTAGCAGTATTTTATTTCAAAATTTTCTGTATAAAAATAGGAAAATGTCCTGGTAATTTTCTGCCAGTACGTTTTCTGTTTTTTTATGGAATTTCCGGCAGAATTTTTCCATAATTTAACAGTTTTCTGTGTTTAAAATTTAACATATAAAAACTGTTAAATTAATTGCAGGAAAAAAACCCTGTTTATTCTGTTTGTAAAAAAAAAAAAAAAAAAAAAAAAAAAAAAACAGCCAGAGGAGTTATATTGCTATTTTAATATGACTACATTGCATCATTTTAACATTAAAATGCTGATTTTGCATAATTCTGACAAGCCCTCTGTTCTGTCTGGGCTTGGTAACGAAGCTGTTGTGCTTTGTTAAATTAAATCCATGCCCGAGAACAAAATAAACTGGCACAAACTGCGTGTTTTGCATTGTATTGTTATAACTTTATATGTATGTCAACATTTCTGGACTAAAGTAGGAACCTGAAAAAACAGAAAACAAGATAAGGGAGCAGGTTTAAACAAACTTTCACATGGGAAGCTGTAAAATGGAAACTTGTGATATGGTAGGAGAAGGAGATAGCGTATCGTTAAAATAAAATATTTCCATTTTAAGAACCTATTGAACCTACCGGTTATGATGCAAGTTGGAAGTGGAATGGGTTCACAGTATTGAAGGATGTTTTTAGGTTCTCGATGTTATCCAGCTTAATGTACGTTGTAAACATGGGCAAAGGGTATAAATGTAGAGTGAATGTAACTAGGCAACTGTTTTAGGACATTTGAGACTAAGCAGGCATACTTCCCCACTTCAGCTTTTACATTCATGGAGAACAGTTTGTGAGGACACAGTTGTTTCCTACAGATCTAACAGAGATCATCAACATCTGAAAATACAAAGAACTGGCTGCCTATTTAAATTAATCTTTAAAAAAGGTTAGGTTATGGCAGGTATAACCTAACCTTTCTTTTTTTTACTTTTCCACAACTTATCCCTTATTTTCACCAGTCTTCATGAGGCTGTTTTTCTCTAATGTTGCCTAAACCCCAGGCCTTCGTAGACATTCACTAATTAGGTGACCTCGAAAGCATTTAATAGTATCAGAGTGAAAAGGTCTGAGTATAAATGCAAGTGAGGCTTTTCATATTATTTGTAAAACCTCTAGAAAACCGTGTGTCCTTTTCTTTCCACTTCACAATTGTGTCGTACTTGTTGATCTATCCTGCTAAATCACAGTAAAAATATTTGCATTATCCTTTTTTTCTTTTCACTTCAGACCAAATAGTAATGTCCTACCCATGTTAGTCACACCAACGTGGTGAGGAAACAAAAAAGGCTTTACTGCTTTTAGATTTACTGTTACAAATCCCTTCAAATCTTATCAGTGGTTGACCAGATAGCAAGGGCTTTACGTCATAAACTTTCATTTATTGCCGGCTGTTTCACAGCTGAGTCAATAGTGAGCAAAACAAAAGTGTTGAGCAGCATAATTCACCTTCACAGATCTGGAAAAATCCCCTTTTTAGGATGGACTGTCCAAATGTGTAGGATGCTTAGATGTTTTTTTTTTTTTTCAATAGAAATTGCTCCTCAACATTATCATCACAAAACACAAAATCACTACTTTACTTGCAGACCAAAAATCAGTGGTTAAGAATGAATAAACCCTTTAAACCTGATCATTACGACTGATTAAAAATACCCTATTCACAAAATTAAAACCCTCATTCTTTGGCTTCATTCAATTTTTTGCTATTGCTTTAGAAATACATCAATTCACCAAATGCATCAAGTGTTTTTTTTTTTTACGTCACTGTTTGTTGTTTAAATATTTTTTGCATATCTGGTGCATTCGCCAGTCCATTTTTAGAGCTTTTCTGTGCCATGGGAAACCTTTTTAATCTTTAACTCGTCACTGCCATTGCAGCTGGTTCTTTTGAACCTGATCTTTATCAGTAAAACCAGCAGGATATTCTCGTCTCATGTGGATGATGTGTTGGTCTGGTAAATATGGTGAATAAGTGTGAAACAGAAAGGTGTCCAGTTTTTAGTATGTTGATTTAATTAGTTATGGTGTGGGTTTCACTTCACCTTTAGGAAATGACGATGGAAATGACTAGAATAAGTATCTGATTTATCTCAAAGCAATATATTCCAGTGCATGGATAACCACAAGTTATGTTTCACACACCCAAATCCTATTTTTAAAGGTTAATAAATTATAAATAGTCAATAATAATAAAAAAACAACAACCCTGCATGGTTTCTGGTTTCTCATGATATTTTAATCATTTGAAAGGTCAGGAAGTAAACAACAGGCTTAGAGGAAATATGAGACGGATGCTGTCTGACTAAACAAGCTGGTGATGCATCCTCATTAACAAACCATCAACTCAACATTTGCAAAATATCTCACTTAAACCAGAGAGGCAACATTTTCTCAGTATTCTAATTTTCCTATTATTATTTATAAAACTTTGTGTTGAAAAGAAGAGATATACTTTATATGAATAAAATTGTGTTCTACTCTAAAACAGATTCGACACAAACATCCTCAGTGTTTTTCATAATTTAATAAATACAAAGCTGATGGAATACAAAAAATAAAATAAATAGCTCAAACACAAAAGTAACCCATTAAATACACAGTTAACCTATATTGTTACGATACTTGAAAGAGGGAGATCACAGTCACCTAGGAGATAGTCTCTTTTGAGGGTGCACATTTTGTTCACCACTTTAAAGCGAAGTGATCTCTGGCTAAGATCTTCCTCCGAGATGCCGTCAAAGAAGAAATCTTCATTGAATATTGGATTGCGGCTCTTTCTGATGACCGTGCTGCGCTGCTTTTGGAGTTTGCCGGGGACCAGCGAGAGGCTGACGCTGCAGTTGATAATCTTTGGATCAACAGAAAGAGGATAAAGGCCCTCAGCGCTGATCAGCCGAACGCGCAGTCTTTGGTTATCTGGACAGTACTCTGCTGAGAGTCTGAGACTGCCATCTTTTCCTACAGGCACCATTCTTTCCTTCATCACCCTCTCTCTGTGTAACGTCAAGTCCATGGGGAAGATGTTGGGTGGGGCCAGGCTGTAGCTGTTGGCCAGGCCATCAGCTAACCCTTCAGAGGCTCTCCTCATGATATTTGGGCTGTTGTCTGTGGAGCTGCCCTCGTCTGTCGACAGGGAATTGTTTCTGGACACCATTGCTTTTCTTATGCTTCTTGAAAGCAGCAGTTCATGGCTCAGTGCTTTGAAAAGGGAAGACTTGGCAGGGCACCTGGACAGCAGCGGGGAGCTGAAAGGTGATGATTCAGTGGAAGAAGTCGTGTCACTGTCCAGAGGGGCCTGCCAGTTCAGGGTGCAGCTCCTGGGGGAGAGCTTGGAGGTCAGACTGTTGAGGCTGAATGAAGAGGGGCAGGAGGACGGTGAGGCAGAGTGGGAGAACTTAGAGCACGTATTGGAACGACTCCTGGGCAGCAGCAGAGGAGAGGAGCCTGGATCAGAATGGAAAATTGACTCCTTTCTCCTGGTGTGGGGACTCTCTAGTAACGTGCAAAAGCCATAGCTGGTCTGAGTTTTAGCCAGGTGTGGAAGGGACAAGGCGGCCTGGCTTTGGGGATCGGCGTTGGTGGTCTCCTCATCGCTGCAGCCGTCACAGGGGCTTTCATCCACACTTTCTACCTGAATAATGTGAGGATTTAGCAGCGCCTCATGAAATGTTACTTCGGCCTCTGGTTTAGCCCTCTCACAGGAAGGCACTTTGATGCGAGTTGTTCCCTTTTGCTCCGAGTTCTTCATCTCCTGCAGGGATAAAATTGTTGGTGGGATGCAGAATTCTGGGATGTTGTCGGGGGTGATGATGTTGGGACAGTGAGAAATCCTTCTGGATTTGTCAGTCTTTTCTCCCAACATGATGTCACTGATTTTGAAGCCGAGCTCTGCTGAAGGCATGGGCAGGTTTGATCTTTCTACTGACATGCGAATCTTTTCTACCACCCACATGGGTCCTATAATGGAAGGCAGGAAACTCTGCAAAATAAGAATTACATATTATTTAGGTGCTCTCAAATGTGACCAAAAACCGTACATTACTGTTAAATACAGTCTGTAAAAGGCCTTCCTACCTTATATCCCGAAAATAAAGATAATCCAAAAGGTTGTTTCAAATTTAGAGCTGAGAGCGTAAGAAGTTCTCTTTACAGCAGCTGGAGGGTTCTGTCAGCTTGAAGCACGGAGATGGTTTAAATGAAACAGGATACCAATAAATCTCACACACACCCCTTTGGCTGCTTAACCAGGATCCTCCCACTTTCCTTTTACTGCCGCTGGTTCCCATGGAAATGTCCCAATGGCAACAAAGCTCGTTGCCCAGTAGTAGACACTGTGCTGTTCAGTCTGACAGGCCCTAAAAGGGCAACAACCACTTTTGCACAAGTGACGGAGTTCCAATTCATGTGTGACTTTTTCCTATTTTTAAAGGGCGTTCAACCTCTTTTTGTGAGCTTTAGCAAAGCAGTCTGCTCAGATAACGGTTTGGAACAGTTTTTAAAAAACTCACCACGTCATTTAGTAAGAAATCTAATCCATCAATCCACAGGTTTGTAAGTCAGCAGTACAACAAGATGTGTTTGCCATATTTTAATTAGAAATGAATTCAGTGCAGTGTTTGTTTGCCACGTATTTGGTAAATTAATTTTAACTTTAAAAATGTTAGGCTGGATCATTACATCACCTACACACACACCACATGTGTTTTGAATATTCAGCATATGTTTCTATTACATTCTCATGATTCATCCCACTATGATCTCAGCCTCTGCCAACTTGAAAGTAGAAAAGGTGTAAAGATGGCAGATAAGTCTGTGTCTGCACAGTATGGCTGTTAATATAAATACATGTAAAAGGATGTGTGACTGGAGTAAATAACAATCTTCCAGACATTGATAGCTCACATACTAAACCTATTGTGAATCACAGTAAAATTTAAGTTAGGAAACTTTTTGAAAAGCTTGGATATTGTTAGTCATCCTTTAACTGCAGAAACATTAGGTATTAGAATTAGGTATATTAGATGTATTAGTCTTAAATTTTTGTTTTCATTTTACACTTTTAAGGATCTTCATTGCAAGTGGAAACATTCTTAAACTATATGCTTTGCTCACTCGGATCGCAGTATGAAACAAACTAGAGAAAGATTTGGCAGAAATGTCTGATACTCAAATGTTTCAGTTTTTAATTGGATATCTAAGTCACAAAAGATAAAATGTTTCTTTGTTTCTAAACGTTGCTGTTTAGATTTCCAGCCCGTACCGGAAAGTACGTCAATGCTGCCCTCTTCTGGTGAGACATAAAACAAATTTACAGGGCAAAGACTGCTTCCATAGAGATGATAATTTTTAGAGTGTGGCAAAAATCCGATTTTAGCTAAAGGACTAAATGTTTTGCACTTACATAGTATATTTTGCACATCATCAAAATTGTACTACTGCTTATCATTTATATGCACACACTGATGCAGTGTTTTTTTTTTGTTTGTTTTGTTTTGTTTTTTTTTCTATTTGAACAAAGTCCATTTCTATGCAAAGAACTTTTTTATTCTCACCCATGCAAAGATAAGCATGGCCTGGAGCCCACGACCAGATTTAAGTGCATTTTTGTTCTGTAAATATCTAGAAAAGATAGAGGTAAAAGCTCAAAGCACAAAGTTCAAGTAGAGTATCTTGGTTACCAGGTGTCACCATCCAGTAAAGGGTTACAGTGATGTCAGGGGCACCAATGTACCAGGAAGGCGTTCTAAATGGGGTACTTCTCAGAAATGTTTTCCTATCTGACCACATCTCATCAGCAATTCAAGTGTACTTTAAAAACCTCTTTGGAAACCAGAGGGCCATGAGATTATCAGAAATGTGGAATGAAATTGCAGAGACTCTATTTGTCCTTCACTATTATTATGATTTGTATATATAGAAATAAATGTTATTTCCTACTAGATCTCACTGCTTTCGGTTGTCATCAGAAGAAGATTAGCCTAAAATAAAATGTACAGGTGGTTAAAAGAAAGCAAAGGTAGGTTCCCTATCGTAATAAGACATTAAAATATGAACAGTTTAGCATGTGTTCTTAAAACAACACTCCCATTTCCACATCCCATCTTCCCTCCCATAAGTACAGGTTTATCCTGGTTGTAAGTGCTGACAGTTCTCCTTCAGGTGGCAGTATGTGCCCAGGAAACGGCAACAATCTGACGCTTACAGAGAGGGAGGTAAAATTGGATTGATAATTACATTAAATCTATACATCCATCCATCCATCCATCCATCCATTTTCTGAACACCCTTGTCCCTCAGTGGGGTCGGGAGGGGTGCTGGTGCCTCTCCAGCTAACGTTCCGGGCGAGAGGCGGGGTACACCCTGGACAGGTCGCCAGTCTGTCGCAGTAAATCTATACATACATTTATTATTTTTTATTATTTTTTATTTTTTTTTTACGTTTCAAAATTTGAGCAACTTCACAAATATGCTTGTTGACAACATATAGGTAAATTTTCAGTTTGATACCAGCAGTCACACTTTGAAAGGTAAATGTTTAATCATTACAGCTGCTTAGGTCACATTTATGCAAACTGCAACTTATTGAGATGTGTTTTGCCAACACATCTCAATAAAATATAGTCAATTCATGATGGATGTTCCCGAAACACAAACAACAAACAAAAACAATATCAAACTTGGCTCTACTTTCCCAAAAGCTATAAGGAATTAATTGCTTGCTAATGATGGTGTCAGGTAACAAAAAATGTGGGGATGATAGATACTCCAGGAAGAGGCCTCCCAGTTTTTGTTTTTTTTCCCCAAATTCACCATTAACAACAATTAGTTTTAAATGAATTTCCCACAAATTAAAACCAAATTCATACACGTCCATATTTCACCATCTAAGGAATATTAACTGAATTAATGTACACATGAACTACTTCAGCTTCATGCATAATTTTTGTTTCTTTTTAAAATATACATCACGGTGTAATAACCATATTGATTTTATCATTTGCAACCTGTCAGCTGTTTTACATTTGTTCACTTCTTTAATGTTCTCTGTTTTTCAGTATTGCCAAATTTTTAATAAAGCTGTTGTAATTGTTAATCATTATGTGTTAGAAAGGTAAGTGAGTCTGAAATTCTGATTAAAAAAAATAGACTTTAAGAGTTTTGATGTTAAAACATAAATCAAAGACACGTGTGCTGTTTTTTTCAGTTATAATTACTGGGCAATCATCAGAGAAAATATATAGCGATGAAAGACGTTCAGCTGCAAACTTCACAACTTGTCTTCTGTACCTACAAACCCACAGTTGATCTGCAGCAGACTCCTCCAAAATCACAACAGAAACAGGGTGTAGTCTTGGTATAATTTATGTGCTTTGATGATGATGATGATGATGATGATGATGATGATGATGATGATGATGATGATGATGATGATGATTCTTTTTCTTCTTCTTAGGTTTTGTTGGCGGTTGGCAAAAAACATTGGTTTGATGGTTTGGTCACAAGCATTCACAGTTAAAGGTGGAGCAAGTACATACAATATCCCCAAAGGATACTGTAAAGGATCCCAGACTGATATTAGTCTTGCAGAGTCTGAACCACACACAACAGTCAGGGCAGTATTTAGGAGAATATGGGTCCCTGGGAACCACATGCTTCTTCTACATTTGCCATTTCCACCACGGTGATGGTTAGCATCCACTAACATTATTGTCCACATAAAAACACAGCTTTACTGAAGTAGTTGTATTCGCACTTTCTTAACAGTTTAGTTTGAACACGCAGCCATTTTAAAAAAAGGTTTTTATTTGTAGCCTACAAAACAATGAACCCAACTGTTACAGTAACCACGCCAGGCCATTGCACCGAGTCACAGACTTTGCAGAATTCCTTCCGCCTGAACCAACATCTGGCAAATGTGGGTAGATGATTGAATTAATTGATTAATTTTGCAGTGTGAGGGGTCACATATGAGTGACCCCAACATCATTGCAGGTACTTGTTGACTAAAGAGGCTGAGCTAAATTCATGCTTAAATGACGCACAGCATGGGTACATTAAAATAAATATTAAAATTGCAGTGATGCTATTAAAATTGTAGATAGCTGTAAGTGACTAGTCAAAGTCTGCCCGAGGCCACATCAAGCGTCAGGCAGGCTCTGCTTTTACTCTTCACACACTATTGAAAGGTGCACAAATTCAGCGCGCTTTCAAAATAAGAGTCTTTGGTTATATCAAACTATCGTGCCTGTGCATTTAGGCGTCCGTGGAAATTTTGTGTGGATAATCTCATCTTCGGCAGCTCATCTGAATCAACAGCGATCCACAAAGCCGTCCTGACCCTACAACAAAATGTATAATAGTCAGAGAAGCTGGACGAGAGTGACGCCGCTTCCTTTTCTCCGTCGCACAGATATGTGATCCTATTTTATTTATTTATTTTTTTTATTTATTTTTAGCCCCCCATCTCTCTCCACTGTACGATAAACGAGGAGGGGCTTGATGCCGTGTAGGAGGCAGGCAGGCAAGCCGTGCTGCTGACCCGCTTGTGGTGTGTGTCGCCTCGCCTACGTCCAAGCCAGCTCGCATGCTGTAAGGAGTGAGAGTCATCAGGTAAGATGTTTGCGTTCGTTTTCCCCTCCGAGATGCTTCGCGGCGTCATTTTTGAACCCTGGCGTTTGTCTTTAGAGGTGCTCTTCCTCCCGAAGAGGGTCTCCCTTACACAGGGAGGCGTTCCGCTCGGCGTTGGTTCAGCAGAAGCGCTGACAGCATTTCATTTTTAACAGCTTGCAGACGACCTTTTCACATTAGCAGAGAGACGTTTCCCAACTCGGTCCTTCAGTATCGGTCGATCTGTCTCATTTGACGCGTCATGAGAAACCTGACAAGTCTGATGTTTTTTTGTTTTTTTCTTTTTCTTTTTTTCTCGCAAAATAATGTGCTTTGCTGCTTTTGACATTGACAGATAATAGAGGTAAGGGGATGGATGTTTGATTAAGCGACTTGTTTGTAAAATATTTCTCTTTCAATTAGACTAAATGGTTAAGTAAAGCTACATACTGGCCAGCCTCAGCATCCTTGCGCCGCTCTGCATGGAAATGTGCCGTACAGTAACTCGGACTTGACCTGAATGTTATCTGGCTCAGCTCAACATCAAAGCTGACATTGACGTGTGTGAGATTTAGTGGGCATGCAGGATGTGACCCTGATCGTTTACTGTAGACTAATCAAAAATATGGGCGGCATGTTAGGATTTTGTCCTGGTTATAAAATGTTAAAATGTATTCCAATAAGAACATCTGTTTTGGAATGGCATTTCCATGTTTGAAGAGGACACTCCGCTGATTGCTGATTTCCCCAAAGATGCCAACCAGTAGGAAGGTTGTGTGTCCTCTAAATATTGACCATCTCTCTTGACACAAAAGAGAGATGGTCTCTTTTGTGTCCAGCCCAGGTGGCATGAGGATGTGTTTTAGTGCTTTGATGTGTGGAGAATTCAAACAGGTAGAGGACAGTAAATGTTATCTTCTTTTACTCTGGGGTGAAAAGGCCAGGAAAGAAAATCATACATAAATTGTAAATTGTGTAGCTGCAACTCAACATTTGAACTGAGCATGAGAATGAGTAAGAGAGGGGATCTTTTGATGCTGGACCGGTTGGTTTGAGTGTTTTAGAAACTAGTGATCTGCTGGGAATTTCACCCATTTCCTTCTCTTGAGTTTTCAGAAGTGATCTGAAAAAGAAAAAAAAAATTATATATATATATATATATATATATATCCATCCATCCATTCACTAATGATTGGGTAATGTTAATTCAATATTTGGAAGTGTGGCCAACAGGGAATGAATGATGAATGGCTTTGTTCACTTCTTCTGCTGCCATTGCTAAAACTACAACTATAGGCAGACTACTATTCTAAAATGGCACCGAAAACTGACATCATCGTTCACAACTCCTCTTTCTATTCACTGATTGGCCCGGTTGAAATTCCACTGGAGAAATTGAGCTCAGTGGGAAGAATCCCAGACAGATCACTGAAGGGAGATGAGAATTGAGTGGAATTGAGTAAGAGGCAATGGTCGGGGTTTTTTTTTTCCTCTATGTATCAGCTGAGCATTTGGATGCTGGATGCAATGCTGCAATGGATGCTGTTTCAGCAGCTAGTGTTCTGGATTGTGTTGCACACTACTAATGCTTAATGCTAGACTCCTACCTGAAGTGCAATTCCTTAAAATGCATGACTTAGTGCCACAGTAAGGCAACTGGGAGTGCCAGATGAAATCATCCACATGCTTCCTTTTAGGATGATAAGCCTGCGTTTCTTTGTAGTATGTAAACTATGTATTTGTACGCCCCTTTTCACATTTCACAACGCTTGGTTATGTCTTATTTTAGTTTAATGTGTTAATACACAAACTGTTTCTGCTGAAAAAGTCCACACAGACACCGTCCGTATGTCTGATAAAGGTAGTACCCATGTGAAGGCTAATCTTAGTGACTGTTCAGGACCAGCGCTCTATGAATTTTCCATTTGAGTATCCACTGACAAGTGACATTTATTCATGATTCTGTTGTGAGCATTACCCATGAGTTAGGGGTCACAAATGTTTTTTTGTTTTTTGTTTTTTTGTAGTTTTTTTTTTACATTTGCTAAATTACTTTCAGTACGTATGATTGCAGTTTGTAGTCATGGTTTTTCTTAGTGGGAATGCAAACAGATGGGAATTCTATCATACAAACTGATAGGGAGCATGTTGTTGCATGTTGTCTTAGATGAAGCTCTGCATATCTACCTTTTTGACAGAAAACAAAACTGGTTTGATTGCTTGTTTTTATTGCTGGATGAAACTTTGTGCATTGTTGTTAGACTTGTCATATGCTAACTGTGTGTTGCCTCGTTTGCATTAGCACCTTGTTTTGTTAGATTTTTTATTATTATTATTATTATTTCCACATAGGGGTGTAACCACAATGCTGACTGCTAATTGAAATGAGCAATACAATATATTTTGGAAAATTAATAATAGCCCATTGTGTGCAGTTTTGCCTTTTAAAGCAAGAATGGATTGCGAAAAAGTTAAAATGGCGCCTTAAATTCTGGTGTAGAAAATATATGTTTTTAAGTTCAAGACATGCTTGTTTCTAAATCTGAATTTAAAAGGCAAACTTAAAACCTTTCAAGACACCTTCAAAACTAGTAAGCATTGTTTTCCTTAACACATTAAAACTATTTTAAAATCACCCTCACTATTTTTATTTTTATTTCATTTTTTTGTGAATATTTTGAATGCTTGGTGATTGGGGGTGTCATATGCGGCACTTATTTTTCATTATGAGAGTCTTTGGTTGAAACAAAGGTATCTACAATGAGTCTACCCTTTCATAAAATACTTTTCACAGATATAATTAGAACACAGAAGCACCAATATCACAAGCTCAAAAGCAGCGTGCAACAGCCAGAGGCAACTGGCAATCACTGGAAGTTGTTCACATGATTAAGATTATTTGCCAGTTTATAGGTCAGCAAAAGCTTTTGAACGGTTAGATCCCCTAATTTTACTCACTGTTGACAATTAATCAAAGTTGTTGTTTAAACCGTATACCGTCCTCACTTTTGAAGATTACTAACGAGACCTTTCTGTTATGTTCTTTTTTTTTTTAGTTTTAGAAATACCTAACACCTTCTTTCACACTTTGAATCTAATGTTGAATATACTGTCAAAACTACATAAAATTATCACATCACACGAAGATGATGCTCTGAAGACATTGCAACATGAAGAAGAATTTTCATATGTTTAGGCTGTGTTCTTGAGTTATTGATTTGCTTGTGTTAAAAGCAACGAAAAACCCTGATTGTATTTCTTTGCTCCTCTTTAGAAAACGTTTTTCCCCTCAGCTGTTGCAGTTGCTGTGTCATAAAGAATACATCCCTGGCTGGAATTCCCCAGGAAATGTTCAGCTGGAGGGTGGGAAGAAAGGGCTCAGAGAGTCACTGGAGAGTGTGATTGTTGAACAATATTTAATGCATGAGTGTGTAGGAGGTGGAAACTAAAACAGACCCCATGCTGTCGCTGTGACCCAACCTTTTTTTAAAGGGAAATGGATCTATGTTTTTTTTCTTTTTTGTTCCCCCTCTCACTGCTGTCTGTGTAATCGCAGCCTCTTTAGGGGTTGACTTCCTTCCAGTTCAAGGTCTGTACAGAAAAAGGTAAATGTAAAAGCTGACTGCCTTCCTTAGACCTTTGCAAGTGCTTGCATTTCTTTCTTTTTTTTTTTTTTTGCAAAAGAACAAAATAGCAGGTAGAGACACTCAATTTATTGTTGGCATACAGGTAGTTTGCAAGATTGCATGAAGTTATGGCCATAATTGTGTCAGAATGAATCAGCTAACTACACAAATAATAGTTGTTTGCGTTATTATATGACTACTGGATGTATTAAGCAGCCAGTTGCCTTTAAAAAAACTCATCTTGTTCAGGGGGTTGTTTAAGGATTTGAGGGAGGTCTCAGTTGTGATGGCTCAATAACTGGGTCAGAGCACCTTCAGAACTGTGGCTCTTGTTGGGTGTTCCTTGTCTGGACTGATTTATTTATTTTTTTTTTTTGTCAAAATTGGTCCTGAAAAGCCGCTGTGACAAACAGTTGTAAGGGTCAAGGGGAGGAAAGTTTCACTGATGCAGGTAAGGGCAAAGAGTGGCCAGTGTTGTCCTGTCCAACAAGCTTACTACAATTCAGATGTTTGACGAAGTTAAAGCTGGTTCTGAGAGAAGGATGTCAAATACACAATCTACAATACAGACATTGCTTTGGCCTTAAGATTTCACAGTTCTATGTCTAATCAAGCATTTCTGAGATGTGTTGTAGAGACAACACTTATCTGTGGAGGTCCCATCTCACAACTTAATAGACTCAAAGAATCTGCTGTCCACTGAAAGCTGGCACCTTCGGGGTCTATTGGAGTCCATGCCTGAATAGGTCGGTGAGACCATAAGGAGGGGGCTTCACTCTGTTAGCCATGTGATTCTAATTTTATGCCTAATTTATTCACAGAGCAGTGTTTTCTCTAGGATTATGGCTTTGGATAGGTGGAGGAAGATGAGCCCTGACACAAACATTTTATGACACTCACAGAAATGGTATGCTGCGGTATAAGTAAGACATATGGTGTAAGGATATTTAGTTGGCTTAAGAAAAGAACAAGGTACATAGCTGATCAGCTGCTGTTTAGATCTTAAAATTAGTGTCACCTTAAAGGGCATATGGAGCATGTCATTGCTCCATATGCCCATATATTGGTAAGCAAAACACTGAGACCATCGCCAGCATTTTGCACTTGCAGAACTATAAACAAATATGAATTTATACATTTTGTAACTTAATTTATTGATGAAAGAGAAAACCCAGTCAATTGACAACAGTTTATTTGCTTTCTGATTAAAAAAAAAAAAAAAAGTGGCATCAGTTACAGTTAGCTTAGCTGTAGGTCACAATAATAAACGCAAACTATTAAAGCGCAATGGCTCTTACTCTCAACCCAACCCTTACTAATTAATACGGCGCAATATTGAGCATGTTCTACACATGTTGGTTGAGGTGGTGTAATTTTGTTAGTGATGTGCAAGCAGCTACCAGAATTGGGTCAATAAGCGCTACGATGACATGTTCAGTTCTCGGGTCATCGGCAGTTGCACAGCCCTGCGGCACATCTCATGAAGAGGTCGAGTGAGATACCAGCTTGGAGCCGTAGACAACTGACTTCCCTCAGTTGTGCATTCAGAAGTCGGTTCCAAATTGGATTTGTGGCAGAGATCGGAAATCTGAGGCTTCACTGAGAACCAGGTGCCTTCATGCGGTTTACTGGTGGGCTGCTTTTATTTGTATATAAATATGTTTAGGATTTTGTGTTTCCATGTTACTTTTACCACATATTTTTGTTGACAATTTTACTGTGAATATGAATGTAGTGTGAGTACTTAAAAAAAAAAAAAAATCCTGCAGTATAAGGAAACACGCTCACTCTGTTTTTTTACAGAGAAACACTGCTGAATCACTGCTCGAAACAAACTGATTATCAGTAAACATTATGTGATAACATTTCTGAGGAACATGTGACATATCGGTCCCTTTAGCAAAGTGGAAAGGATCAACTGATGTTCCTTTGTCTCTGACAGATGAATTATATTGAAAAAAGTCATTTGCAATGTACTGTATTTGAGAGTAAGACAGACTGCTGTGTTGCTGTGTCTGGTCAATATTTTTCCCACTGTTCTTATGGCGCAAACTGCTATTTCAGAAGCTTTCGACTTGAGTTGCTTTTGTTGAGGTACAATGGTTGCACGTTCCTGCTCGTTTATGCGCTCTTTTGTCAGCACACTGTTGGAGCTCTGAGTATCTCCTGCCAGAAATGGTTTAATTGTCATAACTGTATTTGATGTTAGACTTAAAAAGGACATCATAAAGTCTTTTGTATGCTTGTGTTGTCATGACAGTGGCATTTGTAATTACTCCTATGAATACAATCCAAAGTATGTGTTGAAAACTTTTATAAACTCTGCAGTTTTTCATGGCCAGTACATGAAAACATGGATGTGAGACGCTTTCAAAGCCTCAGACGGTGTTTTCTTTTACTCCCAAGCATGCAGAGTGTGTATTTTTTCTGGCAGGGTTCTCGAAGGAATGCCACAGGAGGGAGAGGTCAGTGACAGTGGGGCAGAGATCCCCGTTACACAGCATCCACAATCTGCATGAAAGATAAATCATAGGCAGTCTGGTAAGGGTGGTGTAACACTATACAGTGTGGACATTAATCACTTGGTATCCACTTATGATGATTCACAGCCATATTTAAAATATGGTGAAGGTGAAGCAGATATTGGAGAAACTGGTGGTTAATACAGCTGCAAAAATGTTTGAAAACATCTTATATATGTGGCATATATATATATATATATATAGCTGACTGTATAGCACAGTGGGTAAGACACCAGTCTACCACCCGGGAGACATATATATATATGTGGCATATATCTTAAACATATATCTTTATTTAAAGCAGGAGATAATAACTAAAGGAAGCTAATCTACCGCAGCAATTATTTATTAATTAAACATTAAGCCTGAAACGTACTACAAAATAATAAGTAGTAATAAGTACTACTGCAAAATAAATTCTTTAATCTTTTTGGTGTTAAATCCTAAAACATGAAGTGGCATTGTTGTCAGTTGCTGTGGCAACGAATCTGCGTAGCTTGGCGAATACAGATCACTTTGCTGTGGATCATAGCACGAAATCAATACCTAAATTTCTAAATTTCACTGAGTTAACGCGGCTATGGATGACATGTAAATGATTAGTCTTTTTGTCCAGCGTTGTATGCTTGCGCGAAATTTCCGTACGTCCAATAACATGTGTG
>NW_006800020.1:106779-147213 GCF_000485575.1 Poecilia formosa | reverse complement strand
CATATATATATATATATATATATGACTCTAATATTCCCTCTGATTGGCAAAATATGCATATTACATTAATCCTAAATCCTTCTCCCATTTACAAAAGGTAGATGACCCCGTTAACAAAACGAACATTGATGTAAAATTCGTATTTTTGTTTTCTAGAATTCATTTCTGAGGATCACTATTACCACCAATGATGGGTGATTGTTTAGTTCCTGAAACGAGTGCAGAGTAGCTCCTTTGTGTGTCTCCTAATGTGTGAATTTCCTTAACCTTCTAGAGAGAGGTTGAGGAAACCTCCCTCTGATTTGGCAGGAATCAGGGGGAGGAATCAACTGATTCCTGCCGGAAAGTCAAAAGTTTGGGCCATAAGACCATAAGTTTGTGTTGCACCATATTATGAAAATATTGTGTTGTAATGTAAACAGTATTACAAAATCCAAATATTACAAGATATGCATACAAATAAAAGTCTCACAGGTGATCAGATTCTACTGGAATTATGAATGACCAGTATAGGTGTAATACAGGTGTCAAATCAGGAAATGTGTGCAACCACAAGATGTTAGATATGACATGATGAGGTCTCCAATATTTGATTATTTAAGATTATTTAGCCTTCATCATCACTTTTTTGCCATTTGAAAACATCCTTCTAATATCTCATGTGGCTTTTTTGATCAGGTATGTAGGAAGTCTTTTAAGTTTTTTTTAAATTAAAGAGATAATTTTGATTTTAATTGCTCTCATTCCATACAATCATTCCCAGTCTTTTTTTGGGGGACAGATTTATATTCATCCCATCCATCCATCTGTTTTCCATACCTGCTTATCCTTGCAGGATTCTGTCATTGGGCAAGAGGTTGGGTACACTCTGGTAGGTCGCCGTGTTCCTATTCATTTCTAAGAAAAACAAAAAAAACAAATCACAAATTAGTAGCAGCATAACTTTGTTCAAGATTCAGAATTATTTCATCCCCCTGCAGTGGTGCAGCTTGTCTGTTTTAGGATGCATCATGAGTTCAAAAAAATTCCCACCCTTCAGATTAAGCAGGCACTTAAAATATTTTGCCCCTCAAAGACACCCAGGTGTGAAGACAAAAGTGAAGGCGGATGAGATGGAAAAATGGATGTAATAAATATTTAAAACTTAACTGCTACTGTTTCTTTTTTTTTCATAGAAAAGGCAGTGGTTTCACACCAAGGTTAATTGTGAGCTGTCAAGTCCATTGTGTGTACAGCAGCTATAAGACTGTTTTTGTGATGGCCTAGGGGGGAAGGACTCCCCTGTCTGATGAGAAGCACTAGAATTACTGCTCTGATCCTCTGTGGGCCGTGAGGACTGCTGACCAAGCAGAACTCCCTCTGTCTCTGGGTTGCTCTCCCTCGCCCTCTCCCTCCAGTTTTCCTCAGTGTTTTTGGTTTTGTTGTTGGGGGGTTTCGACACCTCAGCTTTTCTCATATAACAGAAGGGTTATGTGTCACACTCTCATCAAAATTATTTCATATTAGCCCAGTGGAAGTGCATTTAGCAGCTGGAGGCTGTAAAAGAAGGAGTGATTGCGGCACTTTATCCCTGTATATGCAGCTCATCAGCACAGCACTGACCTTGTGTAAGGACAGAGATTCTCTGGTTACCTTCATTGAAAGCCAATAGCTAGAATTACATCCTTTGCTCTGCTTTTAAAGATAAAGTTGACTCAGGAAAAATTTCTGGTGAAAAGGGAAATTCTACAAAAAAAAACAAGAAAATGCTTGTGCCTCAAATATAAAGCTTACTGCACTGTAAGCTGTATGCCTCTCTTAGACAAAGGGCTAATATTTCAGACCCCCACTCTTAAAAGTCTTTGACTAATTGATTAGTTAACATACTTTAAGCAGAAAATCCATCAAGTTCCATTTATTCCATCGTTGTTGTCCCTCCACAGTTTAGTGCCGTAATGTTGATGGATCTTTCATAATCCAGTGCTCACCAAGGACAAAACCTTTGACATTTGCTGTAATTACTAGAGGTGGTTTAATTGAGTGAGTCAAACGCGTCATTTGGAGCTGCTCGACGTCTTCAGTAAAGCAGATTCCATAGTGAGTTATTACTCCTATCTAAAATACACGCCAGCAGCGTCTTGCAAAACATTCATACCCCTTGGATCTTTTCCCATTTTGTCATGTCACAACCACACATGCTTTATTTGGGGTTTTCCTCAAAAGAGTAGATTGTTTTTTTTTTGTTGTTTGTTTGTTTTTCACAACACTACAAAGAACTATCTGAATCAATACAATTTACATCAACCTTTTACAGTGATTACTGTACATCTGCAAGACTTTGGGGATTGTTTAGAAGCTTTCCACATCTGGGGACTGAATTTTTTGACCATTCTTATTTACAAATAAGCACGAGCTCAGTCAGATTGGATGGAAATTGGCTGCCAGCAGCAACTTTAAAGTCTTGCCACAGATATTCAGTTGATTTAGGCTTAGGCCTTTGTAACATATGAATATGTTTTGATCTAAGTTTGTACTGTAGCGTAGCTCTGGATGTATGCCACTCAATCAAAAGCAACCCAACAGCATGAGACTGCCATGACCATATTTCACCGTGGTAAATGATGTATTCGGGCTGGTGTGCAGTACTAGTTTTCCACCACGCTGTGCTTTGCATACAGGCCAAAAAAGTTCACTTGTGGTCTCATCTCTCATCTTCCTTTGCATATTTATTTCTGGCAAACAAAGAACATGAGTTCCTATGGCTTTCTTCTTGCTACCCCATTATAAAGGCCACGTTCTCAAACTTCTTAGGCATTTTATAGTGGTAATTATTTAGTGGTAATAAGTCAAATGCAGGGAAGGCTTAATTTATTTATTTTTTTTTAATTAAGTGACTTCTGAAGGTAACTGGGTGCACTGGATTTTACTTTTGTGAGTGTGAATAAATATCTAGCGTCTCTGAATCTCCGTTTCCCAATACATTGTCTTCATCCATGTTTGAATGTTTTTCTCTGTGTCACAAACCATTCTTACCTCTGGACACCTTCGATCAGAGCGATTAATTTCCCTTCTGTTTTATGACTTGTTCATGTTGTTAGCAATATGTATAGAAGTAAGAAGACGGTTTTAGGTAGGAAATGAGTAGAAGTATATAATGCTTTTGTTCAAATGCAGGGAGTAAAAGTAAAAAAGTGGTCAAGAAAAAAAAAAAAAAGCCCAAAATAAAGTACAGAAAAAGCTACTTAACTACAGTAATGACGTGCTTGTACTTTGTTACTTCCCACCTCTGTTGTAAGCTGGAAAAATATGAAAACGAGCGTGAAAACCTTTACAAGACAATGTGTCGGCTTTTTATAGCAAGTGGCAATTTGGTTCTCATTTCTTTTTGTATACAAGAGGGAACTTTTTTCAAGCTAATAACCCTGTGCACTTGTGTTGGCACAGCTGTGTTCATGTAACATAAAGGTGAGTGAACTCAGTATAAATCCAAACTAGGAAAACAAAGCAGTGTCTTTTTCTCCTTTGTGCCACTGTCTCATGATACTACTGTGACCTAGAAATTAGTCTCGGCAAAGCAGCTTGAAGGATGCCTAAATTCATGAAATGCATAAGGAGTAGCAAGGAGGCATGATGAATGAGCTTCTTTTCAAGATATTTGTAACTTATTTTTTTTTCTTTTTTTAATTACTTTAGTATTGCAAAACTAATTTAAAACCTCTTTTGACGTACAGCACATGTCAGTGACTGGTGTTCTCGAGGTCAGCAGTGTCCTCATGACAGCTAAGGGATTAAGCTTATTTGACAGAAACAATGACTCCAGAAGTAAGCATTAAGAAGCAATCAAAAGATTTCTAACTTGATTCAAGAGGAAAACCTACACTTTTAGAAGGGTGGAGGACATGCAGCTAAGAGAGAGTTCAAAGAAAAGCACCGAGGTCAAGCAAACTTAAGAATGACGAGAGTTAGCAGAATACTGCAGAAATTGCAATAAGCGTTACATTTTGTCCAGGGACTTTCAGTTACAAGCTTACATGACATTATAAAATTCTCCGCCTTTACAGTTCAAACAGTAAGCTGTTGTTGGTTTTATAATGGTAGGATAAGATTAAGTCCAGAAACTGGGATCTCATTTAGTTTAATGACTGGAAAATAAATCGCACATTTGGCTTAAAAACACACGGGTTAAGTTTTTCTCAGCACTGTTTAAAATGTGTTAGTTCAGAATGGAAAAGTTGATTCTTTTATACAACTAGCTTGCATGACAAAATTCAAATGAAAGTGTTTAGGGCTTGCATTTTTACTTTATGTTTCACATCAAGTCATATCAAATTACGCCATCACTTATTTGTTCCTTTATCGTTTTCTAGTTGTCACATTATGAATGTTTACACTTTTAATGGGCAGAAAGCAGTGGAACTCAGTTAAAGTGTGTATACTGAAAGGGACAGGCTTTTACTCATACATTTATTCACACAAAAGATATAGCTGTAGCATTGCTCTCAAATTATTGTATGTGACACAAGTGCACAGCTGCTCTTTTTTTAAGCTTTGATGTCATTTTTAGGTCATTTTGCACATTGCTGTGTCAGGGCAGAGTCTTCTCTGACCTTGTTTGAATTAAGCATGGATTGTACTGTAGTGTAGGAGCAGTTTTAATTTTTTCCATGAAGATTTTTTTTCTTCTGCTCTGTTTTGATCATTGTTTTTACCCTGAATATGTCTACCCTGCTTACCCTGATAATCCTGAAGCAAAATGCCCCTCCATGTGATATATCCAGGTGAATTACCACTGAACATGGTTCTCAGAGTGTTTTCTCACATATCTCCCACCGTATTCCATGTTGGTCATTTGGTGTTTTTCCAGATATTCAAATGGTTATTTAAGAATGAGTCCACCTGGAATGTTTGTTGTCAAAAACCTTTTTTTGAGTTTTTAACTGGAATCTGGTCCAATGACATTAATAGCAAATTAACAAATCCCTCATGTTTATGTTTTATGTTTGTGATGATAGGGCAGAAAAATGTTTTTTTTTTTTTTTTTTCTGGCATGCCTTGTAAGCAGCTTTTCACCATGTCGATAGCACGCCGCACTGATTGATCCAGTAGAAATTCTACCGGCGGAATCCAAGTGAATGGGAGAAAGCCCAAATTGAGCTGTGAAACAATAGCATAGGAAGGCAATGGCCAGGGTATTATGATAGTGAGTTTTTGGAAATTGTTCTTGTCATCATTGTTCTCGATGTACATGGTTAGCAAACATGGGTCCTCATCCAGCTTTGTCCCAGTTTCACTGGTTTTCCTGTAGATACCTTTAACATAGCCACTGAATATTGTTTTTTTTTTATTTCTTTTAAAGTGACATCTTGTCACTTTTAAAGAAGGTAAGCACTGAGATGAAATGTGCTCCTTTTTCTGTAAATGGGTATCCCCACATTATTTTGCCTAGTTAGCTTCTTAAACAATTAATTGTTGCTACCTCCTCTACAGCTGATAAGCCAAAGGCTTTATTATAAAACTAAGGTTTTTAGAGGTTTTTTCTCATATGAATAATTATACATGTTAATCAGAGAAACCCCAAATGGTTGTGAAAAATTAGATTACAAGGTTTGAACGTTTGAACGAACTGGTGGTTATTTTTATTCATAAGTTGATACACAGACTAGTGACTTTCCTTAGTAATCTATCTGTAGCTTTGTGGCTGACTGAAGGGCTCCTGGCATCACTTTTGTCATCATGATAACTTTAGCAATATTTCACTGACCAAAGATATGCCTTTTCAGAAATTGGTAGTGTGTATTCTTAAGGCTGATTGTAATATTTTAAAAGGACTGCCAAATATTGGCTTATTTGTCAGCAGATGGATAATATTTTTTGACCTCTTGTCAAGCATCTGGAGCAAATGAGATTATTTAAATTCAAAGTGTGCATCCATGGTACAATGTCCTGATGTTACATTCTGTAACCTTGTTTTTCTGTGTACTGCTGAGCCCAGCGCTGAACAGAAGCTGCATATAAATGTTGTCTTTCTCAAGAGCAGACAGTGTATTAATGTAGAAGAAACACCTTAATCGGTTTGATCTAAAATGACTGGCATTTGGTTTAATTTTCTGTAACTGATTTATAGTATCAGCTTTTAAAATGAAACTAGTAACTCCCTAAAACAGAACCAATTAACTTTCAAATGTCATGTGTCTACGTATTTTATTTCACCTATGCTCATCTCTACATATGTTACCCTGGTGTTTAATGTACTGAGAAATCCGATTGAACAAGTGTTTTTTTTTTTTTTTCAGAAACAAATATATTATTTACTCAAAACTGAAATAATTTACCATTCAAAACATGAAAACAAACAAAAATATATGATGTAGCCTTTACCTTAAGCATGTTTAATGGGGAGCGAGGGAATCACAGATTTAAGCTGTTCTATGGAAGGCTGGCTAATTCTGTTGTTTTTGTGTCAAATTTANTTGTTATAAAAGCCTCTTTGATACTCACGCACCAAAATGTTGGTGCGGATTGACTTTTAAGATGTTCTGCTAAGTTGTGGTTGAGAATCCAATACAAACCTCGCTTAAAGAGCTGGAAGAGTGACCGTACAACATTCTGTCTTGATCCTTCCCGTACAGCGTGCCGCAGGATGTTGAATGTTGATAGAGTCCCTCGGTGTATCATACTTTGGAGCGGAGCCGGCATATGTTCCGTTCCACTGCTCTCGATACTGTAATCAGCATGCGAGTGCTGAGGGTCAGCCAGCCGCTGGAGTGTGAGAGCGAGGCTCAGCAAGAGATCGGAATCACCTGATTTGGAAGAAATGACATTCCAGGCGGCATATACTGAGCCAGAGGTGTGAGAGTGTCGTCCTTTTCTCATTTTCACTGCAGCACGATTCGCTGGGAAGGTTTAAATTAGTGGCGTATGAAAAGTTTGCATTCGGAGTTAAAAGTGTATCTTCCCATGTGATTTTGCTTTGTATGTGAACCTTCACATGATCCCATCCATATTACCCTGCCTTTTCTGTCCTATAACCTCCAACATCAACTGCAATGTGATATATTGTATGGGTTATTAAACCCCATTTTGTTCATTTTTTCAAATTTTTTTTTAATAAGATGATTAATTTAAGCATTCTGTCTCTTTGAGAAAATGGTGCATTTAATCAGAGTTACAGACAGAAACAGGGAATGCTAATGAGAGCAAATCCTGTTCACAGAGTGACCTTACAAGTGACCTTTGTAACTGTGATGCAATGATTTCAAGAGCTTGCTCTGCCTTGTACTTAAATATTTTTCCACCGATTGCTGTCAAACCTGGGAAGTGTCTTCCTGCTACTCTTTAAACCAGGTGTCACCAACTCCAGTCCTCGAGGGCTACCATCCTGTAACTTTTAGATGCATCTCTGCTCAAACACACCTGGATCAAATAAACTGCTCGTTTCCAGCCTATTGGAGAGAGGAATGAATGCTGGTGAGGGAATTCAGACATTTTGGAGCAGAGGTGAATCTAAAAGTTGCAGGATGGTAGCCCTCGAGGACTGGAGTTGGTGACCCCTGCTTTAAACACTCTAATTTACGTCAACTGACATATTTCATCTGGTTTGACTTTGTTGCTGTTTGAAATATTGCTTTTGTGACAGATTTCTGGCCTTTCTTGTGGAGAACAATGCTATATGAAATACCCATGTAAATCAACAAATTGTTTTTTTCTGATATTACAAATTTGCATAAATGTCCCAGTGACGTGTGCCATTTCACATACTATGATAACATTAACTAACACAGTTTTGTATTCACCAGCTGCCACTTCAACCAAGTGTAAAAGAGATGCACTGATGTCAAGTGCTGAGTTTGTCAAACTGAATACACACCACATTGTCACTTATCAACTCGCAAACAAATTCGACAACTATGATGATGGGGGACTTTGCTAATTATTTACATTAAGTATGTGGTGTAGTTGGGTCCTCATCCAGCTTTGTCCCAGTTTCACTGGTTTTCCTGTAGATACCTTTAACATAGCCACTGAATATTGTTTTTTTTTATTTCTTTTAAAGTGACATCTTGTCACTTTTAAAGAAGGTAAGCACTGAGATGAAATGTGCTCCTTTTTCTGTAAATGGGTATCCCCACATTATTTTGCCTAGTTAGCTTCTTAAACAATTAATTGTTGCTACCTCCTCTACAGCTGATAAGCCAAAGGCTTTATTATAAAACTAAGGTTTTTAGAGGTTTTTTCTCATATGAATAATTATACATGTTAATCAGAGAAACCCCAAATGGTTGTGAAAAATTAGATTACAAGGTTTGAACGTTTGAACGAACTGGTGGTTATTTTTATTCATAAGTTGATACACAGACTAGTGACTTTCCTTAGTAATCTATCTGTAGCTTTGTGGCTGACTGAAGGGCTCCTGGCATCACTTTTGTCATCATGATAACTTTAGCAATATTTCACTGACCAAAGATATGCCTTTTCAGAAATTGGTAGTGTGTATTCTTAAGGCTGATTGTAATATTTTAAAAGGACTGCCAAATATTGGCTTATTTGTCAGCAGATGGATAATATTTTTTGACCTCTTGTCAAGCATCTGGAGCAAATGAGATTATTTAAATTCAAAGTGTGCATCCATGGTACAATGTCCTGATGTTACATTCTGTAACCTTGTTTTTCTGTGTACTGCTGAGCCCAGCGCTGAACAGAAGCTGCATATAAATGTTGTCTTTCTCAAGAGCAGACAGTGTATTAATGTAGAAGAAACACCTTAATCGGTTTGATCTAAAATGACTGGCATTTGGTTTAATTTTCTGTAACTGATTTATAGTATCAGCTTTTAAAATGAAACTAGTAACTCCCTAAAACAGAACCAATTAACTTTCAAATGTCATGTGTCTACGTATTTTATTTCACCTATGCTCATCTCTACATATGTTACCCTGGTGTTTAATGTACTGAGAAATCCGATTGAACAAGTGTTTTTTTTTTTTTTTCAGAAACAAATATATTATTTACTCAAAACTGAAATAATTTACCATTCAAAACATGAAAACAAACAAAAATATATGATGTAGCCTTTACCTTAAGCATGTTTAATGGGGAGCGAGGGAATCACAGATTTAAGCTGTTCTATGGAAGGCTGGCTAATTCTGTTGTTTTTGTGTCAAATTTACCTTTCAGAGTTCAAGTTTGGTTTCATCAGACCTAAACAGATGCCTGATTTGACCTGATTTGAGACTTGGATGTTTTCTTTGAAGGAAAGGCTTCCAGTCATGAAATGCTACTTCTTAGTAAAAACATATTTAGGATATTGGAGATCGTTGTCTTATGTAGAACATATCAGTACTCGATCACCAGTTTCTACAGTGATCAGTGTTTCTTTCTTTTTTTTTTTTTTTTTTTTAGATGTCACCTTTGTCTCATGATACATGACTTCACACTCATGGAAAATAGATAATGCTCTGTAAGTTTTTGTACTCTGAAACTTACTGATATGCTTGTAAAATCTTCCATCCTTCCATTGTTGAATTGAGACCTGTCTGCACTCCCAAAGGTAGCAAAGCTGAGTTAGTGACCTTGGTGTTATTATCCTTGATTGGCCAGCAAACTGGCCTGACCTGAGCTCCACAGAGAATCTGTTTGTTTGAGTGATTGTCTAAAGGAAGATGAGAGACATCAGACCCAAACTGGAGATGAATTAAAGGGTTCTATCAAAGCAACCTGGACTTCCTTAACATCTCACATTTTCTCACTATCAAAATTATTTGAGATGTACCTCAGTAAACACATACAAAACAAAGATCCACTTGCGACAGATGTGTGTTTTCATAAATACATTTTATCTGGAGAGTTTTGTTTCCAGTGAGAAATAAGCCAGATTTTTCTTTCTTCCATAAATCCAAAATATTAGATTCCCTGAAGAAAATAGCTACGTTTGGCATTCTGGCATTTCTATTTTAAAGCACTTTACCGACTGCATTGAAATCGGAATCATCCATCAAGTATGAGTTTTAACATTGTCATGAATGAAGCCTCAAGTTTGCCAGTGAAAATTGGCAAAAAAAATGTCACATTGCTGTCACTGCAGCTTTCTACAGTGATACATATGATGCTAATTTTGAGGACATTTTACTGGAAAGTAAATCTCATTGCATTTAAAGATGACTCGCAAGCTAAGCCTCGTTAGTTTGTAGTTTTATGTTATATCTCAAACACCTTTTTCTACAACTCACTCATTTTCTGTGCACTCTGTAAATGCATTATACAGAAAGCCTTCCAGTATTCCCAATGTTTCATATGCTTTAGTTTGAGAAGCACAGCACCTCTCTCTGCAAGAGAGGTAAACCTTCTTCCTTATGCACGCATTGCTCGGCACTTACAGCAAACTGCATCAACTGAATTAGCGTAATTGGATAATTCCAAACTCAAAAGCCTTTTGTAAAACAGGCGGCGTTCACTTTCATCAAGGAACACATTAAACCATTTCCCTCATAGTGACGAACAAAACACATGCAGGGGGCTCAGTGCGCTGTTCCAAATGTTTGTGAGAGAATATGTGATGCAAAAATCAAACAACAAAGAGGGTGCACATGGGAAAGATCTGTGAAGTGCATTTTTCTCCAAGATCAAATATTAGATAAGTGTTCCAGACATGTATCCTTTTTCAGGCTAAATTGAGACGCAGTGTAGAGGCTTAAAAATGATCCTGTGTTGATTTCATGCCATCACCACCATCTGTTTAGTCCACTATATGGCAGCTGTTTCCATATTTCTCTGTTGAGTCTTCATTTTCCTCAGACACACAGATTGATGGACCAGTAGCTTAATGGAGGCTAGTTGCCTGTGCGCAGTGGACATGCTAGACCTGCGCGGCTATACCCATGAGATAATGCATTCTCCCTCCAGTCTGGCTGCGAGGGTATCGTGTAACACAGCCAGGTGTGTGTGCAAGCCTGAGGTCAAAGGTCTGACTTGCATTAGTGGACGCAAACTGTCTGCCCTCCCATTGAAACCAGTATCAGTTGGCTGATTTGCCGCTTTATGCGTCTGGTAATTCTTCATTTCCCTCGGCTAGCTTCTGGTGTTTCTCAATCATTAACCATCCTTTCTACCCTTTTCATAATCCAAAATCAAATGTACTGCTGCCACATGTAGGATTATTGATGCTGTTATTTAATGAGTGTCAGGGCTTCTGCCGTTTATCTGTGATGTATAGTCCATGTGAGGAGCTCATACTGGGAAACATGCACTATATTTACAGTTTGATTTGATTTCTCTCTCTCTCAGGGAAAAAGCCTGTCATAAATTACAGGAATCTTGTGGAGCGTGGCACAGTGAAGCTTTATAAATCCCCCTGCTGGGAGGAGGGACAAAGAGACAGTGAAGGAGGCTGTGCTGTGAAAGGGCAATCTGTATGCAAGTTCAGTGGGAAACAGCATCCTCAACTCATGGCACAAGCTCAGAGGCACTGCCTCGAATGCGGCTGGCTTGCCATGTAAGGTGGCTCATTCTACTTTGTGTTAGCCTCAGCCGCTGTGCAAAGACGAGGCTTTTCAAGAGTGTTTTAGGTGCAACTTTGTTTTGTGAAAGAGAAAATAGTGTTTTCTTTCCAACCTTCTTGAAACAGGTAAAAGTGTCCAAATCAGACCAACTGTATGGTGCATGCCTAATATCTTTTTGTGCGTACGCCACACTTGGATATTCTAGGCCTCTCGGTAAAAAAGGATGTGCCTTCCCCCTTTCCTTTGGTCCTGAACCACAGGAGTAATTGAATTACACATTCTACTCTGTAGCTTCTCAGCCTCATGGGAGCATGCAACTAATCGTTTGGAAGCTGTGTTTTTCAGAAATGGGGAGGGGGAGGTGTACTGATGCTTTATGTCTCAGTAGTGGGCAACTGCACCGTTGATGTCAGTCATCTTTTTCTCACCATAGCAACAATGGCATTAGTAGAAATCCATCAACAAGACGCTTAACCTAATGACCTCTGAATGTTGTGTTGAAATCACATATGGTCTTCTACAACATAAAACAAAGCACTTTAACATCAGCATTGGCTGGAAGGAGCATCAGATGGTACAATAATCTGGAACGTAAATATTAAGGTTTAATAGATTTGCTGTTTTGTTTCTTCAATAAAAATTGTATCTCACTGTCTAAAGATAAAAACACTATCACCACTCCATTGACGTATCCTTGTAATATCGGTTGGTGCTTATATGGTAGCTGAGTCATAACTGCGTTTTTCACCTTGTGCATTAATACACATGGTGTTTTGGATATACCGATTTTGGATGCTTAAGACAATTGTCATGAAAAATCCTTCCTGGGTAAAGCAAACACCTTCTCTTTGGCCTTTTGTTAAACTTTATACGACTGTGTTAATCTTTAAGATTATTCCCCAAGAAAGAAGGTGGCTCAGTCAGTAAATTTACAGACATGCTACTAATTGCATGTATCCGTAGTTTAAAAACAACTTAATTTTATAAAGACAGGTTGGTGCCTCTTTAGCTTCAGTTTTGCTACTAAAAATATGTTCAAATAAAATGTAGTTTTTCTTTTTCGGTAGAGGAGAGTCCAGCAGCTGTCTTTCTACTAGCTGACCTGCAATGTAAAGCAACAGCTGGGGGAGGGCTCTGATTTGCTACCCAATGCTACATGCAGCAGACAAAAAGCTCCAGACACTTCAGGATTTCCATTTGCATCTCATCAAAAGGTTATTAAGCCTTACAAATAGGCATGATGACATTTTTTTTTGAAAACCTGTATAACATAACACACCGTTGACCAAGTGACAAATGCCTACTTCATACTCCAGAGGCGTCATCAACAGTTTCATCACCGTCTGCATCTGTTAATTAAAATATGAACCCAAGAGATGTTGTTTACCCAATTTTCTTCAAAGATGTACATCATTGTATCAATGGACACAATGAGGCTGTCGATGCCTGATACTGTTTCCGGCTATCCTTTGAGGTCTGACCTGCCAGTTAAGTTTGTGACTTTGATCAACTCAGTTTTTTATTTTATCAGAACCATAACACATCCATACTAATCTGTTTGAATTAAAGAATTGCTGTAACAAATTTTAGCCATGGTCAAAAAAAATGTCAATAAACATTTAGCTAATTTAAAAAATGTTGTTACATGCCTGCGCTGGGTATTTATCTTGCTGTTTTGTGAATCAAGGCTGATGTGGATCTCTTGCCGATTAATAGGTGGAATAATTACACATACAATTGTGGTGTTTTATTTATTTATTTATTTATTTACTTCAACTGTTATTTTTTAGAGTGTACATGCTGAATCATATTTTTTATTGAGATATTTTTGGAACAGTTAGACTATTCATTTCTGCATGTTGTTAAGGAATGTTCTGGCTCCGAGCAAAAACTGTTAAATAATGAAGGTACAGTGAAGATTAACAGTGAACCCAATTTAACCTTGTTACTGAACAACTCCAGGAGAAATAGGATCTTTTTATCAGCATCCACAGCAAAATTTTTGGCCGGCATTGTGAAAATGAATTGTGTGGAAGAAGCAGCACAACAACAAATTAACACGTCGAGTCTTTGTGATTATCAGTAATTGTCATAATACCTTCCTCTTCAGCTGAAAGCAAAAGCTGTGTTTATTTTTCTCATTTTCATTTTAAATAGTTAAATAGTATGCTTACAAATCCACGCTAATTGTCTTTCATACAGCATAACCCTACATGCTAATGCTCCCCTGTGAGGAAAATGGGCCTGGTTAGAGGAAATCTGTTTGTATTTGCTCACTGTCAAACACTGGTAAAGCTGTGTTAAAACACAACACAGGGTGACCCTATCGTGTCCAACGGATCCGTTCGTCTGTTGTTCTTTTGTTTGGCACCCTATCATAATTCAGATTTACTGCTGCATCTGTAGTGTCCATGTTAATGAAGTAAAGCCCAGTGCAGAGACCCCACATTGATTTCATTTCCTGCCTCTCTGCCTGCTCCCTGGGTAGAGATGGAGATTACATGACAATGTCGTACAAAAGGAGAGATTAAAGAATCTGTATCCAACTGCAGTGTCACAGCTGTGTGCTCGGCTTCTCAAACAGATGCAGGACATTAAGGGAGAATTGCAGAACTGGAACTTTGTTTCTGTATTTTCCTACAGATCTGCTGAGCCGAAGTTTGCTTCTTGTTAACCCTTGCTTGAGGGGTTCGTCTTTGTCTTCTTTTAGAATCACACACGCATCTTGGATTTGAAAGCGAACGTCTGATTAATTGGATGATACCGCTCCTGTCAGGGCTCCACAGATAGGGAGTGAGGAATGGATGTGTTGTTGAGTTAATGTAGAACAAAGAAGGACACAATTCCTTTTCTAACTTGATGCTTGCCTGCCTTCAAACCCAAGTCTTCATCTTTGGTCTTCAGTCAGTCTGCACTTCTGTCCAATCAATGCTGGAATGGAAACAAGTCAAAGATAAGATCTGATAGAAAAAGTTCAAAATGGCTTACTGTGATACTGTATGTTGAAAGTTTTGTAAAACACACTAAAGTATTTTTCCCCCCCCACAATCTCTTCAGTAATGAACTTCAAGTCTTTGAGGTTGGAAGGCCTTTTTGCTATTACCCTAATCCAGGGTTGTCCATATTCGGCTTATGTTGCCGTGCTTGGATAATTCTATCAGAAATAGTCAAGGTAACAGTGTCACAGTCATTGCATGCAGGGGAATTAAACATTTTGAAACCTCTGCACCAGACTGATTTTGAATTTGTTGATTGAAAATATGGAGAACATTCAGCCAGCTGTCTGAGATGCAGCGCCTCTTGTTTTGATCCTATACTTTGTTTGCTTGCTTTATTTGGTTAAAAATAATGATTTGGTGCAGTTTGTCTCTTTGCAGATAAGCTCTGTAGAGGTGATTATCCTGGCTCTTCGGAAAGAAATATTCCATCATTTGTTTCTGTAAGAGGGATACACTTTTCTCAATAAACAGTATTTGGATGATTTTCTCTGACAAACAGGCTTCTCTGCCTTCATTGAGATAATTTCTGTCTGATGTATTATAGTGTAAACTTGGCATCATTAGCAACACTAAAAGCCACCCAAGTGACAACTTGCCTTCAGAAGCAACACAAGCATTTTCTGAAAAGTTGAGATATTGTGAAGATAAGCCATTCTAAAAAAAAATACACCACATAGCTAATTTTCTTTGTAGTCGATCACATGTGCTATACGCAATAGGGATAATAAATAAGTCACTATCACCTTGAGGCTGTTGCTCATCCTTTAAATTGTGGTTAAATTGTAATGATTTCTATGTTGTGACTGTGGACAAGAAAATAAATAAAGGTTTGTGCTGTAATTGACATATTTTAGGTAGATTGGGAACAGCATAGAGATGCACAAAATTAGAGTATGACTCCTTGACATTCATTTGTGTGGATCAAGACTAACCTGGCACCTGATATCTGTAGGATAGGTGTTGCTCAAACGCACTCTCTTTGATAGTCATATGATTCTACCTATGTTCTTCTAATTTCTTTGCTGAACTTTCAAATGTTTTCATTAAGAAAATCTTCTCTGAAAAAGGTGTAGATAACACTGGCGTTAGCTCAGGTGTTAAGTGTTGAAAATAAGTGTTATCATTACCGCTGAAACGGCAGAAATAATCAGTATTCAGGTTATCAGCTTGCTCGGTGCCCCCACTTTACTAATTACAAGAGTGTGTCAGACTTAATGAGTTGAAATCTATTATGGTAGAATTCAAGAAGCCAATTAGTGAATCCCAGGAAGTGAGCAAATTGCTGAGCTGCAGAATGTCTGTTACGTCTTAACTTTCAACAGTAAGCAATATGCAACCCTGATGATGACCTGTGGTGTGCAGTATGTGTGGGGAAATATTACATTTGCAATAGACGTTTGAGTTGCACAATGGAGTACAAGCAGAAATCAAAAGTTCATTTGATTCTTATTATCAAGTCTGTTTTAGTTCCAAATAACTGCAATAAGTAAACTTTTGAAAATAGTTGAATTTTGGCCTGACTGGCACTGCTCAGGAACTTTTAAAAATGTACTTATTTTTCTACAGTTGATGCTCATGGGGAGCACTCCTTCATGAAGATGTTTACAAGTAGGTCTATCACAATAAGCAATAAATCAATTGGTTACATAATAAATTGGAACGAGCTCAACAATTTCAATTTGATTGACTTATTGTTTGTCTCTTTTCTCTCTTTCTACCAACAACTGGATGACAGTTTGGTCTCAACCAGCCCTTGTTTACAGATACTTCAAAATTCATCTTTTTTGTTAAATGTCTTTCAGTTCCATGTTAAATGTTCATTACCAAATGTCATTACCATTATATTACTAGAAAATAGTCTCAAATTAACAGTAAAATTGCTTATCGCGATAATGTTTGGGACAGTTTACTGTCCAACAAATTTCATTATTGTGACAGGCCTATTTGCAAGTCATGTTTTTTTCAAGTCAAGTCTCAACTCTTTCAGCTCAATTCAGAGTCAAGTTTCTAACAACTGAAATAAACATCTAGTCTATCTCTAACACTGCCTTGCTGTGGGTTTGGATTCCAAACCTGTACTCCAAGCTTTTAGGCTACAAGCATACGCCACAAAACTACATGCATGTACCATGCAGTTAGTGAGCCTTTTTTGTTCTGGTAGGAGTCATTTAACAACCTCTAATTGTTAAAATGGAGGACAATCACATATTTTACTAAGAACCTGAAAGAAAACCAGCCATGGTACAACTGTAGATTTTGTGATGCAGTACAAGTATCTGGATACAAGTGTCTGGATATTTGTTTGTTATCCTGCATAGGGCACTTCCAAAAAGTCTTTTAATCAACCAGATCAGATGATTAAAAGCTGTATCTTGGGTAGAGTATAGTAGCTGTACACCCAGACACTCTTCTCAAGAGTACAATTCCAGTTTTGTTCAACTTTTATAGGTCTACAATCAAAGTCTTTTATAGGTCTACAATCAAAGTCTGTCTTGTATTGCTTGTCAACAATTTATCAGGTTCGCCATTTGCTTATGCCCTTGGCAGTGTTTAGAAGGCATATTAGCATATTGATTTTTAAGTTAAATCAGCAGTACAGTTTGGCTTATAATCAAGTTATGTATTTTTCCAACTTTGCTCCAGCAGATGCCATTCAAATTTAATTTCCTGCCGTTGTCAAGCAATAAAATAATGCCAGTCACATGTTGGAGCTGGACTGTTGACTATGTCTTGCCAGAGCAAGTTGTTAACCAACTTTGATCAAACCTTCATCTACCCACCCACTCACCTGTACTACCTATGCTACCTTTCATCTTTATGGCATATTTTGCATGTGCATTGTTATTGCACCCAACTGTATACACTCACCGGTCACTTTCCAGGCTCTGCAGTATCTGTTTTTCTTCACAGCAAAACATATTTTATGCCAACCGGAGTTTCTCCCCAAACAGTCTTGTTGATCTAGGTTAAGACAACATCTGTAATGTTCTAAAAAAAAATACATAAATAAAACATTTAAAAAAATGTGCATGTAGCTTCATTACTGGTTTCTGAAGCTGGTCATTTAAAAAAAGAAACATTTCAAATTAAATCAGAACTCCACGTGTTGTAAATGTTTATATGACACTTCTATGATTCGTCTCTCACTGCTAGGTATTAAAGTCAATGATATATTCCTCCATAGAAGCAATATGCTGATGGTAATTACAAGCAGAAATGTTACCAAATAGTTTGGCATTTCTTTTCAGGCACTTGAAAACATTCTCATACAGCTTCTTAAGCCCATTTCACCTTGCTGCAAGCCTAAAACCTTTGGGCTTAATGAGCCATCTAGCTGTTTGACCCTGATGATTCACTTCGGATTTAGCTACCACTGAAAACCAATGATTGGGTGAGTGGAGCGTGTTTGTCTGCATCCACACTAGTTGTGCATCCAACAGTCTCTAAGCTCATTACAGTAATCAGGTTAAAAAGAGAGGAACTGGGGAGTGCTTTGCCTACAACTCGTTTCCACTGGACTTCCCCAGTGAGAACCTCTCACCCAAGCTCCGGCAGAGCTGATGGGACCCAGCTCTGCAGATGCCTGTTCCTAATGATCCCCTCCCGCTGATCCTGTTTGTGTGAAACCCACACTGTGGTATTCAGCTGCAGCCATAGAGTCATAATGACCAGCTTGTAATTGTAAATCCCGTCTGAGACACACCTATTCTTCTCTGAGTTTCTGAACGATTTAATTTGGCTCACACTAACTGCAAACAACAAATCATCCTTTTGGCGGTTCACTGTCTTGGTGCATGAATTGAGGCAATCACCATGGATGAAAAAAATTATATATAAATATATATATCAATAGAAATGCATTACAGAAATTACATGGTGCCAGTATTGCTGCTTGGAGGAATATGCTCTGTTCAGTGTCATTGATTCTGCCTAACATATTTTGCTGAGTCACAAAAGCTGTGATTAAGCACTAATAATAGTAGCTGTCCTGCATTTTGTCTCTAATGCTTATTCACTGGTTTGATCCTACATTTCGACTGTAAGTCTCTTGACACTGCGAAATTCCACTGTTTCTACTTTTGATCTGTCCTTATGAGAAACTACAGAACAGTTGAGTAGAAGTTATTCAGACACTGTTTAGCTCATTTGTAGTAGTTACAGCTGGTATATTTAAACACAGAATGAGCGCCTAGACATTTAGGAAGGCTCACTCTCCATCTTAAATGCTGCACATAAAAGGCAGAGACTTTTACATCCTTCAGGATTTTTTTGCATTTGCATTCCTTACGGAAAGAAACAAACTATTTTCTTTCTTATGGATGCTTCTAGTTGGCATAAGCAACCTGTCTTGGAAATTTTTAAGCATTTAAAAAGATTTTAAATGCTTAAAATCTTTTAAGCATTTAAAAGATTTTAAATGCTTAAAAACAACTTCAGATGTTTCAACATCTGAAGTTGAAACTAGCAGATGTAGAACATATAAGCCAGTAAGTCCTTAAAGCTTACATATTATTTGTACAACTTCTTTTAAAAATGTGTGTAGGCTTAATGCTCAGGATAGTCATATTTATTTCAAATAAATAAATAAAAACTTTAAAACTGAGAAAGTTGCTAAAAATGTGACAATGTTATGGTTGCAAACTTGAACATCTCGGCATAACACAATGTACATGCAAGGTCTGTAGATCAAATCTGGATTTCTGATACAACATTTTATATTATGATCTACTTGTTGAGGAAATGCATCAGAGAGAAATGTATTACTTAGAGACTTGGCAAATCAGCCCCCTAATGAGGGATACTGTAATGAGTCCAGTCTTTCTGTAATTTATCAGAGAATTTGCTCATGACAAGTGCTGTAATTCTAGACACAAGCATTCTGGTAGCATGTGGACATCTGTTGCAGTTTCTGCTTCTGCTTTGATCAGCTGATGCTAGGGTCCACAGCTAATTAGTGTGTTTACACAACAATACCAGGAGGACGATGTGGACTTTTCTGAAGCATTATAAAACCTTTCTGGTTCCACTCAATAAAGCATATTTCGCGAGAATTTTCTATTATTTGAAAGCTTTGTGGAATGGCCATTTGGTGTTTAAATTATCATTCTTTTAGGTTTTCCGGATCTACAATAGATCCGGAAAAAAAAATAAAATGGTGCAGCTGGGTATGATATCTGCTGTTAGATGTGCCTCCACTTCACTAGAGCTGATTGAGCTTGAAGCAAAAGCCAGGAGTCTTGCATAGCTGTAATTTCCTTAATTTCTCTAGGTTCTGGCTCTAAAGCATTTGCACTTCCAGACAACTTGTGTGGTTCTCTTTACTTGTCCACAGTGGACAATATAGTAAGAATTTCCACATTGTGTTTGTGTTTGTGGTTCATTGGCCAGATGTTTACGAGGCTGATTTAAGTCAGAATTGTTTGTTTCTTGTAATTGAGAACACTTTTGGTTTATGGGTGGAAATCCACTGAGAAGGGTGGGAAAAAAAAAAGATCTCTACACTTGTGCTTATGTTACAACATCAGTGTGATAGATTATATCATGCTACTTTTCAATCATCGGGAATGTATTCATATATTTAAAGGATGTTCAACTCTTTTTAAGAGGATTAAGATGTAAAAAACGGTGTTCAAAGCTTTTAACACTCTTTTGAAAATGTAGACACCCACATTTTCTGCAGCACTCCTGCAGTTAGCCTCTGCATGAAAAACTTTCTGAAGTGTGTGAAGACAAGTTGCTGTATACTTCTCTTCCAGCCAACTTAAACATTTGATTCGCCAGTCCTTGCTGAGAGAAAAACAAAGCTGCAAAGAATCATACAAGAATACCAAACTTGGAATCGACTCTCAAATTCTAATAATGCTTTTTTTTTTCTTTTCTTTTTTTAAACTTTGTGGTATTTCCAGAGTCTGCTCTCATTTTTGTAGTTGTCTTTTTGAATTACATATTTTTTGGAGGATATTTAGCTGAAAACCAATTCATGAATTTGCTACGTAAAATCGTTCCCTCATTAAAAGAGATATTTCACAATTTGTGTTCACAATTTATGAAGGGGAATTTCTGTTGGTTTTTGAGCAGTTAATATCTTATCCGCAATAGATGACTCTTGGCATTTTAATCCACATTACTTGGGCCCAGAGGCTGAGCTAATGCCTCTTACATGGAGTAGTGGTTTGAGTCTAACAGTCCGAGTGAAAATCTACAAACTGCAGCTCTGACAGGTGATGGACTGTGTGAAAATATTTTTCTTAAAAAGAATGCCAGTGATGTCCCATGGACTGTTAGTGTTTCATAATAATCTGTTCATATTGGCTATAGTTTCTGAATATGAGAACCTAAATGTTTCTGCAACTTAGCTTTTCAGGGTTTTTTTCTAACTAACATTCTCACACTGTGAAGTTTCTTGTTTAAACAAAACGCTTTCTGGTAAGTCATTTACTACACTGAAACTCACTCATCATGTTGTAATTTATAGCGTACCTTGGAGAATGTTTACTTTCTGGGGTTGACATAAAAGATTTTAAATGCTTATTTATGATTATCCACCAACCCTTCCAATTCAGAGAAAGAAAAAGAACAGTTATTAAACTCCGTATACTGAGATATAAGAGTGGAGAATATGAACACAGAAATTAAAAGATGTAAACTGCATAACGACAAAATAAAAAAAATTAAAAAAACTCTGGTTCGCTTAGAAATTCAACAGTATCTTATCTTTTCAGCTTTGATTAAACAATAATACAGATTTATAGTCATATTCAATAAATTACTATGTTAATTTTGACTTGCTTGATTAAAGTATGCTTGAGAATAACAACCTTTTAAGCAGCTTATACGCTTTTCATGAAGCCTACATTTGTGTTAAAAATATTTTTTAACTAAATAAAAAATCGCCATAGTGAACAAAAATAAAGGCTTGAAACTATACGTGTGTGTAATGTGCTTGTAAAATGTCAATTATTAAATTAACATTTATATGTAAGCACTGCAAGTTCAGGCGTTGAAAGAAGCAAAAAAGCATCGCTATTACAACTGATGGCTCGACACATAGAGGTACGTTGGGCTACATCACAATCATATCGCATCCCGTTGGGAAAGGAATGACACAAGTTTATTGGGTTTTTGGCAAAATAATTAAAAACACTAATTGAAGGCATTTTTGCAGCATAATTTTGATGCTTGAAGCAACAATATCTTACCCCATCTAATTTTCATGAACTCAATATTATACCTCATCTCTTGAGCTTTAGATATTGTTACACCACAAGTAATGAACTAAATCCTACCCTATTGTTGGTGTATTTATAGCAGGTTCCCTGCTACTTGCAAACATAGCAACAGTTAAGAGATTCATTATATACTCATTTCATAAACCTCTGTGATATTTTTGTGATTGGAGTTGTAACAAAGTAGTGGTTGCTTTGGCCCCTCTTGGGTTGGCCGCTGGCTGCATCCTGTGGTACCAGCTAATTTGGATTTTTAATAAAGATGTCAGAAGGGTTAACTATAGCGAGCAAAATATTTATGTCTCCTTTTGACCTTTTAAAAGAACCTCTCTCCAAGCAATCCTGGTCTATCACTTTAAGAATTTTTTTTGTGTTTGTTTGTACTTTCAGGGGTAAATCCTCTCTCTGATGTATGAATCGGTGGATCAGTTGCTATATTTCAAACAAGTACGTTCTCGCTGGGAATCACTCCACACATGAATGAAGTTCCTTTACCAAAATTCCACTAAAGTGGTAAAGGTGATGTTTTCACAGAGAGGCATTCTCATTTTTCAGTCAAACTGTCAAAGCGAATCAAAGTCGGCCCGATCAATCTCTTTTTCTGCTGAATATTTCCGTGTTCTTGTGACAGAACAGCTATGAGACCTTGTGGATAAAACCAGGATTGAATAGTCATGTACACAGACGAGACAGCCCTTTATATTGTCAAACTTCTCTCTTGTTCCCTGTCTGCTTGCCGTTTGAAAGCAGACTTAGCTGATATCCTTATACCTTTGCCAAGTGTATGCTAGACCCAGATTATGACGAATTGTCAGCTTTGACCTGAGGGTAGAGTGGAGGTTGCTGCTGCTGTCCAGACTTATATGTCCAGGAAAAGGTGGGCACAGCAGCAGTCATGGCAACGGTGGGCAGAATTGCTGAGCTGGAAACAATGGGCCGAGAACATGGCCTCTCCCTGAACCATTTAACAACATAGTTTTTCCCACTATCAACACACGGGGTTTTGTTGTTATAAAAGCCTCTTTGATACTCACGCACCAAAATGTTGGTGCGGATTGACTTTTAAGATGTTCTGCTAAGTTGTGGTTGAGAATCCAATACAAACCTCGCTTAAAGAGCTGGAAGAGTGACCTTACAACATTCTGTCTTGATGCTTCCCGTACAGCGTGCCGCAGGATGTTGAATGTTGATAGAGTCCCTCGGTGTATCATACTTTGGAGCGGAGCCGGCATATGTTCCGTTCCACTGCTCTCGATACTGTAATCAGCATGCGAGTGCTGAGGGTCAGCCAGCCGCTGGAGTGTGAGAGCGAGGCTCAGCAAGAGATCGGAATCACCTGATTTGGAAGAAATGACATTCCAGGCGGCATATACTGAGCCAGAGGTGTGAGAGTGTCGTCCTTTTCTCATTTTCACTGCAGCACGATTCGCTGGGAAGGTTTAAATTAGTGGCGTATGAAAAGTTTGCATTCGGAGTTAAAAGTGTATCTTCCCATGTGATTTTGCTTTGTATGTGAACTTCCACCTTCACAAGATCCCGTCCGTATTACCCTACCTTTTCTGTCCTATAACCTCCAACATCAACTGCAATGTGATATATTGTATGGGTTATTAAACCCCATTTTGTTCATTTTTTCAAATTTCTTTTTAATAAGATGATTAATTTAAGCATTCTGTCTCTTTGAGAAAATGGTGCATTTAATCAGAGTTACTGACAGAAACAGGGAATGCTAATGAGAGCAAATCCTGTTCACAGAGATCAGGGCTTGGCATCCTATGTGTGACCTTTGTAACTGTGACACAATGATTTCAAGAGCTTGCTCTGCCTTGTACTTAACTTATTTCCACTGATTGCTGTCAAACCTGGGAAGTGTCTTCCTGCTACTCTTTAAACACTCTAATGTACGTCAACTGACATATTTCATCTGGTTTGACTTTGTTGCTTTTTGAAATATTGCTTTTGTGACAGATTTCTGGCCTTTCTTGTGGAGAACAATGCTATATGAAATACCCATGTAAATCAACAAATTGTTTGTTTTTTTTTTTCTGATATTACAAATTTGTATAAATGTCCCAGTGACGTGTGCCATTTCACATACTATGATAACATTAACTAACACAGTTTTGTATTCGCCAGCTGCCACTTCAACCAAGTGTAAAAGAGATGCACTGATGTCAAGTGCTGAGTTTGTCAAACTGAATACACACCACATTGTCACTTATCAACTCGCAAACAAATTCGACAACTATGACGATGGTGGACTTTGCTAATTATTTACATTAATTATGTGGTGTAGTTGCCAGTGATTCACCAGATGGATTTTTTTCTGTAATACGCTATAGATGTGTTATTGTTAGATAACAGAGATGAAACTACACAATATCTTCTGTTTCAGAGAAAGTCAAGTCATCCCATAACCATCAGGGATTTGGTGCAACATAAAGGCATTGAGTCACAAAGGTGAATAGATTAATGATGCACTTGTAGGTTTTGTTGATGATCTCCAGCCTATTCCAATTTTCTCTTTTGAAAAAATAAATAAAATAAAGAGAATTCAAATATCTTTTTCTATCCTTTCTGCCAAGAGTTGTTGTTATTTATTTCTGCTAAGAAATAAACAGAAGAAATGTGAGAGAAGAAATGCTTTAGGAAGATTTAATATTTCACGATTATCTTAAAAAATAAAATAAAATCACTAAGTTGTCTGTCTGAGCTGACTTTAGCATGACTAGCACAGTTAACATTTGTAGCTGGTACAACATGCAAATTGTTCTCTGTTTTGAATTTGGGTTGCTCTTTGACATTTCTGCTTTAATAAATACCGACTGGGTGTTTTGCCTTTCAAAATGTCTGTGCTAAATAAAATGCAACTGGTAGCAGAAGCCTGTTGTGACTGTCATTGCGATCGCATTATAATTTGGATGTAACAGTAGAGATTTATTGCCTTCCAGTCTGAACACTGAAGTATGTTCAATCTGGAAACACTCAACTTTCCATATGGCATACGGTTAGCAGTAGTTAACAGGCAAACATGTGTGGACTGAGTGGTTAAAGCCGTATGACTAACACCTGCTCGATGCGTGACAGTAATATTACTCAGAAAACAGAGACGCTGTCGAGATTTTAGCTCTGCTGTAACAGACGCTCATGCCCTTTGTTTCATATCATACTTCTTTTTGCCGTATGCTGAAAACCAGTTTCATTCAAATTGACAAGGGATTTATAACTATAAGTGTGACTTATCAGGATAATGCAATTGTCATGGGTTGAGTCTTTTCATGACTCATTTTAGATGGCTCTGCATCCACCAGTGCGTGCAATAAAATGTCAACGTGATTTTATTGAGAAGCATATGCAGAAGGCACAGCTAGCCACTCCCTCAGGAATGATTCAGGATCGTCCCAGTCAGTTTGCGGACTGAGTAAGTCATCGACTGCTTGACTAACTGCAGCTGCTGGGTGGAGTGCTCCTCCTCTGTTGGCAGTTTCTGCCTCCATTTATCAGGAAGTCAATCCCTTGGATCTCAATGAAACATTTTGTATTTGAGAACTTTTTTCAGTGCTTGAACAGTAACGATGAATGCATTTGTCTTGAAATATATGTCGCTAAAGCACCTTATTGGCTAATGCACTGAGTACTCTGTAATAAATCATTTACATCCGAAGACTTAACTTCCTACCCTTCCCAAGTAATAGTGAAAGAAATTGGCATTCAAGAATAGAGAACAAGCTGCTGTTCTTTCTTTCTTTTTTTTTCTTTTCTTTTTTTTTTGCTCTGCTTCTCCTGTGGCTCCTTTGAAGCCGTGCTGCAGGAAGCTCTACATCAGTGGATATTTTTAGTGTAAGAGGAGATGTTCTCTTCCTCCTTGCAACAAGGGCAAGATTGATAGATTCTGTCAGTTTCTCTACCCGGGAATTACATTACAACGGTGTGTGTCACCCAGGAGGACACCATGTAATCCTCATAGCGGGTCATAACAGGGAACATTCTATATTTTAATTTTAAAAATATGTGCAGAGATATTTACAGTCTTGATTCTAAGAAACCATGATATGTTTTGTAAATACACGCTCAAAAGCTGCTGGATTAAAAATAACCCAATTGGGATGATTTTGCGACAGACAGAATAAAATCGATTGCTGTAACACAACTGCATTGGATTGTGGGTTTGACACAACATAAAGATTTTTTTTTTTTTTTCACCAAATGACTTTAAAAAAAAATACCCCTAACCTGGCTTACTAAGCAAATAATATTTGAATTAATAAAGCCAATTAAACTTATCTTGTAGAAGAAACAGACATTAGGATCACAAAAGTCATAGTTAAAATAATACTCCTTAAAGACCCTTCTATAAACCTACAAAAAAGGGCTGGCCTCCATCTGGTCCATGTGGACCACGCTGAAAGATTTTAAAAATTATGTTAGCAGTGTAGGTCAAGAACAGTGGTCTGACACAGTAACATCAGCACTACGCATAAAGTTTCTGACGACAGTCTGCCTTTGAAATTGTCATTTTAAGAATAATGGCAGATGAGCTCAGTGTAGTTATTCTTTTTGTTGGCCAAGCAAATGCTCCATATCTCACTGTAAATTATTTGGAGTCATTTACATTTAAACCCTGCGGCTTCCTGGTTATGCCATCACTGCATCATTCCCTTCCCTGGTAAAGGCAGCTTGTCTTTAAAAGTCCGCTGATGTGGGTCTGTAACTACCTCGCAGTACTACGTCGTCATGATGTTTTTTGCTTCTAACTCTATTACTGGAACTATAATTACAAGATTTAAGAACTAAAGAACTTCACTGTAGAACAGCTGACAGCACTGTTACCTCACAGGAAGAAAGAAAGGTTCAACTCTTGCATGGATTATTCATGTTTCCTATATACAGAGATGGATTTTCTCTTAACATGACTTTTAAGCTTAAGCATGTGTGTGTGCTTCCATGGTTCTTTGTCGTGTGTGTCTCTGTTTCCTGACATTTGAAAGTAAATAAAGAACTCTGATAAATCTGTCATAATATTATCTACGACTTTTTTATAATAAACATACCAAATTTGTCATTAAATAAGTGTAATAAGAGCTTCCGTGATGTTGTGTCCTAATTTTATTGTCCACATTTAAAGAATCCAAGCTGACCAAAGGACATCTTGCTGTTCTCTTGTGGTATGATGATTACAAGTATGACCTATTAAATACTTTGCCATGTGCTTGCTATGTGGTAAATTAATTATGCCTCCTCCTCAGATGTATTTATAGAGACCAATCGAAGTCTTCTTTCCATCTAAATTTAGCACAAACCAGATCAAGTGGATCTACAGAAAACAGACGTAGATTTGGAACATACATTTCTCGCTGTATGAATGGGCTGGTGTTTTGCTGGAGTGTAAAATCAGGATGAAGAAATAAGACACAGACTGTGTGTGGCAGAATATATATTTTTTTATATTTTCTCCTAGAAAGCTTTCTTTAGTGATGCTGCTCTCATCAGTCTTGGAAACTGCTGATGTCACATTTCATCTTGGCCCTCTACTCATACTACAGTACATGCTGTAAATTACACAATAAAAAGAGACCACCAGGCTTAAGAAAATATTGTTCTGTAATGTAATCATATAGAGCTGCTCCCTGCTGCTTTACCGACTATTACATTTGTGCTTCAGAGTTATTTTCAGGTGAGTCACAGCTTGTTAAAATGTAGTAGTTGTCCTTTGCGGTACAGTAGCTTTGCTCACTGTAGAGCTGCTGTAATATCAACCTATTATCCCAGAGATGTCGTTTTTATATTTACAGTCATAACTCCTGTGAGTAAAATAAGAGTTGCTTGCAAATACGAGTTGTTTGCATTCACTGCTATATTATATTTTTTAGGAATGTGTGAAAAGCATCTCAGTATAAATTGATATATTAATGAGGAAAGCCTTGCTGGTTTTCAGGTTATCTGAGTTTAATATGCCGACCTTAGTGGTCCTCTAGTGTAGGTCATGGAGGCTTTGTCCTCTAATTAGCCTCTAATTAGCAACTAAGCTGACCTCAATGCTAATGAAACAACAGAACTTGGTTTTTCATTGATGTAAGTTCTCAGTCTGCCAGAGCATGACGATCTGAAATGCTTTTAAAAAAAGGCGATTTGACTTCTTTTCCTGTTTCTCCTGTCATTTATAAATAATTCACATGAGAGGTGTAACATCTTAAGGAAATTACAAAAACAGTCCAGCTCCCTTCTCAAGTACTATCCCGGATGGTATCAACAGGGACCTCCAGAGATCTTCTGGTGCATGTCAAGAACACAGTGGACTCTCTGAGAGTCCTCTAAGTCTCTTCAGAACGTTTTAACGATGGTTTGTAATGGTAACAGCAGCATATATCGGTCCTGGCTCCTGTGAAGCCTGGGACTGTGATGTACAAGGATGTGAGCATTCTGCCTCTGTGCTAATAACACTTGCACCAGGATATTGGTACTCCAAGTAGCTTAATTTATTAAAATACTTTTGACACCACTGCTGCTATGTGCATAGGGTTATTCCACTGCTCAAGGTGAAACAAAAAATATATTACTAAGCATCTGAAATGAAGCTGCAAAGCTCAGGCCAGTTAAAGACAGATTGGTATGTGTAGCTCTCTTAAGTGTTTCTACCTCCAAATTGCACATGTATGCTGGCTGGTAGGAGTCTGAGGGGAATTATGTTCTTCAGACTGGTGTTCATACGCTGAACGTGTTTGTCAAAGAGACACCTTGACGTTATACTAAGGTGAAAGAAGAATAAAAATGAGGAAGAGGATTAAAAAGCACTAGCAGCAAGAACTGCTTTTTTTTTTAAATTTAATTATCTTTGCCATAACTTGAACTCAAACATTTAAGTATGACACAAACAAATAGCATTCATGTGGGAATCTGTAAGGGGAAGAGGAAACCTATTTAAATTATTATACTGGGGAATTCTGCCAATTGAGAGGAAACATCCCAGTGCAGATGTGACACCATGAGCAGAGGTATTGTGACAGGATGACCAAGAAAGCAGCGGGGTCAAATTTGAGACGATTTGTAAGATTGAAAAAGATTGTTTACCTTCACACTGAGATTAGGTTTTTTCCAAATTTGCATCATTTAATTGAAGCTTAAATGTGTTGAAGATCCTGGAGACTACACGGTGGTCTTCTTCCTGTGCGTAGGGGTTCTGACCAACTTGGAATCTTTATTTATTTTTTATTATTCCAAAGGTTACCGTCTAGCCACTTCAGTTATCCTGTGACAGACCACTGCAGTAAACACCACGCTTGGTGATCATGGGATCTGTTCTGCTGCCTGTTCTACACAGCCACTCATTAGAGCTGTTTCCTGTCCAGATGGCTCCTGCCCTGTCTGTTCTTCATTGAGTTGTCCATGTTTCAACTCCTCAGCCTGCTATTCTTTGGCCGTTTACATCTCCCGATATTTGGTGCAGTAAACTCATGACTCTTTTTTTCTTATGTATCAGTAAAAGTCAGAAATGATCAAATTATCTTCTAAAAAGCAGCATCTTGATGTCAAACGTGTAATACGATATAATAATATAATTCCACAGAGAAACACAAGAATGCTGTCTCTTGCGAGAGAGCAGAACTAATGAAGTTGCTCGATGGAGTGTTTGCATGTGGATCCTGGAGCTTCTCACACTAATGTAAGATCAGGGATTATCATTATCCCCCTGGGATTTTTTTTTTGGAGATTTCTACAATCTTCATGGAGGGAAACAAGTTATACTGGAAAAAGTACTGTGACTTTTGTATAAACCCAGAGTAATTTTAAACGGCTCTCATCAAAAGTGATGTTTGCTTTTCTGATTGAGATGAACTTTTCAGCAACTACTCTCAGCAGTTTGTGTGTTTAGCGCTGGATGGAGTAGCTATCAGACATTATGTGCGTGTCTGTAAGGCATACTCTGTTGTCAGTTTTGGGTCCAGTAACTGCTCGTCATCAAGAGACATCTGTAAAACGACAGGATGACGAAAACTCTGTGGGGCTTCGCTACCAGCTTGTTTGGATGGGAGTTCATGCAGCGTCATTACCTCCTCTCCTTTGTGTGCCTCCGTCTGTTTCATTGAAACAGGGGAAGACAGAAAGCCTCAGCTATGACAGAGGCCCATTCACAGCTCTATCATTACAAGAAAATGTACTTTTCAGACTTTCTCTGGTATGACCCGGAAGGGGGCCTGTGGATGAGAGGAGAATCTTGTTGGCAAAATAAAAAAATAAAAAAATGTAGTTGAGTTTTGAACTGTGTTTGTGTGATTTGAACTTTTGCCCGTGTATCCAACTCACAAAGGAATTCATTTTTGTCCTCAAGGGACATTTTTTTAATTCTCAGTAACACAAGGAAATCAATGTGGTTAGTACTAGAGATGGATTGATCAGTTTGGTGGGTAATGTTTCCATATCCACCTTTTAAAACTCTATCTTTTCAATATTAGATTTGAAAATCCTGGTTTCAAACTTAATTAATCAGCACTTTGTATGTTTTTCTTTTGTGCTGCTGTTGTTGTTGCTATGAGCGGTAATTTCTAATTTACGTTAGGGCAAAGACAAATGTACCTCTCGTGCAGGAGAGAAGTTGATGTTAATCAGTTTAGCTGACAAAGTCATAATGGAGATGAAAGGTTTTGGTACTTGAATATCTTTATCTACAGTTATGTCTAGATGGTGCATAAAATTGTGAGAATATGATTTGAGATCAATTTAAAACTATATGAGACAGTGTCTATAGGTGGCCCATATATCTCTGTGATCTATATTTCTGTGAGGAAGGCAAGGTCAAGGATGTGAATGAGAGGGGGGTGGGGGGAAGCCTTCACTGTAACTGTCTCTTTCCCTTTTTTTGAGCAAGGATCCCAGAATGCCTGAATTGATTTCAGCCTAATGGCTGCACATGATAAAACACAACCAGATTTGCCTCACTGTGAAGTCTTTTGGAGCCCTGCACAAACCAGGAAAACACCAGCTAAGCAGCAACGGAATTTATTTCAAACCTCCTGTTTTTTCTGGCGGATTATGCGGATTTGCATGTTTTATCCATTATTCTGCTCAAGCTGCATATTTTTATTTATTTATTTATTTTTTTTTTTTTTTCAGGTATGTTTACATAGTCAGTTAAATCTACATATAAGTAGAAAATCTTCATCCTCTTTACTCTGCAAACATCTAAAGAATGATGATCTGCTGCTGCATCTATACTGCAGACACACGTTCAGTTTGACAAGTAAAAATCTCCCAAAGGAGATAATTGCGATGATTTGCTCTGTGCTTTGTGGTAGTGTATTTTGCCTCTGAGACCTTCCTATCACACTTTTAAGCCTGATTGCTTCAACAGTCAACATTTTCATAATGTCTCGAGAAATAACTACCAAAACACAAACCAATTATTTAGAACATCAGCCTAGTGAAAGAGACTTTACACGCTCTAAATCTCACGTCGTGCTTTCTGCCTCTGTCTTTTCCAGGTGTGTAGGCTGGTGAGGCCATTACACTAACCCACCAAGATGGTGGCCCTGTCATTAAAGATTTGTGTGCGCCAGTGCAATGTGGTAAAAACGATGCAGTTTGAACCCTCCACCCCTGTGTATGATGCCTGCAGGATAATCAGAGAGAGAGTTCCAGAAGCCCAATCCGGACAAGGTTAGACAATGCCTTGCGAATCTAATTTTCATGATGGAAAACTATTGCCAGCAACATTTGCATGCTCTCTGTCTCTCCGTGTCCCAGCCTCCGATTATGGCCTGTTCCTGTCTGACGACGATCCCAGGAAAGGAATCTGGCTCGAGTCGGGGAGAACCCTGGATTACTACATGCTGCGAAACGGAGTAAGATTACATCATATAGTCCAGGGCGGAGATCTGTCAGTGTCACTTCACATTTCTTGAAGTGATTTGTATTTTTCTAGTGGGAGCTGAAATATTTATGCCTTTCCACTTGCTAGAATCACATGCACTTTACAGTCGGGAGGGATTTAACAGAGCTCTAGATGTCATCCCGCTTCCCCTCCTGTTTTTCTCAGGATGTCTTGGAATACAAGAAGAAACAAAGGCCGCAAAAGATCAAAATGCTGGACGGTGCCGTTAAAACCATCATGGTCGACGATTCAAAAACAGTCGGCGAGCTCCTTGTCACAATATGCAGTAGAATAGGTGAGTGCATTTATCATGAGTTCTGTAAAAGTATTATGTCGTACGAAATGATAATTACTGGTGCCTTACTTTATCTTGACACTTACTCTTGAGGAGCAGGATTTGTTAATCGCATAAAGCACTTTTGTTTGCATGTTAAATCCAAATTAGGTTTTGTTTAGAGTAAAGTAGATGTGACTTATCAAGCTCAAACAAGCTTCCCTTTGATAAATACTTAAGTGCTCCCCTGAATGTTCAAACCTTGCCGTGTTCCATAACAGAGGATTGTCCCCTAAGCTCTATACGTCATGTCTAATAGGCTACTTCAGAGCCTAATTGGGTGAGGAAGAGAAGGATGTATATCTGGCAGAAAGCTTTATTGGAAAATGTTTGTTTAGATGAGGGCTTTCTGCTTGGCTTCTTCCCTGCCTCTCATTGTGTTTTATTTTGCTGGCTTAGTACCAGCTTTCCTTCACTTTCCGCAGCAAAATGAAGAAGGGGAGAATAAGAGAGTGAAGTTGAACTATGAGGGTGTTTCTCTATCAGTGTATTAATTTTTGAAGAATTTTTTTTTTTTTTTTTAAGTGTAGTGTCGTCTGAGAGTGTTTGCTTAATTTTGCAGGAATTACCAACTATGAGGAATATTCGCTGATACAGGAAGTTCCAGAAGACAAGAAGGAAGAGAGTACAGGAACGCTGAAGAAAGACAGGACCCTACTACTACGAGATGAAAGAAAAATGGAAAAACTAAAAGCCAAACTGCACACGGATGACGACTGTAAGTTTTACGTTCCAGACGGTGGTAGCATTTTATATGGCCGATATGACTCACTGCCCAGGGTGGCATGGACACACAAATTCAAAAAGTGAAAAAGTCATCTGTGTATTTGCTCCTCAAATTGAGTTTTTTTGTTCCTTATTAACATATCTAGTCGATTGTGAGTGGGCACCATCTCGTGCTACGTGCTGTTGGTAAATATGACTGTCATTGCTGGCTAATGGTGTTTAAATATTCCTGTTCCCGTTGAGGTTCTGATTCACAGCTTTCTGTTTCACTTTAAATACATTTAATCTGGGTTTCATATAGTCAGTTCAAAACCTAAGGTTATAAGACTAATCTAGCTTCTAATGGATTACTTTACAGTGCACAAAGAATCTTCAAAAAACGGAGAGCTTGGATTATTCTAAGCCTGGTTGTTTTATTCTAAACAAACGAGGACTTCCCGTTTAGTTTTGAGTTTCACAAATAAAATAAAGGTTTACTAACTCTCAAACGGTGCTTTAATTCGTGATATGTTCAGTGTATAATTATGCAGTTTATGTTTGTTCAGTTTAACTATTTCAATTTTACACGTGCTCCCCTGAATGTTCAAACTTGCCATGGTTTGAAATTCAGTAAAAACTCAAACTGTAAAATAGTCCTTTAATTTAGCACTGATAAGTCTCTCAAAAACAGATACCTGCATTAGCATTGCTAGACATCACCAGTTGCAGTATTTGCAGTAACAATTGTTTTAGCCTCTCCATATTAAATTAGATTCTTTTTCTTTTGTATTATCATCAGATTCTCATTTTTACACTTTTGAGTCCAATTAATAGTTAAAATCCTCCAGCAGTGAACTTTTTTGTACATTTTACTTATTTGTCTTTCATTTATTTGCATCGAGTAACAAACTGTATGTTTTGATTGGACAGTGAACTGGCTGGATCACAGCAGGACGTTCAGAGAGCAGGGAGTGGAAGAAAGTGAAACCTTGCTGCTCCGGCGCAAATTCTTCTATTCTGACCAGAACGTGGACTCACGGGACCCGGTCCAGCTGAACCTGCTCTACGTTCAGGTAAACTCCATAAGGCTGCATCAATCTATTTTTTGTCAATTAATAATCAATTTAAACAGAGTTTTTACCAAACCAATAACAAAGGTTCAGCTGAAGGCAGCTCAGGTCATAAGGTACTTTTACCAGCAGAAAATGTAACCTATTCTGTTTTTTTTTTTTTTTTAATACATTCTGCAGGATACAGATTTGGATTCTTTGATTACAGAATACCCTACAGCTGTTGCCATTTAAGATTACTTTAAATAAATTACAGTTTTCAGCATAACTGCTGTAGAGTTAAAAAAAAAACAACAAAAAAAACACAAAAACACAATTGTGCTCGGGGCTTATTGAGCTGAAATGTTTTAGAGAATTGTTGCCATTAATACAACCTTTAGATTAATCAGCTCCCTGGTTTACACTTGCATTTGTGTCTGCAGTGGTTCCCAAGCCTGAATCTACTGAAGACATGCCTTGAATTAAGATTGTGCCTACATGATGGCAGATTACCCACATATTCATGGTCTCTCAGCAGATACGAGAAATGCTGCTGTTTGAGAAGAAATCTAACAGATTGCTGTGTTGTTGCCTTTTACCTGTGTTGTTGGGAGCTTTTAGCTTAGACACTGTACAATCTTCTTAAATGTTATGATGGGAACAATTTATTTACAATATAAACTACCATCTGATGTCATCAGATGCTCCTTATAAGAGAGGGAAGGAGTGGAGTCCGGTGGCATTGGATGCGGAGAAGTAATTATGAACTTTGGGCTAAAAAAAGAGAGATTTGGTATGAGAAATCTGTTTCATCAAATTTTTTTTTTTAGAAGATTTCCAGAAATTGTTGTTGTTTGTATGTATAATAAACCAAATTACATTAGGAGTTCAAAAATTTCTACAAGACATTGGGGATGTATTGGCTTCAGATTTTTGTTTTTATTTGCAATAGTTATTAAATGCAGAGTTTGTTGAAGCATTAGGCATTTTATCAGGGTCCGTGTCCTAAACTTGGTTAGGTTTGATTTGGTTGGGACAAGATTTATTTATTTATTTATTTATTTATTTATTTTTACACAGTACATTTACAAATCAAATTAAAAGTTTACCTGCATTGGAAAACGTTAGTGTTAGATAACAAAAAATGTATTTTATCTGATTGATGAGAAAAACAGAACAATTTGTTCATCGCTTGGTCTTTTACCCTCTGCTTGTGAAAGATTGGACTGTGGAAGGTAAAAGTTCCTGGAGTGAAACCAAGAGATTCCTCTCCTCGGCAACACTATTTAGTTCATAGTGTTCTCAGGCCAGAAGGCTCATATGGTTCCGTGACATGATCAATATCTCATGAATAAGGGATAGAATAAGCTTTCTTCACCACCACAGAGCGGAGCAGCGCCACATCCATCCATCTCCTACTCCATTCTACCATTGCTGTTTCATCATCTATTGAGCCAGGCCCCTGACCTCACCTAACAGATCGCACCCAACCTCAACCTCAGCATCCCTTCTCACAAGTGGTGGACCCACGTTTAGGGGGCTTTCTGTTTCCCCCTAAATGGGCTGAGCTCAGTTAAACTCCTAGAACCAAATCTTGACAAACAGCTGCATGTTGTTGGGGCAACCAACAACATGCCATCCAACCTTTGTGGTCCTGATACCAGAAGGGTACCCCCGTCTTGCTAATCTGGACAACAATCACCAAATTCTATTATCTCCCTTTGTTGAGATGCTAACATTGGCAGAACTGACTTTAATCTAATTACTGATATGAACTGATTGCTGAACTAGCGAGTTATTCATTTTTGGTGTTTTTATCAGTTTGTTTTAAGGTCAAAACTGTAAGCTACAGAAAGCTAAAAGGCTTTATGAGCACTGTTGATTCAAGGAGACATTTTTATTTTGTATATATTTTGACTGAGATTTGACTTAAGACAATATTTTGGCTACTTTCAAGTTTAAATATTTAGGTCTGAGAAGGCAGATTTAAATTATATCATAAAAGGTGTATATTATTCATCTTTTTTCATTCTGTACATTGCTTCTCATGTTATAACATAGATACTCTAAAAAAGCATGCCGTGTGCAAAGAGTACCTTAAAGCCTTTCTGAAAGAAAGAAATCCCCAAAACTCTCTCCAACATGAAATATGTATAGATACAGCTCAAAGGTTGCACTACTCTGCAACTCTTTTAGAGTGATATGATATAACAGAAGACTTCCTCATACAAAATCTTTCTGAAAGAAATACTTAGACATTGCTGACCTCTCTGTCGACAGATACAGCTGATTCACTTGACCCTACCATTTACCAGACCTTTTCTTTTACTGCTGGGTGAGCATTTCTTTGTTTGGACCTGGTGGTCATCGGATGGGTCTAGTAGAGGAGCAAGTAGAATCTCCTATTGTGAATCCAAATGTGCTGTTCACACAAGCTTAATTTGTGAGATTTTAAACAAAAATGCATATTCCAACTTTGTGAAAAGTTACTCCCTAATAACCGATCTGGCCCCCTTTCGTGAAGATAAATGGGTGAAATAAAGTTTGTAGCCATCTTTCAGCCACTCTCATCAGTCTGAAGAGAAGTTTTCTCACCATCTGCTGCGAGATACTTTGAGAGGTTTCTTGCTCGCCAGCGGGTTTGAAGTCACCACACAACATCTCACTGAGATGAAGAGCTGAGCTTTGACTCCAATTTCTTAATTCCCAGCCAGTTCTTGTGAATTTACTGGTATGCTAATTGTCGTGTCGCAGGACCCAGTTCTGTTGTTTTTGCTTGAAATATTTTGCGTACAGTCTCACATTTTCCTCAAGTTCCCTCTTACCCATGATAGAACTCATGACGATGGGCTGGGCCAACTTCCTTTAGTATCTTACGGTATACTTTCAGGGGAGATTTGCTTGGACATTCCGACTTGGACATGTTTGGAGTTGCTTGAAATGTCCTCATTTTAGACTATCTTCTGCACAGTAAAATGACTGATTTCAAATTATTTAGAAACTTCTTTTGAAAGATTCCAGATTCCCCATCTGGAATCTTTTCTCCTGGAGGTCGAAAACGGTTCCAGAGTTTTCGTTGTGACAGTCAAGAGGACTAAAATGTCTGAGTTCAAAACATGACAACATTAAAAACATGTGAATAACTATGTTCTGTTCATCATCACCTTAAGAAATAAATGTGGGGGTGTCCTCATGTATTATTCATCAGAAAGGACTTTTCTTCGGATTTATTAGTTTGAGAATATTACTATTCTAGTTCGGTGATGGTTACATTTATATTGGATATGCGTTTGTCCAAATATGTTAAGCCTTACCTACCCACTCTCATAGGGTGCCTTAGCTTTTTCCTTACTGCACAGTGTGTAGTGTATAATCTTCAATTCAGTCCTTGTTTTCCCCTTCCTGCTTCTCTTACTCGCTGTTTCCATCCCTTCCAGTTTGCCTATCTCCACTCCGTCTCTGTTTCGCACTCATTCTGACACAGTTCCACACATCCACACCCTCTCACGCTGGCACACATTACGGCACTATGTGCGCATCATGGTCTCCTCGCAGCACACTCATATTTCCTTTCACAACAACAGCTCCGCCCCCTGCCCTCCCATGCTCTTTGCCATCTATCTTTCCGTTGTTCTGTCTCTCACACACAGTTGGATTGTTGCACAGATCACAGAGACTATTCACATGGCTGTGGTACTAATTTGCCACTGTGTTTAAAGAGCCAAATACAACCAGAGGAGAGAGAATCTTAAAAAAAAAAAAAAAAAAGTGGAATATTTGAATATGTTTACTGACTTTTAAATTTTTTCTTTCTTTTTCAGAATTCCCATTTCTTAGAAATCCATTCAGAGTTTTGGTTGTCTGATCTCTGGTTTACATCACTTGCCAGTAGGCTGCTGTATTTAGCTGATTCCAAATTTTTAACTCTACAAGCTGATCTAAAAACTTTGCTCTAAGCATTTTTTCTAGGCTTTATGTCAAAAGAATTTGACTATTTTCCTCAAGCAAATAAAAATGATTACAGTGTTGACATATTAAATTAGACTGGCAGTTGACGTGGTTAGCGTGTTTAGCTTTATTAACTGTAACAACAGCGTCCATGTATTCCTCTGAGGAAGTTGATCAGATTCATCCAAGTCCATCATGTTCCATGGCAAACAGTAAGTGACAAATGAGCACCTGAACTGACTGTTCCTTTCTCAGCCTTCCTGTTATCTTCTTAATGTCCTGTCATAATTACATATTAGACACTTGTGGATTGGTCAGTTGGTCAATCTGACTCATGTTGGAGTAGGTGGTTTGAGAATTGATGCTGGATGTTTTTGTCCACGTGTATAGTAGAATCAAAGTTGGTTGGTCACATAATGTTTGGTAAGGAAACCCTGTTGACTGCTTTCACTGTCAGATGACTGGAGATCATTGGAAATACTTTGAAGTACAAAGGTTTTCTCTGATCTTGAAATGTAAAAATAATGGGAGTCTACAAGTAGCAAAATGTCAATTTAAGTTGGATTTAAAACTATGAAGCCCCAAGATTGTGATCACGTAGATATTTGAATATCAGAACAGGAGCTACAATTTGTGAGTAAAACATTTAACATCGTAAAGACTTGCAAAAGCGGCTGTTCCAGAGTGTGTCCCTTACATATTTCCAAAACACATTTTACTTCTCTGTCTCTGGTTTTTAACCAACATTTTCAATGTTCTAAAAAAAAATCTCGTGCTGCTTTAACATCTCTTATCTTTGAAAGCAAGAAGATTGGTGGAATAATAAATGTAAGCAATTAGTGTCTACCGCTCCTCTAGATCTGTAGTTGATGCTATCTTACGTCCCTGCAGGCTTCTCTGACACACCTTTAAAGAATACATGCCACAGCATTATTTACTGGCTGCAGATTTGCTTTCATTACAATCTTTAGAGCCCAAAGTATTGCAGTAATGCAGAGCTATGCAGTCTCATCCCCCTAGTGAATAGTTTGCATGGCTTCCTCTGTGTTGCCAAATATGATACTGCATAAGTACAACAAAATGTGCATATGAGCCAACTGTGTTCTGCTAATATTCAAAAGCAATGATGTGAACGTAAGGTGGAAAAGGTTTCATTAATAACTCTTTTGCTGAATATGGATTTTAATTTTATTTATAACCCTTTGCTGACTCTTTTACCTGGTCTCTACAAGATAATGTACCATTTGCTGCACTGTAAGCAAACAAGTTTATGTTATTTTATTGCTTCTCAGAATTTTTGTTTTGTACTAAAGCCTCAACACAGAAACTCTCTCAAAACTTTGTTTCAACTGTTAAGTTAATTGAATCATAAGTAAAACTTTTATAAGGTGAGACAAACGTTTGGCTTCTTGGCAAAAATAACAAAAAGGGGAGTTTTGAGGAGTCAATATATTTTTTTAACTATGAAAGACTGTAGCAATTGTCAGATGGTGGTGACATCACACATCACACTGTGTTTAAAAACTGGATTCATGTCAGTTGTTGAGACAGACAGAATTCTGCCTGAACCTTGTTGATGGCTGTAAAAAAAAAAATATGGCAATGATTCAGATTGAACTGTACGCAGATCAATCTGAATGTGACTGATTTGGTTTAGCAATAACTTGATTAATTTGAACCGAATTTTGACCAAAGAAGTCTGAACCTGTTGGAAGGTGGATCTGTTTGTCATTGAAAGTGTCCTGGGATGATGAGTATCGTGACTCAGTGGAATATAAATATAATTTAAATGAGCTGTGTTATAATGAATTGAACTGTCCAGAAATCAAGACAGATAAGTGTTCCAATTTTCATTTTTTCATTTTCATTTTCATTTTTTTAGCAGAACAGTCTTTAGTGTTACAATATCATCCACAGACCTGTAATCTAACAAAGTTCAATTATTCAACAAATTTTGACCATTTTCTAAGCATATCTGATTTTTTGAAAACTGAATATTTCAGCAAAGTAAGATAATGCCATCAACTGTCATGTGATTCAGTAGACATATTCTTCTCTTTGCCATCATTTATTTTTGTAAAAGTATTTCAGTCTTTGCTCTGCTTGGTCGTGGTGTGCTGGTTGACCTCAGTGTTGGCGCCTTAGGCAGACTGTGTGTGTCATGGATCCTGATGTCTTATGCTTCACTCCTAATCATGCAGCTTGGTGAAAATGTTCTAAGATTCTCTCCTTACTGCCTTGTAGTATCATAGCAAACCTTCGTATTCTCCTGGCTTATTTTAAGTTATTGAAATTCTTTTGAGTGCAATAAACATTGGCTGTAGCCTTCAGCTATTTGCATTAATATTTGCGCAGGTATTCACTGAGACTATATACGTTCTGACACATCTCAGCAAGTATTTTTATCACCTGCTGTACAACACAACCTACATCTGGTGAACCTGCTCTGCGGCTACTTTCACTCCTCCAGCCTCAATAACTAATCAAGCCAAGTTTAATTTTCTAGCTCTTAATCAGCATACTAAATGAACACGTATCACAACATAAGTTTTAATTAACCTCCTCATAAACACAGCCCAGAATGCATACTAATCAGCATACATCAATTTTTACTTCTTGTATAAGTATTATTTTTTAGAAATTGAAAATATCAATAATTATCACATTTATCTAACACTGTTCCTATGCAGTTTAGTAATAGTTTTTCTGAAAGATGCAGAGATTCTAACTGTAATTTACACTTAAAAGCATCCTCCATCACCTTTTTTTCTGAATCACATTAGTTTCCTATTTTTTACCATCAATATTTTTGCTTTAGTTACTAAATAAAAACT
>NW_006800020.1:89607-106769 GCF_000485575.1 Poecilia formosa | reverse complement strand
CAAGTATTTTTATCACCTGCTGTACAACACAACCTACATCTGGTGAACCTGCTCTGCGGCTACTTTCACTCCTCCAGCCTCAATAACTAATCAAGCCAAGTTTAATTTTCTAGCTCTTAATCAGCATCCTAAATGAACACATATCACAACATAAATTTTAATTAACCTCCTCATAAACACAGCCCAGAATGCATACTAATCAGCATACATCAATTTTTACTTCTTGTATAAGTATTATTTTTTTAGAAATTGAAAATATCAATAATTATTATATTAATTATTAATTATTGTGCCTCTACCAGCTTTGCACATCTAGAGCCTGACAATTTTTGCCTGTTGTTTTTTTGAAGAAAAAAGAAAAAAAAAATAGGTTAATCTCAGCCTGATTGGATAGAAAGGATTTGTCAAAATCTGTTTTTTTTTCTTCATTCCTACAGATTCTCAACTGGTTTTATATCTGAATTTAGACTTAGCCATTCTAACACAGGAACATGCTTCGTCCTTACATGAAGATAGAATACTACAGTAAATGTATTATTTGTAGTTATGAAAATTAAAACTGTTTATTTGCTTTCCTTTCACTTAATATCATCACATAAAATCTTTTTAGAATACATAAAAATGTGGGGAAGTACAAATACACAATAAGTAAAAGAAAATGGTAAAACTTTGAGATGTATGAATACATTTTAGAAGCTTATACAGGAAACTTTTTTTTTCTCTTCACATATTTTTCCCATTGTTTTTTTTTTTCACTTGCTAAACAATTTTCACAGCACTTCATCTGTGCTCTCTGTGTCTGCATGTCATACTTGCTGCAAAATGAGTGTCTCCTATTATTCCTAGCATCTTCATTTGTGTAACCCCCCCTCTAGTGATCAGTGCATATCAGTGTGAAAGGCATGTGTGAGGACTAATTTTAGCACATCTTCTTATGTTTGCTAAGAGCTTACGTGCTCCACAGTGAATTGCACTCGCCGAAGGACGTGATTGTGAGGAGAGGACGTTGTTGTCCTCATTACAGCAGTAAGCTGCTGCTTAGGCTTTTATTGATGTAACAGGACGTAAGAATGAGCTGAGTCCACGCTGTGCACTGATATGCCAATGCTAAAAGCATGGACGGAGTCTCTCTCCCTGTCAGCATGGCCTCTCAGCTCTTGAGGCCATTAAATTTGCAGCAGTGAACTAGAAAGGCAGAGTGAAGGAGAGCTGACTGCCCCCTGGAGAAGCCAACGCACAGGGGGAAGCATTTGAAACAAGTCAACAAAGGCTTTTCTCTCCCCATCAAGTTTGGAAGATATTGTAAAGAGTCTGGTTTTGAGACATGCCTCCTTTTTGCCAGGAAGAACATTTCTTGATTAATTAATTTTCTTTGGAACTTAATTGGGGACCGACTGTTCTATAGAAAGACAGTATAAACACTCTATGCCTTTCTCATCATAATGTAAGTGCAAATCCGCAGGTTGTGGTCTGATTTTACGTGGTACACCAACACAAAGCATTGCATAATTGTGAAGTGGACGGGATATGATGCATGGCTTGAAACATATTTTACAGAAAAAAATCTGAAAAGTGTGGTGTGCGTTTTCTGTTCAGGAGCCCTTCTGGAGGTGTGGATCTCCACAACTGCTCAAAGAAGCAGCCAAGGGCCTCTTGACTGCTTCTTTGACTAATTCTCTCTTTGCCCCGGCTGTTTGTTTTCGTGAAAAGTGATAGATACAGGTGGAGAATCTCACAATTGCACAATTTTTCAGACCAGATTGCCTCTAAGTCACTAAAAGAGGTGCTTCTATTAGAGCTCTGTTGAATGAATTTAGGATAGTTCTGATGCTTTTTTTTAGTATTTTTCTTTTCTTTCCTTTTTCTTTTTTTCCCATGAGACGTGTGTCTCACCTAATCCCCTCTCTGCTCTCTGTCCTTGTGTCTCCTCCAGGCTAGGGATGATATATTGAATGGATCCCACCCTGTTTCCTTTGATAAAGCCTGTGAGTTTGCAGGGATCCAGGCTCAGATCCAGTTTGGACCCCACGTGGAGCACAAACACAAGCCTGGATTCCTGGAGTAAGATTTTCTCATTAAAAAGATTAGTTCAAGCCACCATTCAGGAAAGAAAAAAAAAAAAAAAACGATGTTAGGGGTTTTTTTTTTTTTTTTTTTTTTTAATGTTCAGCTCAGAGCTGTATGGTAGTTATCGTTTCCTTCAGTACACACTCTTACCGCAGGGATTTCCTGCAGTGGAAAGCTCAGGGCTGATGTCAGCTCTTACAACTGTTTTCTGAAACATATATACAAAGAATGACCTCATAATTGGAGGTATGTTAATAAAAAAGGAACTGGCTGCATGCTAAGTGAGTAACTATGCAAAAATTCAATTTATCTTTCCAGCCTGAAAGAGTTCCTGCCTAAGGAGTACATCAAGCAACGAGGGTCTGAGAAGAAAATATTCCAAGTATGTGTTGAGTGTCATAAGTGTTAAATTTCTGAAATATATTATCTTCAGAACTCCTCAGAAATTCCAGCTATTTTTTATATTTTTTTTCACTCAACAAACTACTCGCATAAAATGTAGACCGCAGCATTTAAAAGCCGCTAACGTGTTTTGGAATGTCGTAACTGTTGTTTTCTTCCAGGAACATAAAAACTGTGGAGAAATGTCAGAAATCGAGGGAAAAGTGAAGTATGTGAAGCTTGCCAGGTCTCTGCCAACATATGGAGTGTCCTTCTTCCTTGTCAAGGTAAGGGCTAAATCAATCCATGAAAGTTTTAAATGTATGTTAAAAAAAAAAGTTTTCATTCATACTTTGCATTTTTCCAAGTTATTTGTGGCTTAAGATATGTTTATTACTGTTTTTAATCATTACAAGGTGTAGTGGAACTACACCTTGGCCACATTTTGTGATGTTAAAATCACAAATATCAATGGATTTTTCTCTATTGAGATTTCATGTGAAGACCAAGAAGGAGAGATTTATAACTTGGGTGGAAAACTGTCTACAGGAAAATTATTAATCAAGCACTTCCACATGTTGGCCCTTGTAGAAGAATGACAAGAAGAAAGTTACTTTTGAAAGAAATCCATAAGAGTTCCTATTTGCTGGTTAGATTTAGCTAAGACCAAAATGTAGCTTTTTTTTTTTTGCCCTTTGGGTTTTCCTTAGGAAGGAAAGGGAACCTAGTCATAGTTAAAAAGGAGACAGAAGGAGGTAAACACAGGACGATCCTTTAAACAAAGGCATAATCATGTGTTGCAATTGTCCAATCAAAGTCCAGCCTAAATATATGGCAAGAATTGAAAGTTGATGTTCACAGACACTCTCAATTCAAAATGACTAAGCTGAAGCTCTTTTACAAACCATGAGCAAAGTGTTCAGTCTCTAGAGATGCAACGCTGGTAGGGACATTCCCCAAAATATATTTATTATATTTGATGTATTTTATAAGGGAGGGAAAAAATAAAATAAAATTACTTTCGTTCCACTTCACAACTATGCACTGCTTTGTGCTGGTCAATCACATAAAAAACCCTGTGACTGACCACATAGGGTTTTGAGTTGAATACTTTTGGGTTTTCTTTTTTCCTCTTTTTTTTTTTGTCAGTGGGTTTTTGTCATGGATTCTGTTTGCATTTCAGGTGTTTACCTTTAATTAGCATAATTAATAATCTTGTTAAAGATTCAGTTTAACAGGTGGGATTACATCATTCATTGTAATCCAGACCACATATATACAGTAGATAATACCAGAGTTTTCATGTTATTGTAATTGACCAATGCCACTTAAATGTAGGCATGCAATGTCACTCTTGCAGCAACTGTCCACTGTGATTATAAAGTATTGGATACTAACTGTGACAGCCTGTGTGCTTAAACAGGTATGGAGGCAGGCTGGTGGCACCTAAAGCCCCATTATCACCTCAAATAGAAGGCTCATGAGTAGAAGCTTGTGACAATAGCTGTTCTGTTCTGCTCTAGTTTTATAGTACAGAAGTGGAATGGAAACACGGCAAATGAACAGAATAAAGTTTGCAAGCAAGCAAGTGTTCTCTGACAACACCCCCATTTTGTCACATATTTGTGAAATAAATGGGGGCAAAACCAGAAGGAGCATAGTTCTGATGGATAATAAATTACATTTTTAGCTTGATGGTTGAAGCTCAACCATCAAATCATTTTTCTGCATGCTGTGATGGAAACGTGTATGCGCAAGCGCTGCCTGTGTTCAAAGGGAAGAGGTAGTGATGGAGATTTCAAGACTCTGCTAAATAATTTACTCTCGCTGCACTCAGCTGTTGATGTTTGCAAAAGGAAAAGCGCAGGCCTGGCATTGTTGGAGTGTTTTTTTCTGGAACCCGCCATTTCTCATCTGTGAGTCTTTAATCACTGCAGTTTTTCGCAGGCCAAAAGCTTTGTATTGCTGTAAACACACAAACACAAAGAGGGAAGAAAAAAAAAATTACAGTTCCCGAAAGTAATTGCATTCATTCAGTTATGTGTGCTAAATGTAGGTTTGCTGCAGTCATGTGTGCCGGTGTGTATGCTGTAATGCCTTAATTGCATTTTCTTGCTCAGGCATGTTAATCTAAATGACACAATAAATCATCTCTCCACTTTAAATTAGAAAGGAACTGTTTGAATGAAGCCTTGAAAATTGTGATGTTTAAATAATGGAACCTGAAACAATCAACGCTCGCATAAATATGGAAAGAACACTAGTATAATGTTATCTGCCCTTGAGTTTAAGGGCTCTCCAAACAAGACATGTTCTGGGTTTGTTGCTATTGTCTAAAGTTCTGACCCTGTGATAAAGTGAAACGAATGTTTCCCTCTTTCTATATATATATATATATATACACAGCATATATATAAATAAATATGACCTTTGGATCTCCACCACACTGCTAATTTTTTCATCTTCTCCACCTCTGAAGGGCAGCTAAGTTTACGCTCGGTGTTTGAAGTGAGCTGTGATAGATTTTCAGTGGGCAGCAGAGCCGGTGGAGGCTCCACGCTGCTGTGCTGACAGTGACTTAAACCTTTGGAGACCCTGTTCAATAAAGCATCAGTTAAACAAGCCAGAGCAGTTCGGGTCACTTTGCAGCTCCCCTTCCCCACTTCAACCATTTGAAGCTTAGAGCCACGGATCCAACATCTGTATTACAGCAGCAGCAGCTGAATGGCACCAGTATTTTTGCATTTTTACCTTGCATGAATCATCTGTGTAGGTGTCTAGCTGTGAGTTTTTTTTTTTTTTCTATTTTTTTTTTTTTTGACTGATGTTTTCCTTTTTGACAGGAAAAGATGAAGGGTAAAAATAAGCTGGTCCCAAGGCTGCTGGGGATAACCAAAGAGTCAGTGATGCGAGTGGATGAGAAGACGAAGGATGTGGTACAGGAATGGCCCCTGACAACAGTCAAGAGATGGGCAGCCTCCCCGAAGAGTTTTACCTTGGTACGGTGGGACTGACTGTGCAAGTCCTCGGCACTATTTTCAGACAGCTCCTAATCTTAAACAGCGGGGAAATAAAAAAGTAACACCAATGCTTTTCTCTGTAAATATGCTTAAAATAGCATGTTGGTGTAGAATTTCCATCGCATGTCTGTAACAACCTATGCAATCTAGGTGAGCAAACACAATCAGGCAAATTTGATTGGGAATTATGTGAAAGAAAGTGGAAAAGATACAGGGAATAAGTGCAGAACATATAAAAAAATGCTCACAAAGAAAAGGCATTCCTTCCCCAGTGCTAATTATGTCAGCTGCTTTAGTCCTATGTAATGGCCTTTGAAAAGGTTTCCCATTACCAAAGTATTGCTCAAGAAACATATTAGGGTGAGTGTAGCATTAAAAACACTCATAATTCTGACCTTTTTGCAGACATACATCAGTCAAACCAAGAATGTAGAAAAAGTCTTAATTATCAAGTGATTGAGCTACAATAACTTTAAGCACTGCAATTGCTAAACTATGTCCAAATCCAATAATTATGACTATGAAACTATTATGATGACATGGTTATTTAGAAGCAAATCAATAAATGTCAAAATAATGCAGTTTAAAAAGAAAATGTTCTCATTTTGCCAGCTTAGAACATTTATTCTGTTAAGCTAAATATAAACTTCCCCATCTTGGTGCATATTGGTAATGTTGATTTAGGCATCTGCCAGCAGTCGGTGGTATACTTGTTTAAAACACTATTCTCATGTTCAACACTCTTTCATTATCACAACCTGACGACATCAGGGTGGGGTGACTTCTCTGTACTGCCCTAAATGTAGCGTTCAGTTAGAGAAAGTCAGTTGGATGACAGACAATGATGGAATGACTACAGTGGCCAATAGGTGCAACCATGCAGGCTGCAAACAGGGGAAGGATGCCGACCCTAAAACACAAAAAAAAATCTCATGCAAAGGGATACAATCTTAATATCGTTTAAACCTCTGAGTGCTCCAAGAAGAATTATCAGGAACCTTATCCAAGAACCAACAGCATCAGAAGGCACAGTTTTTTACATGTAAACAGTAACTGTTCCTCTCAGTTGCAGTGGTCTCTATGCCCACTCATTGCACAACACTCCACTGCAAAAGGAAAAGCGTGTTAAAGTGCGTTTGAATAACATTTAGACAATTCACTGAGTGACTGGGAGAATATATTCTGTTTAAATGAAGTAACATTTAACTCTTCAGATGTCATTACGACGCCATTTTTGGACGCGGAGTAAAACGGCACATCAGCCACAAAATACAATGCCAACAGTGCAGTGTGGAGATGAGAACCTCATGATCAGGGGGGCTGTTTTGTCAAGATATGGTAAAGACAGACTGAGTGTAATTAAAAATGGACAAAATGTAGTAAGGTTTCACATAATTCTTTAATGGAATCTGAAAAGATTCAACGAGGGTCGATTTTTCAGCAGAACATTTATCTCAAACAACAATCCATGGAAACTTTATAATGGCTTCTGAGAAAGAAAATAGACTGCTAGCTCCATTAGTCACTGAACTTGAATGTAATTGAAAATGTACAGAAAGATTTGAAGATCAGACTTCTTAGAAGAGGATCCCAGAACCTTCGTGATTTGAAAATAGTTTGTGTCGAAGAGTAGGTCAAAATCCCACTTGAGCAGCGCATACCCAAAATCTCAACTGAAGGTGTCAGTAACAACTTTTTTTGTATTGAATAAACTTCATGTGTGTTCAATACATAATCTATTTTTTACACACATTTATAAGGTCATCTAGATTTGTTAAATTAATTGAATGATTACCGATGTCTGAAGTGAACTCTATATTAACACTCCCATTAGAAATTTACTTCTCTATTTCTCATTCTCTCTGTTTTATGCATACATTCAAACACATAGCGGTATTGTGTAAAAGATATATTAAAATGTAATATTTTCGCAATGCTGGACAGCTATTATTCTAGAGTTAACAATGGAGGTAAAGGGGGAGAATGAGTAGAATTTAGATATATATTGTATATCTAAAAACCGGTTTTCTTTTAAACCTTATAGTTGTTTTCTTCCGCTGCTGGATGGGCTTAGTTCATTGAAAGATTAATAGAAAAGGCAAATTTAAAAAACAACAACAACAAAAAAGAACTCCTAAGGTATGTCTGCCAGCATTCATTTAAAATAAAAATACCAACTCTTGTGTTTCTACTGCATGCTTTGAAGTAAGAACTTCTCGGATTCACTACATCTCACATGAAATCAACTCTTTGGAGAAATAGGATGCTCTACAGAAGCCAGTCTTTTTCCTTGAGAGTCAGAAATGATGAAAGTACTGGCAAATTTATTCAGACCCTAACCCTCGGTGATGCATTTTTTTAATCTGAACACATTTGCACACTTCCTTCCTCCAGTTGAAGCTAAATTATTTTTCATTAAGACAGATGACAGTACACTGTGGCATAAAAAAACACACTGTGTCTCTTGTTTTAAACAGGATTTTGGAGAATATCAGGAAAGTTACTACTCTGTCCAGACAACAGAAGGCGAACAGATATCCCAGCTTATTGCAGGATACATCGACATCATTCTTAAAAAGGTAAGAGCATAAAAAAAGGAAGCCTTATTTAAATTACTGCAATGTTACTGTGCATTCAAGGAGTCTCTTCAGACAATCAACGGTGCTTGTTGTTCTGTCTCCCCAACGCAGAAGCAGAGTAAGGACCGATTTGGCCTTGAGGGAGACGAGGAATCCACAATGCTGGAGGAATCCGTTTCCCCGAAGAAGTAAGTACTGGTTGTACTAATCCCTGTAGATGCTGACCATTCTTATTTACAAGCATACTGCATTGTGGTGTATCTTACTGCTTAATTGCCTGTGTATTTATATTTATAGAAAGAGAGATAAGTCAGACTGAAACACAAACACAGCCCTGTGGATTTCAAGATGGTTCTATGAAATGTGTTGTTTCAGTTTGTTAGTAGGAAGTCTGTCATATTAAGACCATTTAAGTATTACGTAATGGACAAAATAAGCTGTATCATTTGTAAGTTAAGAAATAAAAGATAAATAATGTTATTAATCTTAGTTTATTAGAGCAGTCATTCCCACTTTTAGCTTCTGGTCCACTTGCATTAACCCCAGCCACAAATTGTTAAGTAGATAAATAGCGTTAATAAGTCTAATCAACAGTTATGGCAACACTGATTTATAAAGCTCATCTCATCTGGGTGTTTTGCAAAACCAAGAGTATGATCCTAACCGTAGTGGAGCCACTGAAATAAAAGCATGTTTTGTTCTGTATTTAGGCTCTGTCTCTTCTCATTTTACTTTCAGAACTCCTACACTCTATGGAAAAAGTAGAATAGAAAAATACATTTGAGTTTGTAATTTTTTTTTTCCTACTCACCTTTTCTTTCATCGTTCAGTCTCTTCTACCTGAGGAGAAAATTAGGATGCTACATATATATGGATTGTTGTGACAAACGTTATTTATTTAGGATGCGCTTTTTTCCAAGCGTGAACGTTGAGTGACGAATATTCACATCTCTGTAAAATCATTTTGTGTTCCTAGCTGGTTTAAAAAAAAAAAAAAAGTTGCTAAATGGTGCCACGTTTTTTTTTGAGTAATGGAATGAATATACATCTTGGTCTTATCTATATTGTGAGAAGTCTCATCTCCCTGCAGTCTTTCTCTCCTCCTGTCGGGAGGCATAGAAGCATAAACAATGAAGACATCCATGTTTAGTAAGATTGATTTCGGGGTCAGACGCACAAGGATGGCGTAGAGAGGAGGCAGGAAAAAGCTTCACTGCAGTCATGAGACAATCTATCTCTACATTTGGCTATATGGTCTCCTGCATAACTGGAGTGTGAATAGGAAGTGGGGATTGAAAAATGTATTATCAGTGGAAATTCACATGGCTCCCGCAGAAACTACTCTCTGATAAAATATGCTGTCATATTTCCCCATGTGCGTGTGCCAGCTGACTCATGTTGAGGTTTCCATTGCAAAAACATAATTGATGCATTTCGAAACAAGCTGTAATTAACCAATGGAGTTGGGAGCATCTGCCGAGTTGGACATGAAAACCCGTTTTTCTGCGGTACTCTCTCTGTCGAGGCCTGCTCATTGTGAGAATGATTGTTGGTGCGTGACCATTGTTGTGCACTAATTATCATTTTGTATGTCTCCTGGTCTAAATCAATCTCTGGGACGTTATTATCAAAAACATGAGCATATTCATTTGATTGAACATCATTGACTGCTTAAGTATTTATTTCCCTTTACATTTCTCCACGTCCTACACAACTGCAATATTTAATGTATTTCATTGGGATTTTTATGTAACGGACAAACACAAAATATTTTATTATTGTGAAGTGGAAAGGGGGGGAAAAAGGATCCATGTGGTGGTGTATTTGTTTCTAACCCGTCTTATTTTGATTCCCATTAATAAAATGTAGTGCAACTAATTGTCTTTAGAAGTCACCTGTCCTGTGAGGGTTTGTTAGAAAACAGTGAGCAAACAGCATTGTAAGAAAGGAAAAAAAAATGAAAATAAACAACTGACACGGTTGACAGGTCAGTTAAAAGAGGAAGAAAACACAATTTCACATGGGAGAAATCTATGGGAGTGAAGTGGAGAATTGGAAAAATCTCATATTTGGTATTCACAGCAGCGGCGTGACAAATAAAATTTGTGAGCGGTAGCGCACCTCCTTTGCACTCTAGGAGCTTGGAAAGGGCGTTAGGAGCCAGCAGCTGAGAGGGAAGCCTTTATCCCTTGCAGGATATAGCAGCAGAGTGCATCAATACATAACGCCCGAATAGTTTGGATTTCCTTCCTGACTCTCCCTATTGCAAAATCTTCTAGCAGTGCCAATTCTGGTTGATGGATGCAGCAGGTCAGAGTTTGCAATGGGGGACCACAAATTCTCCTGCCAAGTTTGTTTTCTATATATCACAGCCTTTGTGTGGAAAGTGAAGTACACCAGTTTCAGGCCCCATTTCACCTCAAAAAATGAGACCCTCACCCCCGCCTTTTGGCGAATCAAAGTCTTTGTTCAAAAAAAAAGAAAAAAAAAGAAAAAGTCAGTTGCAGTTTAGCACCAGCCATGAAAATGACACAGCAAACTTGTGGATGAAGGCGCTCTGTTTGGTTGAAACCAAGACAGAACATTTTGACTTGTATGCAAAACATTATCGGACAAGGGAAACTAACATTACCCTGTATACACTTACCATTATTTGAAAGATGATGGTGGTGGAGGCAACATTGTGATTTCAAAATGTTCTACTCCTTTCTTTTTTTCTTTAGCTATATGAACTACATTGTTGTGGTCCATAGTGTATCCCCCAAGAGATGTTGATTATTTAGCTAAAATGATCATGAAATGGTGAAGAGCAGGACTCAGATGCATGGAGGACGCAGAGCAGGTCAAAATAAACAATTTCACTCAGGGAAATATAATACAAAAGGAAGGGGACCAGAATATAAACACAAGAAATGCTAAGTTACAGAACAAAAGCATAAGGGATCATAAAACTTAGGAATGAGGTAAACGTGAAAAAAAGGTTGATAAATCATAATACAAAGCGAAAACACAAAACCAAAATCCCAAACATTATGACAACAACAGTTTGGACCAAAGATTTAAAAAAAAAAAAGAAAAAAAGAAAAAAAAAACACCAACAATGGATAATTGCTACTTTTGTTTCCACTTATAACTTCTGCCTGTGTCTACCTTTTAAATCAACTTTACACTGAAAAATTATGTCACTAACCTATTTTTTTTTCTTAAATGTATTTTTAGGTCCACAATTTTGCAACAGCAGTACAATAGGGTTGGTCGTGTGGAACATGGGTCAGTGGCCCTTCCTGGCATTATACGCTCTGGCTCCATTGGTGGCCCTGATAACTACAGTGTGGGTACAATGCCTTCTGCTCAGCAACAAATCACCACAGGACAGATGCACAGAGGACACATGCCTCCACTGGTGAGTCGGATAACACACCTTCACATCCTTTGTTCTTTAAGTCCTGAAGAAACAAAACATCATTTGGAAGATGCAAACATTTTTTTTTCCAGGTTTAATGTGATTTGACTGTTTAGGACAATGATTCAGCGACTCTTTACTGGAAGATGCACAGAAAGCCCTGATTTCATTCCACAAAATACGCTGTGTGTGTGTTGTGTGTCTGCTATCAGAGTCTAGCCCAGCAGGCTCTAATGGGAACCATTAACAGCAGCATGAAGGCTGTTCAGCAGGCGCAGGCCGACCTGGGACAAGTAGATAATCTGCCTCCACTGGGCCACGACTTGGTGAGTTACACCATATTCATTTCTCGGTTTCATAGTGTACATCGGGATAGATAAATGCAGTATGTAAATGCAGAGCGGATCTTTATTTTCACTTCTCTTACTTTATGCCCATTTTTTAAAGAATAATTAGGTTTTAGAGCAGACTGTAAACATTCATGATATTTTCTTTGCTAGCCTTGGGCTTGAATCAGGGTGATCAAAAATCTCCTGCTGTGATGAATGTCTAAGACTCTTATTTTCCTCCTCCGAAAGGCATCCAGGGTCTGGGTTCAGAACAAAGTGGATGAATCAAAACATGAAATCCATTCTCAGGTTGATGCCATCACTGCTGGAACAGCTTCCGTGGTCAATCTCACGGCAGGTGAGTTCCCTGGAAACATACTAAACACTTTAAAGGAGCTGCATTCGGTTATTTTTACTTTTTCTTGAACGGTCACAGTATACCTTTTTCTACCTGGGCGAATTTTTCAAGATAAGAATTAATGAATGTTTCTTGTTACGACTGGCTCAGGGTCATAAAAAAAAGGGGAGACCGTGCTGTGCTTAAGGTGCAGAAAAATAATATTTATTAATAACAAAAACTACAATGGAATGTGAATTTCAGTAGCAGTGGCGCAGTCCAAATGGTTGCATGTGTGGTATGTGTGCATATGGAAGTGCTGAGGAGAGGGGCTGAGGCCTGGCAGCAGAGCTCCACACACGTCAGGAGGCAGATTGGACGACGAAGGTGGAAATGGGCAGATCTACGTATTCTGTGCTCTGAATTAACATATCAGCCACACCTGCACAGAGGAGGAGCGCAAGAGCAGACACACAAACACCTGCAGCAAAACTCATAACGCCTAGGGCCGTAACATCTCCTTGGTCCGTTTTGATCAGTGACTGGATGATGGTTTAGTTTCCTCTATAGGTATTCTGTTTCTCCTAATGAATACATCTTAATACATCTGCTCTGAAGCTCATCTCTCTCAGCTGCCCCGTGTTCTTTGGTACAACGCCAGTTTCCAGTTTTAATCTAACCTTGCCATCTGTTAGATTTCACCTCAGCGCCCCTCACCATCACATTCAAAGTTTTTCTTCTTCACAGCCACTTGCTTTATTAGTTCCTTATCTCCACTGAGCCATGTCAAACAGGCTCTAATCATGACACTGATGTGTGTGTAAAAGCAAATGACACATGAGCTGCCCTGTGGCCAACTGAGTCAGTGCTGCAGCAGTAAATTAAGACACACAACAAAGGCACAGGTTGAGTTTTGGCTGATTTGACAGCCGTCTCTCCGCTGCAGGTGAGCCGACAGAGACCGACTACACGGCAGTTGGGTGCGCCATCACGACCATATCCTCCAACCTCACGGAAATGTCCAAGGGCGTGAAGCTTCTCGCAGCACTGATGGAAGATGAAGTGGGAGGCGGACACAAGCTCATGGGTGCCGCCCGAATGTTGGCAGGAGCAGTGTCAGATCTGCTCAAGTCCGTGGAGCCTGCTGCCGGCGAGGTGAGGCACCCAGTGATTACTGCGCTGGGTTGAGAGTCCCAGCTGCAATCCCACACAATTCACACATGCGCAAAAATGCTCATCTGCTAATTTTAACAATTTCCCAGAGAAAGATGCAAGTCGGAAGCGTTTTTACTTTTTTTTTTTTTTTGCCAGAGAGGGATGTTTGATCTTGTTTTAGATCACACTGGAGTGTTTTCTGTGGGAACTGGCCAGCCGCGTGTAATGAATGTGCTGATGTCACCCTCGTGCAGCCGAGACAGACGGTGCTGACTGCAGCAGGAAGCATTGGACAAGCCAGCGGGGATCTGCTCCGTCACATGGGGGAGGGCGAGACTGATGAGAAGTTCCAGGTTGGACGCCTCTCACTCACTGTTTCCATGGCTGTGTCGGCCAAACAGGAAGACACACACACCCATATTCTCTGGCCCCCTTTAAAAATGTCAATACGCTCTTATGTAATTACCTCAGGCTTTATTGTTGGCCTGCCACTTTAAAACAAAGCATCAGATGGAGTGCTTTTAAAGTAGAAAGATTATACAGTGTTTAAACCCTATAGTATTCAGCCTGTCCCTGGTGCTGCTTTGTTTATTTGACATAGAAATTCATGTTCTTACAACACGCTCCTCACTTTAAATGTCTCCTTACGTGTGTGTGTGTGTGGGTGGGGGTGTGTGTGTGTGTGTGTGTGTGTATATATATATATATATATATATATATATATATATATATATATATAAATCAAAACAAAAACAAGTGAAACATTCTCATAAATCTTAAGCCAGCAAGTTTCTGTTAAATTAAAATCTGCAGTTTTCTCTTTGTGATAGAGAAACTAACTAACTTTAAGTGATGATGTCAGATCAAACTGTTACTGCTTAGCTATGGTATTGTCTTTGATCAGGAAAAGTCATCCAGCCAATCACAAGCCAGGGTCCATCAAGTTGCAATACAGCTGAACCTGAATTTCTCTGTGCACCTTTATTTAATAATACTGACAGACTATAGTTTGATAGTCTGATAGTTTGCCTCGTTCTTCTTTAGTGCGTCGAGCCTTGCTGCTTCTCGTACATTACTTATGCACATGTCACATTATATCGGTTGAACAAAATGAACTGCAAACATTTACTTTCCTGCTCCCTTCAGTCACATGCACACAGCTGTGCTCTGTTCCTGTGAAGGACACTGATTAATATGTTGCAGGACACCCTGATGAATCTGGCCAAAGCGGTGGCCAATGCAGCTGCTATGTTAGTCCTGAAGGCCAAGAATGTGGCCCAGGTGGCCGAGGACACCATACTGCAGAACCGAGTGATTGCAGCTGCCACTCAGTGTGCCCTGTCTACCTCCCAACTGGTTGCATGCACCAAGGTAAACGCTTAGATTTAAAAAAAAAAAATGTTTTCACTTTGCAGACTTGCAGACGGATCATTTGTATCTGATGCAAAATAAAAAAACGCTTAATTTGCCAGCTTCCACAATGTGCTTGGATAGTGGAGCTTCCTGCTTCATTGTAAAATCAATGTTGGATGTCTTGATTTGTCTGAGCTGCTGCCAGCCTCTGTGTGTGGTGCAGGTGGTAAGTCCCACCATCAGCTCGCCGGTTTGTCAGGAGCAGCTTGTCGAGGCCGGGAAGCTGGTGGACCGATCGGTGGAGACCTGCGTCAAAGCTTGCCGCTCGGCCAGCAGCGACGGCGAGCTGCTGAAGCAAGTTGCAGCTGCAGCTGGTGTGGTCAGCCAAGCCCTGAGTGACCTCCTCCAACACGTCCGCCACTACGCCAGCTGTGGGGAGCCCATCGGACGCTACGACCAAGCCACGGACACAATAATGAACGTGACTGAAAATATTTTCACTTCCATGGGCGATGCAGGTGAGTGGCAACAGCCGTGCTGAAGGAAATGAACTGATTCTCGCAGAGCAGTCCACCTGGCTCGAGTTAACCTGTTCTGCTGTGTTTTGACTGCGTTGTGAGACTCTAAAAGCGTTGTCTGCAAATGATCCTGAAAAAAAAACAACCTCAGTGGATGTTCAAAGCTCAGGTTGTATGTTTTGATTTGAGTCAAGAGACTGAAGTATTTTTAAAGTGAGTAAAATTCCCGAGGGCTTGTAGTAGCCATGTCATCCTAAACCACTACAAAGTTCTGAGTCTGGTTTCAATCAGAAACTGGGAGTCTTTGGCATTTAGCAGGAAACACATGACTTGAGCATTCGTTTGAAAAGGCCAAGCGTTTTTCTCCAATAAATCAACTTTTAAAAATCCCTCTAAACAAAAGAGATACGCATTTTAGTGCTGAGAGGACAGGTTGATGCCATACGATTTCACACGTTGGTTGTAGAGCAGCTAGACATCTTATGCAGCGGTTTACTGGGTGAGTTATTTAGAGCATGAGGTGGGAGTTTCGGAAATGCAGCTTTTAATAGCAGACATGTGGGGAGGTGTTACGTAGATCCCACAGATTTATATTTCTGCAGGAGCAGATGATGGATTAGAAACATTCTGCCACGGGAGGACAAAAAAGGTGAAAGTAATATGAACGTGAAAACTGTTAGGCAAAATGAGGTTTCTCATTTTGTACCTAGAATAAAATTTCATTTAAAATATTATTAAATTTTTAGATGTAAATTATTAAAAATAAACTAGAGATATGAAATGCACATTTATGACAAGGATAAATCGTATGTTTGTTTTTTTTTTTGGTCAAACTTTTTATATATTTCAGATTTGTTTTATTTTGATTATTTTGAAATGTTATTTTTACAGTGTCAATTTATACACATCAAAACATGTAAAAAAAACAATTTAAACTAATTAGAACATGTTCACCAATATTTACCAACTATTCGTTTTTTACATATAAAAAATTACCTCGTTTAATTTTGACCCTAATCTCATTTGCTTGTGAGAGTTCTGTGCTTCTCACATTTGACAAGAATCTGTTCTAATCTCCATTAATGCACAATAAAATTGATCTCATGTTCCTATTTCACCAACCAAACAATCTAATTCTGTAGACATGACCCTCTTTCATCAACATTCTTCATTTTGTTGACATTGCAAAGTTTGTAAAAAACATAAGTTTTGACATTGTGTTCAAATTAGATTTACATAATTCTAAATAATTATCTTCTTTTCTCTTTAATATCTATGGGATTTAGGTTACGCCTTTAAATTATAACCTAAAGTTACCTAAGGCTTAGCATTTTGTGGTTCACAGCTTATTCCCTAGTGGAATCTCATTTATTTTGCTTGAAAGAGCTACTCTAAGTTCAGGTCGATTATCTAAAAAAAGAAAATTTTTTTAGAAATTAATTTTAACAAGTAAAAAAAAAAAATCTCAATGCGACTCATGAATCTGCTTATTTGGATGTTTCTGCAGGGTACTGTTTTTATTTATACAGATGTCATTAGCATTACCGCATGTTGGAAGATGCTGCGATAATAATCCATTGCTGGGAATCCATTTGGGAATCCTTGAAATCCTTGAAAATTCCTTTGTCACAGAAAATCGTTTTTTGTTGTTGTTGTTGTTTCCTAATTAGATCCTAAAAGATTTTACATGTTAACACCTCATTCCAACAGATTATGTACTGATGCAGACGCTGTCTTTTGGTCTGAACAGGTGAGATGGTGCGTCAGGCTCGCGTGCTGGCCCAAGCTACCTCGGACTTGGTCAATGCCATGAGGTCAGATGCAGAGGCGGAAGTGGATGTCGACAACTCCAAGAAACTCCTTGCTGCAGCCAAACTCCTGGCGGATGCCACAGCTCGGATGGTGGAGGCTGCAAAGGTGAGTGATTGGTTCTTAAATGTTTTCTCATATTATAACTCATTTAACATGAGCTTATTATTATTATTATTATTATTATTATTATTATTATTATTATTACCAC
>NW_006800020.1:87633-89581 GCF_000485575.1 Poecilia formosa | reverse complement strand
TTATTATTATTATTATTATTATTATTATTATTATTATTATTATTATCACCCCAATTTTTATTATTAGCTTTTCTACTCTTTATTTAAATTGTTATTAAAAAAAACATCAGAAATGTGGCTTCGAGAGAACTTAACTTGAAAACATGACTGCTGAAAGTCTCTGTACTTCTTTATGTTAATAGCTACTGTCTGATTTTACATCCAATATGAAAGTATGTAGAATCAGTGTCTGTTAATGAGCCTCTGGCGACGTCGAGAAGGATATTATCTGGGCGAAATACCCATGCAAGAGAAGAGCAGCGTGTAGCTCGTTAAGATGTTTTTGATCTGTGGCACATTAATCACCACATCACTGCCATTATCAAAGAGGAAGTGGGGATCTTGCACTGACGGTTTCCTTGGAAACTGAAAGAAGGCGAAGTTAAATGTTTCTTTGCATTTATCATGCAACATGTGCAGTGCAGTCAGAGTTGTTAAACTTAATATTCAAAAGTTGCTGGTGCTCAGATTGTTTTCTGGATCGACGACACGCATCACTACAATTTGTGCATTTGCAGAAACATGCATAATTGTGGGGCGTTTTTTTTTTTTTTTTTTTCCCTCAGGGGGCAGCCGCGTACCCAGAAAATGAGGACCAGCAGCAGAGATTAAGGGAGGCAGCCGAGGGGTTACGGGTTGCCACTAATGCCGCAGCTCAAAACGCCATAAAGAAAAAACTAGTCAATCGGCTGGAGGTGAGTCAGAACTGTTATTCCCCCCTCCGCCCCCTTTTCAAGTTGCTCCAGCTTAATTCAGCCATCAAACCTTCATCATCCATCTTTGTAGTTAAGACACAGTGAGATTGTCTCTCTCTCTTTGTTATAAAACTCAGAGGAAGGTCACTTTTTCTTTTTTTATTTGTTTGTGTTATGTCTTTTTATCCCCACAGTGACCTGTAAATCGTATTAATGCACTGAAAAAACTATCTGTATTAAGATCTGTGTTTAGCCCTCAGTATCAGTTTGCCCCCTAATGACTACCACCCCTCTGCTCTGGAGCACCCAATGTTCAATTTCCCAGGCACATAAACTATTCATTACCCAGGGCCTGGAATCAGCCTGCTATCAGACAGGAATCTCAGCCTGACTCCTTGCATCAGATGGCCACAGTAATGGTGCTAATGGTCACCTCAATCACAGCTGCATCTAAGCTAGTTGAGAAGAATATTATTAATCTCCGAGTGCGCTTGTAACAATTATCTGTGAAACATTTAGGCAGCTCTGGAGCCCTCAGTTGTGTACTGCCAAGACAAAATGAATGCCTCAGCGGCGTGTGGAGACATGTTCACTTGTAGCCTTTGTTTTATCTAATTTCGGCATTATGTATAGAATGCTAAGCAAAAGAAAATAAACAGCACGTTTGAGTGTGCTATGATCATTACTTAGGACAGTGGTGTCAATTTTTAATTTTGATTTCGGGCCGCATCAAGTTCATTAATGCCCTCAAACAGCTGGTTGTGGCAGATTGTTTGGATAAAACTGCTTATCAACAAACTGTTCAAATAATATAGTTTTTTTTTGTGTGCATTTGATGAGTACTTCTTGAAACATATTCATATTTAACATATTTTCCACATTGTTGTAATTTGACAGAATGCAAATAAAAACTACTTTGATTTGACTGATAAAATAATATTTAAGCACACAACTGTTATCTTGAAGTGTTATTTCCATCTTATTTCAGCCAGCAAACCTTCACCGTCTGTCTTCCATTACTGGAGCCATTCATTGTACCAAAGCTGCCTCAAGTAACTCTAATGTTCTTTTTATTATGACATAGTGTGTTCTGTACATCGGTTATTTATTTTATTTTTATTTTTTATTGTTGTGGACTCCTCAGTCACCCAAAAATATTTTTCTCTTTCGACCAACCATTTTTTAAAAGCTGGTCATGCTGGTCAGAATGCATA
>NW_006800020.1:0-87347 GCF_000485575.1 Poecilia formosa | reverse complement strand
TATATATATATATATATATATATGTGCATTCTGTCACATCTAATGATAGGATAAAGGTTTCTTAGCAAACTGCAGAAAAAAATACTCTTCTTTTTCAGTGCTTCACCAGCTTCTGGCTTAATTCTAGATTAGCCTTTTACTCCTGTTCTTTTTAAATATGGTATTACTAATTTGAAATATTTTCCTGGCACAGGCAGGATGCAAAATCTATAATTTTTCAATAATTGAAAAATTACTGAGGCCATTCTAGATGCCTAATCACAGACTGGTTTATTACATAACTAGTTTGATGTGTCTTTTTGGTTCACTGTGCTGTTGGGACATCCAGTTGTATCCGTTTTTCAACCAATTTTTTCTCGTTTTGAGTTAGAGATGAAGAACTCGGAAGTCATCCTCTTTCTTCATTATTGAACTCACTGCTGCAGATCTTGCCGGTACGGTCCCGGTCCTCCCCGCCCGGACAGATTTATTTTCCATTAGCAAATCAGGCGCTGCTCTGCCTGGCTGTTCTCAGATTTCCGTACCTACATCAGAGATAGTACTAGCCGGCCCGAGCCCAGTACCGTCTTGTGCGAAATTCTGTTTCCCTTGTGTTGGGAGCACGCATTGCACCCAGAGAGGTGCGTCCAACCATTCTCACAGTGCTTCTGATCGATTTATCAGTAAAACGACTCACATAATCATGTCAAGGTTGCAACTTTCAGTTTAATCGACAGCTGCTGTTCAAAAACAGCAACAACAAAACTAAAACTAAAATAAATAAACCTGGCTTTGTGTGAGGCTCTTCTTACACAGTTTTTGTGTTTTTTTATTTATTGTTTTTTTTCTTATCACCAACTTTAAAAAAGTAACAGTCTTTTTTCAGCTTTTATCATATTTACTTTAACCTGACAAATATCAGTCAGTCACCAAGCACTGTTTTGATGACTACACACACACATTGTGTGCATTTATAATTTTTTTGTTCCTGATATAAAGGGATGGAAGCTAGCTGATTGCAGGACACAAAAAAGTAGACTTCATAAAACAATGAGAGTGCAGGCTTTCTGGCAAATCCCGTTCTAATGTGAAATATGACTCAATACTGGATGAAAGGTATTTCCAATTGCTAATATTTGTAGCGTTAATGTCATTTATTGGTCTAATATAATAAGTCCTAGCGTTTGTATTAAAATATTTCATATGAGACATATGAGAACGTAGTTCCTCTCTTTTCAAAGGAACTTTTTTTTGTTTTTCGCCCAGGAAAAAAAACAAAAAACGCTTTAAACCATTATTAAAAGCTTACATTGATGATGAGTGTATGTAAACTTGTTGCCCACAACAGTATATGAATAGACACGGGGTAAATTAAGAAGGACTGGTGGTGATCAGTCCTGTCATAAAGACTGGGTTGGATTTTTTTTTTCTCTTTTTTTCCTTTCTCACAACATTCTGGCTGAAACTCCTCTCTGTCTTATTAGACAGAGAGGAGTTTCTGGCTGATTGCCTGTGCCAGAACACGGCTGTATATCACAAGACGGACCGTACATGAGTGCTCCTCTTTGCCAAAATCTTTTTTTTTTTGCTGTAGACTAAATTGTTTCGTTTTTTTTTTTTTTTTTTCCAAAATCTTTTTTTTTTTGCTGTAGACTAAATTGTTTCGTTTTTTTTTTTTTTTTTTTTTTCTTTTTTTGTTCTACGAACAGATTGCCGCTAAGCAGGCAGCGGCTGCTGCAACTCAGACCATAGCAGCTGCCCAAAATGCTGCCGCTTCCAACAAAAACACTGCTTCACACCAGCAGCTTGTACACAGCTGTAAGGTACTGTCATACAGTCTTTCTAATGCATCTTCTTTTTATGCGGTGTATGTATTTTGCTGGTTTACTTTCAGAGTCCTCCTTAGATTTTGCAACATTTTTCTCTTGCCGTCTCATTAGTGTAGCATATAAAAATGCACAGGGGATATTTTTAATTCCAGGCAGTAGCAGACAGTATTCCCCAGTTGGTGCAAGGAATGAGGAGCAGCCAGGCCCAGCCTGAGGAGCTTGGCCCTCAGCTCGCCCTCATCATGGCCAGCCAAAGCTTTTTGCAGGTAAGCACATGACCTTTAAATTGTCAATGACCATTCCAGCCTTTGCTTTTATTTACGTCTAAATAATGGATTTTCTTTTTTATATTTCTGTCACTATCTGTCAGCCTGGAAGCAAGATGGTTGCGTCGGCAAAGTCAGCTGTGCCAACGGTGGCTGAGCAGGCTGCTGCTATGCAACTGGGCCAGTGTGCCAAGAATTTAGCAACCTGTCTGGCAGAGCTCAGGACTGCCATGCAGAAGGTATCCATAACACTGTCGGCGATAACAAGATTCATCTGAATGCCACAGGATATTTGCTTGCTTTTGTATTTTGATGAAACTCCACTCCTTTGATCTCATCTAGTAATATCAGCGGCGTATAGCACATGATTCTGTCTGTTCTGCATAATTGAGTTTGAATGACATTTTTTTGTTTGCCTGGCTGTTATCTGAAGGCCCATGAAGCCTGTGGCCCTTTGGAGATTGACTCGGCACTCAAGACAGTGCAGACACTAAAGTGTGAGCTCCAAGACGCAAAGAGGTCTGTGATTGATGGCCAGTTAAAACCTCTTCCAGGAGAAACGGTCAGTAGACAGTGAGATACATTACAAAATTAATTTCTTCTTGCTGAAATAATTTATTAAAATGACTCAAAACAGATGTTCCTGTATATTTTGTTGGACTAATCTAGTAATATCTAGAACGCCATAAGGAGCCAAACTAGGCACCAAATCACGATACTACAGCTATACAGTTTCACAAATTTTCTGTTGAGAAACAGATTTAAGACGTTTAGCATATTTAGAGACTGAAAGTTTTCCCCATTCTTTGCAAAATTCCTCAAGATGAGTCAAATTGAATTGAGAGCATGTATGAGCAAGAACGTATGTGAGTATTGACACAGATTCTCAATTGACTTAGTCATTCTAACCCATAAATATGTTTCTATCTAAACCATGGTAATACTTTGTCATTATTGGTCAGAGTGTTTACTCGTTCATTTTCCTCCACTAATGCATGAGTATTTTATCTTTGACATGATTGTTTTGGTCATGTATAAGCAGATGGACCTAATGATTCGCTGTGTTGCTCTTGCAGCTGGAAAAGTGTGCTCAAGATTTGGGAAGTACATCAAAGGCGGTGGGCTCCTCGATGGCCCAGCTGCTGACCTGTGCTGCTCAGGGCAATGAACATTACACAGGTAACCTCTTCTGAGCAAATACAAGATGCTCACATTTACCGCGTCTATTCGTTCCCACTCTTCTCCAGCAAACCGACGAACTACAGCAAAAATAAAAGGCTAAACTGGGTTACGGTTATTTTTATTGTTTTCAGCACTCTTTTTTCTTTTGTAATCTGTCTGGCTGTTGTTTCTGTTAAATGTGATTTCCTGAATCTAGGTGGAGTTAAAGACGTGTAGTGAACAGCTTTTCCAACAACAAGCGCTTCCAGGCATTGCTTCATGCTGTGGCTCAGGGTGCTGCCCGCTGCTCATTAATCTTTTCTTTTTTTTTCTTTTTTTTTTACTGGATTTAACATTTCATCAGCAAATGGCTCCACTCTGCTGGTTAATGCAATTTGATGCAATTTGCTGCTGTTTTAGCTCTATGTGTAATAATTTAAGAGCACCTCCCATGTGGAGGCCGTATTTATTACACAACCTCATTAATTTAGACAGTGAGGGCATTTCGCTATCGTAGTTTTGGTCACAGTATGTTTCTACTCCCAGCTGATTTATAGGATGTTGCAACAATTGGAGTCAGTAGGGAAAATAAGTTTTCCTTAACATAAAGACTGCTGAGAACAGTTTTAGGAAAGACAAGTCTACTGACTATCCTTGCTATGTCTTATCAACATGCGCGTTGATTCCTTTAATTATTTTATTTTATTGTTTTATTGCAGGTGTTGCTGCACGAGAAACAGCCCAGGCTTTGAGGACTTTGGCCCAAGCTGCCAGAGGCGTAGCGGCCAGCACAAAGGAGCCTCAAGCCGCAGCGGCCATGTTGGACTCGGCTCAGTACGTGATGGAAGGCTCGGCCATGCTGATCCACGAGGCCCATCAGGCTCTGGTTCATCCGGGAGATGCTGAGAGTCAGCAGAGACTGGCTCAGGTAGCACAGGTCCCAGCTATTTATTCCCAGATGCGACATCAATGTCCCCCGAGTGATTACATTGTTCTCCTCAGTCCTCTTCCCCCATATGCCTGCTGATTTGTAAACATTTCTGGTTTTCCATAACAATCATCCCCTCTAAGCGTTACTATTTTCTCCCCGCTGAGTCCTTTGTTGCCTGACATCCCTCCCTTGGGAATAAAACCATTCATTTCCCACAGACCCTTCAGGAGATAAACATATTGTTTAGCATAAATCTGTGACAGCAGCAAAAATTAGTGACAGCGCTCTAAGCTCAATTTGCATTTCAGATGTTTGGGGGGATTTTTTTCTCTCCCAGTATAGCTCTGCTTTGCTCTTGGGCTTTATTGCGCATCACATTATTAGAATGGGTAATGGCAGTTTATTCACTGATGTTGTGCTGTGTTTCAGGTAGCTAAAGCGGTGTCACACTCCCTGAATAACTGCGTGAACTGCCTACCAGGCCAGAAGGACGTCGATATGGCTCTCAGGAGCATCGGGGAAGCCAGCAAGAAGCTCCTGGTGGACTGTGTGAGTCCTGCTCAAGCTTAGAATATTAGAATATTATTAAAAAGCTGTTTTACTTCAGTTGTTTTTTTATTCCAGTTACAAAGGATCATTATAAATAAGGGATACAGCTTGGAAGCATATTAACTGAAAGTTGAGTGAGGGAAAAAAAACTGTAGTAGAAGAAGACGTACAAATAACTGAGATAACTGCAGGATTGTGGAGCAAAGTCGACTCGAGTTTGGGGGGAAATTTACAAGGTGTGAAATATGTATATAATATATTTGTGTATATTGTTGGTCAACTCAGCGTTCTCCCCTGTAATTGTGTTGGTCATAACATGGTTACAACATATCATTAGCTGTAATTCACAAATAATAACAGAAACGAATGCTTACCACTCTGCATGCTATGAAACTGCACAATACACAAGTTTCAAATTCCGAATTGAATTCCCATTACAAGTGTGACTATTCAGCCTGCACCTGTATTTTAAAACGTCAGTGCTTTTTTTTTTTTTTTTGTACTGCTAATCCTAATAGTCTGACCTGTCTTTGAAGCTCCCTCCCTGCAGTAAGACTTTCCAGGAGGCCCAAACTGATTTGAACCACACAGCAGCTGAACTCAACCACTCAGCAGGCGAGGTCGTCCACTCATCCCGTGGAACAAGCAGCCAGCTGGCCGCAGCCTCGGGGAAGTTCAGCCAAGACTTTGATGAGTTCCTGGATGCTGGCATTGAGATGGCAGGACACACCCAAGTAGGTTTCACAATCACGCAACTTCCTCCTCCACATTCCACCGAGATGACTATTCAGTGGAGCGCTTAGAACGTTGTTGTGCTGAAAGCCTTAAATACGGCGTGTATCTTTTTATTACCTTATTAGCTAAGATATTGCTTAAGACAGTGGTTAATTGAACATTTTCACCTTATTAACTTGGGAGCACTGATGGTCTCTAGCAGCGCCTACACTTTCAGATTTAATAGGATCTAGTGGCGCTCTTGTTCTAGTGATTTAACTCATTAGTTTGTAAAGACGGAGTTCAATAGGAGTTGACACAGCGTGACACCCAAGTTTGAGCCCGCTATGCACAGAGAATGCTTAGTTAAGGAGATGCCATCATTACATTTATTTGACATTCTTGCCAAGATAGTAGTTTTCTAACCTGCAGATGCGGTTATTGTTTTCCGTATTTTTTTTTTTTCCATCTATCATAAGAATACATGTATTATTCTTTGCGTCATCCAGAGCAAAGAGGACCAGATTCAAGTCATCGGTAATCTGAAGAACATCTCAATGGCATCAAGTAAGCTGCTGCTGGCCGCCAAGTCTCTTTCTGTGGATCCAGGTGCTGCCAATGCGAAAAATCTTCTCGCTGTAGCAGCAAGGTACGATATTATTCAGAGTGAAGCAGAATTGTTCCCATTGTCCACTCATGACGCCGAGTATCTAGCTGGTCCTGATTGGGTAGGTTGTGATGGACACACAAAACATCCTCCTGCCACATCTGTATGCCACTCCTACAACATGTCTGTTTGGTCTTGCTAAAGGGAGTGCATATCCTCCCCTTAGTGGAGAGAAGCCAAGCAGCTGGTCCCATTGGGCTTTTGGCCTGACTGACTCCTCTCTGTCTAATTAGGAGGATGGAAGCCTTGGCTGGAGCTTGTCTGTGCTCAGCAAGGCTGAACACAAACTCAAGACAATCTCTGTGCCCCCTGTGCACCGTGTTATCCAATCACAATGAGAGGCCAGCACTGCAATGCTTGAGTAGGAAAGCTTAAAGCATATGTGAGGCTGTGTGTATGTGCGTGTAGTTTTCACAGGTGAGAGTTAACAGCGGATGTTTTGGGGCCTCTGGTGTGTTTCAGGGCAGTGACGGAGAGCATTAACCAGCTGATAACGATCTGCACCCAGCAAGCAGCGGGACAAAGAGAGTGCGACAACGCCTTGAGGGAGTTGGAGGTAGATGGTCCCCACATTCACTTCACTTCACACAGACAGTCACCATGCTTGAGGAACAGATGTGTTTTTACATGTATACATTTACATTTCATGTACATTTTATGTTTGTGTCCAAGCTCACAGCAGAGAATAGAAAGATAAAATTCATACACACTGAGAATTTTTGTTGAGCTCAAGTACAATATTTTTACTGCCACTCAGAATGCTATCACTAAGTTGCTCATGCTCTTTTCTCATAGCTTCTAAAACTTTACGTCAAAGTCTTATAAGTATAGAATCCTTTTATAATCCTGTATCAGCTAAAGTGCATACTCCTATTTTCACATATAAGAAATTTTTACCTCATTGCAAAAAAATGCAAAACTGTGAACTGAAATCTTACCATAGGATTTAAGGCTGAATGGAATAGACATTTACACTGCTTATTAGAGATAAAGCAAACTATTTTCATAGCACATTTTTGGATTACCGTTCTCAAAGATTCCAACAATATTTAGTGAGAGTTATTCTGAGGACGCCTCAGATCATGGTTAATTAGGGTTAGGGTTAGTGCTCTCATTTGTGTTTACTTAATTGTTACAAGGTGCTAATAAAAACTAGCATTTTTTTTTGCACAAAAAAACTTTGATCTAACGTTCTGAAAATATAACTTTTCACAAGACAGATTAATCATGAAAGGATATTTTGAGAAGATTTGATGATTTCTGTATTTTTACTGAATTTTTTTAAATGTTGGGTAGGTACTCTCTCAAGTAACTTTGCTTTATGTGTGACTATAATCATTGAACCTTTCTTAATTTAGGACATTAAGATATTTGTTTTTATATTTTCTTTTTGGGCGGGGGCAACTATCCATTAAGTTGATGTAGGACTGACATAGTGTTTCTTTTTTTGGGTGGAGGTCAGGGTAAAGGTTTTGTTGGGAGGGACATAAGCACACCTGAACTTACGTTGAAGGGCTTGGATCTCTTTTATTTCCTTTTCCAGTTGCTGTTATTCTTGTATCTGATCTCTCTCATTGGGCCCTGGGGAGTAGCAGTTAAAGTGGTTGCACTGTCTAAACTTTAGGATCCAATGCATTTTACCTCATGAAGCCTGTTCAGCTTCCCCATGTTACTACTCTATTACCTAACCGAACATTAATTTCAACACCAATAAACTTTAATTAAAGGGACTGATTGATACAATTTATCTTTGAAGCATCATCTAATATGTGCTATTTATATTGAATGGCCATTTTAATATCTGAATTAACTGCCTGATAGATTTACAGTGGTGTTATAGCAGAAATGTTTATTGATGTGTTCACACTGGTTCAAGTTATTAACATCTCCATCTGTGCGCAGGCTGTCAGAGGTCTCCTAGGCAACCCCAACGAGCCAGTAAATGAACTCTCCTACTTTGACTGCATCGAAAGCGTCATGGAGAACTCAAAGGTACTGGCGTTTAAAATGATTCCGACTGCTGTATGCTTTAATTGTCAGAGGTATTTTATGCAGCAGACAGTTTAACATCTAATTTGTCCGCTCCTTTTTTATTTTTGATGCGCCTCAGGTTCTGGGAGAGTCAATGGCAGGCATTTCTCAGCACTGTAAGACAGGTGATGTTTTAGCCTTTGGGGAGAGTGTGAGTTTGGCATCCAAAGCTTTGTGTGGGCTGACAGAGGCTGCAGCACAGGTGAGATCACAGCATCGCACCAACGCACTCCGGGTGATACCCGGCTTCTGCTGTCATTTCAGATTTTATTCTGTTTACTGTGTTTGCGATTACATTTTCATAATGACAAACCAGACTGCGTTGAATTTATTTATTTTTTTATTTTTATTTTTCAAAGCCGCGCTACATGAAAATAACCTAAAGCATCATGACAGAGTTGAAAACACTCAAATACTATTTGGAGTCTGCTGGGGAGCTTTCTATTGAGTAAATGAGACACATGCAGTGTGAGGCAGGTCTTTCTTTTGAAGATTTTACAGTCTGCCACCCTTAAAACTCTAAAATAGCATCCTCATGTTGTTGACTTTTCAAGAAAGGAGCAATTTTTTTGTTCGCACCAGCTTTTACTATACGAAAGCTTCCATATTGCATGTCGTGAATTAAACTTAGATTTGCGTGGAAGTTGCATGTGGATTTGCACTCACGCATGTCAAATTTGTCGGTAATAACCATTCCAGTTTGCTAGTCAAAAAGTAGCTCAGCAGACACACTCTTAACTCTCTGTGTTTCTGTCAACCCTTTAGGCCTCTTACCTCGTAGCTGTTTCCGATCCTAATAGTCACTCAGGTCATGAAGGGCTAGTGGATCCTATTCAGTTTGCCCGAGCGCATCAAGCCATACAGACAGCTTGCCAGAACCTGGTGGACCCAGCCAGTAGTCCCTCACAGGTAAGATGGTGCATCTTAATCTGAAAGATGCCACAGATTATTTTCTGGTTGCTTTATGCGCCTTTGTAAATGAGGATGACAAAATGCCTGAACTGTAACCTTTCTAACTGTGAAAAGTAAAACACTCTAAAGACATTGCATTCATTATCTCGTTGTTTACCATTTTACTTTTACAGAGAAATGTGGTGGCCTTTTGCTCTCCACTCTACAACCTAGCTTGGCAGCATTTTGTCTTTGCACAGCCCTCAGCCATTTAAGCAACTGACAGGTCAACTGAATAAACATCGATTGTGTTGTTGAGGTGTAATTGTGTGCTTTAAGAACTCGTGTTAGGTGTTACCTTCAGATGCCCCATTATGTTAAACACTAAGCAGGAACAGGCAGACTGTTGGAGCAAAGAGTTTGGGACATTAAAGCTGCAGTAAGTAGCTTTTATAAAAATGTACTTTTTTCTATATTTGTTAGAACTGTCACTATGTCCAGACAGTAGAATTTGAGTCGGGTAATCTGTGGAAACTCAAACTCCTCTGGCTCCTTCCAGTCATCCTACTGCCATTTGCAGTAATATACCGCTTCTGGTCAGAAACAGCAAATCGTAGACTGGAGGAATGTCTTGGCAGTGTCATTCATGCTTGTGTATGCGCTGCTTACACACAGGCCTAAAGATTTTAGTCTTGCCTTGGAATTGGGGCAAAAACTTAAGAGTTGACTTGGATTTCCCCCTTTAATTAAGATATAATGATTTGGTATCCATATCTATGAGACCAACATTTTAAATAGGAACACAATTTGGTAGTTTTAGTGGGTGATGGGTACACCACAAACCTCATGTGATTTGAAGTTATTGTTGGCATGTTGTGAATGCATTTTCATATCCTGGAGTTACCTACATTTCTAGACTTATTTGACGTTTGCCGTTTATCTGTCCACAAGGTCCTGTCTGCAGCAACGATTGTTGCCAAGCACACCTCAGCTCTCTGTAACGCCTGCCGTCTAGCCTCTTCTAAAACCTCCAACCCTGTGGCTAGGAGGCAGTTTGTCCAGTCAGCCAAAGAGGTGGCCAACACCACAGCCAACCTCGTCAAAACCATCAAGGTCAACTCCCCAACCGATCAAAACGTTGAGTGTAAATTTGTTACAGATTATTTTTTGTCTGTCTGTGGTTGGTCAAAGGAGATGGTGCAGATGTGTATGTATACTTCAACTACTTTCAATTACAAGACCAAAGTAGGCAGACGTGTTTTCATGCAACGTTTTCTCTTTACAGGCATTAGACGGTGATTTTTCGGAGGACAATAGAAATAGGTGCCGTGTTGCCACAGCTCCGCTCCTTGAGGCTGTAGAAAACCTGTCAACCTTTGCTAACAACCCTGAGTTTGCAAGCATCCCAGCTCAGATCAGTAATGAGGTATCCATGCATTGTAATGATCCCTTGCAATGGACCATTCTTCATGATGTTGTTTTAATGATTATACATGCAAATGAGAAAACCAAATAGAAATGAAGGAATATCTCTTATGAAATTCTTTATTTGTTTAGTATTGTGTATTTAGTGATGACTGTCTTCCTATGAGGCAGCTCTTAACAAAAGTAGAGAATTTAACCAGAGATTACGTTTTGTCTTTCTTTCTCTTTCGCTGTCAAAATAAGATCCAAGATGGATTTTGGTTTTCCATCTTAGCAGCACAGTGCGTGCATGGTGCTCTAAACGCTTTATGGCTGTAATCTGTTGGAGGGCAGTGTTTAACAGCACTTGCTCTCACTACAGCTGCTATAATCTTCATCTTGTTAATCTAATTGTCAAGGGAGGTTTTGGCTCGTATCATAAAGACTAAAGGTGTTAGTCTCTACGTCTGTGTAAAGCTGCCTTTCTAATCTCATCCCTCCATTTGATTGCACGTTTGATCTCTCCAAGGTAGTCAGAGAATATTAACACCTCTGTCGGAGCAACATGGCTGGCTGCTGGCTGTTCAACCTGGGCTGTTGATTCACTCACACAAATCCTTTCATGTCTCCAGGGCTCGGTGGCACAGGAGCCTATAGTGCGCTCGGCCCGGTCCATGCTCGATAGCTCCACTTACCTCATAGAAACGGCCCGCTCGCTGGTCCTCAACCCCAAAGACCCCCCCACATGGTCCATTCTGGCAGGTCACTCCAGGACGGTTTCTGACTCCATTAAAAGTCTCATCACATCGATCAGGTTAGTAGAATCCTACTCGCCATCTGTTCCTGCACAATTATCCTGGATCAAGGATTTTAGAAATGAACTCGTAGCTGGAGAAAACACTCCGATTCTGAAGCCACAGGACGTGCTTTCTGATGTGCTTTTCAAGTTTGCAGTAAATTGCTATTCTCAATTTATAGTAACCATAATACCAACTGCTTTGCACTAGGTTAGGTAGCTGCAACAAATCTCCCTGTGTGGTGCTCCACCCATCCTGTTGACTTCATCTGGATGACTGGATGATAACCTATTTAAAAGAACAAGTTATCATTTCAAAAAATGCATTTTACATCGTTACAGGATGAGAAATAATGGCACTTTTTCATTTAGAAGCGTTTTACATGCGAGTGTACGCTGGTTGCCTCTTAACCTCTTAGTGATGACTCCTGTCTGTCTCCACTCCTGGCAGGAAAAGGTTGATTACAGAATAAACAGAAGTGGGTTAATCAGTAAGCTTATGCTATCATGTAAGGAGGGAAGTAGATTTTTCTTTTGTGGGAGTACAGGTATTAATTTTTCAAACCTGAAAAAAAATGTATACAGTGTATCGCAAAAATGTTAGAATATGTTGTGATTTTTGTGTTTTGTTGCAGTGTAATCATAGATTTCATTGTATTTTATTTTGAGTTTTATTTAAAAGATAAACACAAATCAGTGCATAGTTTTAATTCAGTTCCTCTGATTCAGTAATAAGAGCACACATTTCTCTGCAGTTACCAGCAGAAATCACATTGGCAGATCTAGAGATTGAAATTGTTGCAAAAATTCCTGTCAGAAATGCTCAAATTCAGTCAGATTAGTTGAAGAGCATCTCTAAACTTTAATTTTCAACTCTTTATACAGAGTCTGAATTCCATTTCAGGCTTTGACTGTTCCTTTCTTGCACATAAGTATCTACTTATCAGCATCCTTGTCCTGGCTAAAGGGAAGCATCTCCACAGGATGATTCCCACATGTAATGTTGTACTGTTTGTCCAAAAAGGTCAGCTTATATCACATGTCGGTTTTGTCCCCCGACATAGCTTATCCCCCAAAAATTTCTATTCCAAGGACTTTTCTTCAAACACCAACTGTCTTTTCTCAGCTATTTATAAACGCCAGGATTGTGAGCCGCACAAATAATTGATGACAGACTATCCTATCTGAGCTTTAGATCTCTGCAGTTGCTCCACCATTACCATGGGGCTCTGGTTAATTGCTTTATAAGCTAACTTCTCCTCAGTTTCAACCCTGACCTATCTGATGTGTTCCTCTGTCTTTATGATGCTGTGTGTTCACTAGTGTTCTCTAACAAATCACGAAAAATATGGATTTATGCTGAGTTTAAATGACACACATTTAGACACTTTTTACTTGTTAGTAGATTTTTGAGTGTAACTGGTTTACTGGCTTTTATTTATGAATATCAGAACATGGAGGCTTAATAGTAATGCATACCACACTTTTAAGTTTATTTGTGGAAAAATGAAAAGCATGTTCTGAACCAGTTTGGGTTGGTTTCATCATATGTAATCCTAACAACATGCATAGAATTTGTGGTTCTACTGTAACAATATGTCAAAAAGGTCCAAAAGGTATAAACACTTTTTTTTTTTTTTGCAGCCAGCTTTTACTTTTTTACTTTGTCATTTTTTTTTATCAAAGGCATATAAATCTTTTGCATATATATTTCCATATTCCTGGTGACAGGGACAAGGCTCCAGGGCAGAGGGAGTGTGATTACTCCATTGATAACATCAATAAATGTATCCGAGATATTGAGCAAGCCTCCCTGGCTGCAGTTGGGCAGACACTGCCCTGCAGAGATGATATCTCCATGGAGGTGAGTGCACATATCCCATCAGCTGTGCCCTGTTTAAAAGAAATAACTGGGGATCTGTTAGCTTTTCTGTTGTAGCTTCAGCTGTAATTATCTGCTGGTGTGACTCAACAGGCACTCCAGGAGCAGCTGACATCCTCTGTGCAGGAGATCGGTCATCTGATTGATCCTGTCTCCACAGCAGCCCGAGGCGAAGCCGCCCAACTGGGACACAAGGTGCTCTTGTCTGACCGTGTAGCTCTTCATCCCCTTTGGATTCAGAACAAAAGCCCATTATAGCCGTTTTTTTTTTTTTTCTTCTATTTTTGTTCTTCAATCCTTTTCTTTTCTCACATAACTCTTAAACACATTCTTGCAGGTGTCTCAGCTGGCTGGTTACTTTGATCCACTCATTGTGGCATCAGTGGGCTTAGTCTCGAAACTGCAAGACCACCAACAGCAGATGACCATCCTGGATCAAACCAAAACGCTGTCCGAGTCTGCCCTTCAGATGCTCTATGCTGCCAAAGAAGGCGGAGGAAACCCAAAGGTGCACAGTTGCTTCTAATACTCTTTTACTGTAAATGATGTGCATTTCAGATAAAGACTGTATAGTTAATGAAATTCCAATTAGATAATTTAAGATTCATTTTACTTAAAATATTTTGATGCACTGCATTTAATAATTAGATATAGTGCGGCCTTGCATTTTAAATATTCTGTAGTAAGACACCAGCCAGAGTACAACACAGAATAGTTAGTTTGGAACAACTAAGACAAGCAATCCTGATCAGTCTTTTCCTCCCCAGTCATCCCACACTCATGATGCCATCTCTGAGGCTGCACAGCTGATGAAGGAGGCCGTGGACGACATCATGGTGACTTTGAACGAGGCAGCAAGCGAGGTTGGCATGGTCGGGGGCATGGTGGAGTCCATTGCTGAGTCCATTGGCAGGGTGAGTAAGGGCGTCTTTTGTTCCAACTGTGCACTTCTATTTCATTTGTCTATTTGAAGTGGGCCAAGTCGCTGTCTTTATTCAGTCCCTAAAATTTGGCTTTTGTACTATGAAGATCTTGACAAAATATAGCCTAAATAAAGTTATTGACAGCCAGGCTTAGGTTGCCCATTTGATTAATCTCAAATATATTTACAGGCACATCTCAATAAATTAGAGTATCATTGAAATTTTTTTTTTTTTTATTTCATTGGATTCAAATTCAGTGGAAGATGCTTTATACATAAAGTGATTTGAAAAAGTCTATTTCTGTTCATTTTGATGAATGTGGTTTACAGCTTATAAAAACCCAAATTTATGTTTCTCAGAGAATTCAAATATTACATAATACCAATTTGTAAAAGTGTTTTTTAATACAGCTGTGTTGTTTTATGATCATGTCATGACCTGGACACTTGGCAGTTTTCCAGCACATTGTTAATAGCCACCTTCCTTAGCAATGACCATTTGTGTCTTCCCATCCTTGTGGAAGGTGTCAGTGACTGAGGACGTTGTCCACGTGTATTAATGGAAAGTTGAGTGGAAGGTAAGGTAAAGGTGTGCTGGAAAATGACACACAAGCAACAGAGATAAGTGAAGCAGAGAGTAGTCAATGTTTGGGGGTAATTCATAAGGCATGAATTGGAATCAGAGCTTTAGGTCAATTAGAATTTAATGAAATGCATTTCATTCAGAAATCCTGGAGTCTGGAGGAGAATAGACATGCAGAGAATCCAAGATGCTCGAGGTCCAGTGTGATGTTTCAACAGTCAGTTTCTAATTTGTCAGAATGATGACTGACGTTTACCCCGGATAAATAATTTCGTGGGAAGTGTTCTGAGGTGGTGGTCTTTGTTAGCAATTATCATTACGATCCAGATTTGAATCCCCTGGTGATGTGAGCTAACATTCATCCTGCAGGGACGTCAACATGTTGACAATGGGGTTAATAATTGATAATAATCCGCACGTCCGCATAGCCCTGGATCAGATATTTACCTCTTGATTTGTTTTCTTGTAAAAGCTGTATTTAATAAGAAACTGTAAAATGACTGCTGTCTGTGATCTTATCTTTCAGCTGCATTTTATTTATTTATAAACAATCTGAAACGTTTGCTGCTTTCCACTTTTCAGAGGGAGACTTGCATAGTTAACAAACTATTTATTAATGACATTTCCAGCGGTGCACGTGACATTCTCCTGAAATGTTTTCCAAATAATAAAATATTTAAACAGCCCATCTTGCCAGCCCACCCTTCAAGTTCTCACATATGTAAGAGTTCCTGGAATGAAAATAAGCAGGATATCTAAATGGATTCTTGATCCTAACAGCTTGATGAAGGAACTCCTCCTGAACCCGAGGGATCGTTTGTGGACTACCAGACGACCATGGTGAAGTTCTCCAAGGCCATCGCCATCACGGCACAAGAAATGGTGATTGCAATACAAAAGCATTTAACTGTGTAGAGCTACAGTCAATAGACATTGGAATCAGCTTTATTCGGCAAGATTGTGCACAGAAACAAAGACTTTTACTTCAGTTAGTGTTTGCTCACGGTGTCTGAGAAAACATTATTATGTTTATGGTGAAAATATGTTTAATCCTGCTTTAACCAGATGACCAAGTCTGTGACCTGTCCTGAGGAGCTCGGTGGCCTTGCCTCTCAGGTGACTGTGGACTATGCGCAGCTCGGACACCAAGGGCGCCTCGCTGCTGCTACTGCAGAACCAGAGGAGGTGAGCTCCCCGCTACCGTCTTTAAAAGGATACGTGAGGAAATATTACATTAGTCTTTTTATGTGGCTGTGACACTGAAATGTCTGCATTTTTAATTAATTTTAATGGATTCCTCACACTCTGATGAGCGCAAGTGCTTTCTATTCTTAGATATCCTTCACAAACTTCACCAACAACAGGAGATCAAACAGAAAAAAAAAAAGTCCCCTCAGCATTCATCCCCTCGCAGCACCCACTTGCTGCTCTCTTAAATCTTTTCTGATTTATCCTGAGGATGGCTGTGTGCAAATATACCACTAATTAGCACAGCAGCTCTTATCGTATCTTGTATATAACAAGCTGCTTGAAACCCTGTTGGTTGCCATAGTGACAGGCCGCTCTAAAAGCCTATAGTGATGCTTGTAATGAAGTACCACCCACCCATGAATTGCAGTCAGGAAATTAAAGGTGCAGTGCCAGCGTTTCCTCTTTGAAGGTGCTTGAAATGTTTCATTTCGCACCTCTCAGTAAGAGATCCTAGCTTGAAGGGTGATTGTTATTTTTTGAGCATGACTCAAAACAAGAAGACCAATGCTGTGTGAACACAAGCCGCTTTGTGCTTTCAGGTTGCTTTCCAGATTAAGACACGGGTGCAAGAACTGGGCCATGGATGTATCTATCTGGTCCAGAAGGCTGGAGCTCTGCAGCTCAGCCCCACTGACAGCTTCTCCAAGAGGGAACTCATTGAGTGCGCCCGGGCAGTCACAGAGAAGGTAAGCAGCAATAAGGTCAGAAACTGGTAAAGGAAGCCATTCCTTGTTCTTTTTTTTTTCTTATGCTTTTGTTATAATTTCAAATTATATTTTCTAAAAGTCTGAGCATGTTAAATCCCCATCAATCTCTCATTTTTTCTATAAACAGTGAATTTAAAAGGTTTACACATCTTAAACTCAGTTTTTATGATATAAAAAACCTGACTTTGTGAAAAATTAATACATTTTTTCTAGCTATATTGTAACATGTTTCCTGTGAAATTTCTGTGAAAATTATTTTAAGAAAAAATATAAAAAAAATTCTTCTTAATGCAGTTCGGGTGTTCTTGGAAATCACATGCCATTTCATTCTTTATAATCAATGGTTATAAAACACAGGATTAACCTGGAATTAGCTTCATCAGTCCTGAAAATTTTATAAACATCTCTACTCCAACAAGCCTGAATCAAATGACTCGATTACCTCCTCAGCATGCCATCAAATTCTGCAGAGGCCTGGCCGATCACTTTAACCTGATGTGTTTGAACTGGCATCCATGTAAAAGTTATTTCAAACTGGCTCTTGAAGACTGGAGTTGACCACCCCTGAACTAAACCCATAGTTCGCAGAGAGGTTACAATGACTCAAGAGGATGGTCATCTTCATGGCTAACGGTAGAGCAGACACAGCATATATGGAAGCTAAGGCCCTCTAAGCAAATGCCCCAGATTTAGTTTATGACCCCAGGTCATATACTGCATATCTTCACATCTTATCTCTGACAGAAGTGATGAACTTTTACTTGAGTTCATCACTTTGAAGGCCACTAGCATTCCGCAAATTCTTAAGAAAAAAGGATATCATGAAACCCATGAGCTTTAACTCAAAATCCTCAGGTGTTTGTAAGACAAGTAAAGAGGAAGGTAGATGTTATTTTTCAGCTTTACTATAAGTCAAAACAGATGTAAGGAAAAAGAAAAACAATTTTATCTGAAGAAAATTCAAAGCTAAAGTTTAGAATTAAAATCGCACAGAAAAATCTATGGGCTAACTAAAGCTTATGGACAAGAGATATTCTCACAGCTTGATATATTTGCAGAAACTTGAGCAACAGAGTGAGCAAAACAAATATCTGGAAGGATGATAGACTCCTATGAAAATAGAGTAATGCTGAAACTGAATCTAAATATGGCTTCATCATTTGCTTTCTGAAATGATTTATCACTGTCTGATTTGTCATGTCACACCAACCTGTTTTTATAAGATTCCACTGTATGTTTTGTCTTCATGTGCAGATATGTAACACGATTGTTGAAAATTGACTTTTTTTTTGTCAATCTAGGTGTTACCAATAAGAAGGTGTGTTTAATATATTGTGGCATATTTGACATGTTTGACATTGATTAAGCCTAAAAAGCTAATTAGCATTCATTATAACTACAGCTGTGGTGTTTAAAGACTGGTACAGCTGTTTTTTTTTTTTTTTGTTTTGTTTTTTTTATATATAGTAAGCTATATTGAAATCTAGGATTATGCAAATTGCTTTCTGCAGTAGTTGCCCGATAGCTATTCTTCTGAACCAGTAACAGTCATTTACTACAGTTTCAGTGCAGGTGAAGTCACAACACAAATTAAATGTCCTGAAGACTCTAATTCCTGAAACATGTATAAAAACAGACACTGAGGGGGTTTTCCTTCTTTGAATACATTTGCAATGGCTGTTTTTTTTTTGTTGTTTTTTTTGTCTTACAAGGAATTAATCATCATCCACCCATCCATTGGCTATACACGCTTATCTTTGTAGGGTCGCGGGGGAGATGGTGTCTATCTCCAGCAGTTATTTGGCAAGAGGTCGGGTACGCCCTGAATACGTCACCAGTCTGGTTGTAGTATAGCAAGCATTTTAGTTGTTTGTTATGTTAGGCTGCGCCACCTGCTGGCATAAATTGGTAAATGCAATGTAAACCACAAACTAAGAAACGTATTTTAAAGTCTATTCTCTGACTGAGCCAATAAAAGGACTTTAGAACTCATGGGCTCTATTTTTTTATTTTATAAAGATAAACACATTTATGAGGTTTTGTTGAGATATTAAATCTTTAATCTTGAAAATGTTCGCCAAGTGATAAAAGGCCGACTTTGTAATTGGCTTTATGTGTCACTGAAAGTTCAGGTCTGTCTAACTCCATCACTACGCACAGATTTCACTCCTGATTAGTTTCCAGCTGAAATAGCTATAACTTTGTGCTGAATCTCGATTGTTCCTCTTTAGGTCCAAAAACAGTAACTTAAGTTTTATTTCTATTCAGCTGGAGAACGTTGTGGCATACTTACATAGTAATCTGGTCTATGCATCTGCTGAGAGCTTGAATTGGTTCATTGTCAATTGGTGACATCGCAGTGTCACCAGTTTCCCAGGATGAAACCCATAGTTATGGTAATTAATCACTACTTGTTACAATCTAAGCTAGCAGGAGCATGTAAATATTAAATGAGAGGGGCCCCAGGATGGACCCCTGTAGCTCCAAAGAGGAACCTTGTGGAAATAGGCTGTGCTTTGTGAGACCAAGCATCTAGGCACCCTTGAATGAGAAATTCAAGTATTTCTCAAACATGCATGAAAGGATCAAAGCAACATTATAACACTCAAAAGAAAACTCTCAAAAGTATGTTTTACATGACATTCTCCCCCCAATCTCCTTAAATTTAAGGGTAGCTGAGAGGCCACATCCACTCCAGGAACCTCATCTTTACTAGGGCTGCTGGAATGTGATCTAGTTGTAGGTCTAGTTGTCTTTCCAACTCTAAATAAAACATTTCAGATGTTGTTTTTGTGTGCTGTTTCACGTGCTTCAGGTGTCCTTGGTGCTATCAGCACTTCAAGCAGGAAACAAAGGCACCCAGGCCTGCATCACAGCAGCCAGTGCTGTGTCAGGAATTATCGCTGACCTGGACACCACAATCATGTTCGCCTCAGCTGGAACTCTGAACCCGGAGAACGAAGAGTCATTTGCTGATCACAGGTGCCTCTGACCTCCACTCTAAACAGCCATTGAGAAACTGGGCTTGAATAAAGAAAACAAAAAAAAGATGCTACGACTGTTGAGAGAGACACTCTGCTTTGTTTTATGTTGTTGGTGCTTCATTACGACAGATTGTCACACAATGTGTCGCGTCCCTCAGGGAAAGCATCCTGAAGACGGCCAAGACGCTGGTGGAGGACACCAAGCTGCTGGTGGCGGGAGCCGCGTCCACCCAGGAGAAGCTGGCTCAGGCTGCACACTCCTCAGCCAAGACCATCACTCAGCTTACCGAGGTTGTCAAACTGGGGGCGACCAGCATGGGATCCGATGACCCTGAGACACAGGTGATGAAAATCCACAGCACACTAATAAAGGTTTCTCCTTTTCATGTAAAAAAAACAAAACAAAAAAAAACAAACACATCTGGTTTTCCATTATGGTTTTATGTAATAAAACTCTGCTCTTTTGCATTTTGCATCCTGTGTTAGATTCACTTTGACTCCCATTTCATCCTACGGTAGTGCCTCTTCTTTCCCCTGAGTGCATACCACTGTCTCTGCTTTCCACTAAGTCTGAAGTATCATGACTAGCTCGGAGCGATAAGTGCTAAATCCTCTCCCCAAAGCACAGCCGATAAGCCTACACTCTGACCATTGTGCTTTATTGATTCCACCTCTATCTCCTCAGGTGGTTCTTATAAATGCAGTGAGGGATGTGGCCAAGGCTTTGGCTGAGCTCATTGGTGCCACCAAATGTGCTGCTGGCAAAGCACCTGACGACCCGTCCATGTATCAGCTGAAGAGCGCGGCCAAGGTACGGAAACGGAGCTCTGAAACAGATGACTGTCACATCTCTTTAAGTGGTGGATTTATTTCACAGAAAGCCCTATTGCTGATAGCAGGAGACTGCAGAAATGCATTCCGCAAAAGCCCTCTTTATATTATTACCTGTCGATTGATGCATGCGGTAGCAATACGCTGAGCTTTTTTTTTTTTTACAAGGAAGATGTGACAGCTCTTATCAGAGTCTCTGCTTTCTCTCTCATATCTGTGGGACTTGAGTTGTCACTGATATATTGTGTGTATGTGTTTGTCAACATGAACGAGAACGCCGGTGTGCCTTGCAGAAGCTCTTAACAGATGTGACTTGGAAGTGCAATGTGTATAAAGCAGAGCAGTCTTTGTGTACTTTAGAGATAAAACGCCATATTTTTCTTCGTTTTAAAGAACTCCAGTTCTAATGCCATCCTGGGCAGTTGCCCATACTAAAAAGAATACCCACCGTCGCATCAACTACACTGTTAATTAGCAGTAAACAAAATAAAATACAAAGTTATGAATTTTATGGATGTCATACATAAACTTGTGTGACAAAAATAGTCAACGGAGGATTGAAGAGTCATTGGGTATCAATGAAAGTCATAAAGCTTTCTCTCTTTTTTTTTACCTTTTTGTTGGCTAGATGTGTTCTCCTGTTAGGGGCAAGAATGGTCTCAACCACATAATTAATCCACAAAAATTGCTGGTGTCATACAGAGGGACATGTCCTTTCTATGGCAAAGAAAGGTCAGGAAGAAGCACAAGTGCTTCATCAGCCCAAACGGAAGATGTGTTTTATATTTTGTTTCATTCTGATACCTGTATGTCAATATTGCCTTCTGATTCTGACAAAGAACAAAATAATTTAAAGTCTCTGATTAGACTTTTGAATGCTGGTCCTAAGTAGTTCTGCAGCAGCTCCTGTATAAAGTATTACTTTTATTGCTGTATCTTAGTTTTAAATGCACATCTCGTACACATCATAGCTGCAGCCTTGGTTTTAGCTGTTGTTGGCACTTTTTAATTACCGTATGTATATTGTATTTATGTCTGCTCATCGCTTCTTAGAATGTACAAGGATTGGGTCACTGTAAACAAATTGCCCTTCAATGGTTCATACATTTTTCTGACTTCTAAACCCTGAAAATGTGCATCAATTAAAAAAAATCCTCCCATGCAAGATTTTGGGGGTTTTGCTTCAATGATGATTATGAACTCAAATACTGTTGGAAGTACACTTATAAATGAGCAACAGTTTGCTGTCAAGCAGCCTGATGACTGATCCGTGAATGATTTCTCTAGCATGTCTGTTTGGGCCAATCTCTATAATTAAATATCCCTACAAAGTAATATAAAAATATATTTGCATATCAAACAGCAGTTATCTAAAGTTCAGGTTTTGTTAAGCTAACTGACACAATTTCCAGTTAAATGTATGTGCTTTATTATAAATCTTAAGACATGCCTAAGAGGATCCCAGTTGCCTGAAAAATTTCCATGGACTATTGAACAACAAAGCTTGCTGAGCACTTACATAAGGGTCCAATCAATTAAGAGTCTTCTTGCAACAGAGCCTCAGGTGCTTCTAAACAGATCCAAACAAAGATCTGTTTTGAAAATGTTGTTGAATGTCTGCTGTAAATGTATTTTTTTTTTTCTAATTTAAGTAAGTGCCAAACAATCTAGCACACATAGCTTGTTGCAACAGGATTAGTTGAGTTTTCTCATCTAAATGGAATTAGGGCCACCCATGGATGTGTTCATGTTGACAGATTGGTTCAGTTCCTCCAACATATGGTGACCTCTGAACAGGATACCATCAAAGTCCTGGCGGCCGTGTTTTTCAAATTCCAGAGTCCAGAGTTTACTGCAGTTTACTGAGCACGGCGCAGGCAGAAATATGTGGCACGACAAGTCGGTTAATTAGTTTCTTTTTATATTAACAGGATTAAATTCTAGTCATTTTTAGCAGCAAATAGGATTATTCACAGTGTGATTATCAGAGAAACGAACAGTTTAAATATTTTGTATAACGAAATTGTTGGCCTCAGTGGAGGAAGTGCTCTGCCTTCTGGTTTAAGTTCAGGCCTCATTTTTTTTTCTCTCGTCACTGACAGGTCATGGTGACCAACGTGACTTCTCTTCTAAAAACAGTGAAGGCAGTGGAGGATGAAGCCACTCGTGGCACAAGGGCACTGGAGGCCTCCATTGAGTTCATAAAGCAGGAGCTGACAGTAAGTGCATCTGACAGGCCAAGGCTCTTCTTTATGGTCTGTTGAGAGTTAAACATTGAGAAACAGCCTTTCTGCAAAGCTGGGTCAGGGATATCTGTGTCTATTATTCTGAACAACACAGGGAAGCTTTTTGTTCTTTTTTCCCCCCTTTATTATCAGTCCAGCTCTGTTCCTTCTCCTCTCTCAGCCCCTGCAGGTTTTCCCACAGCTCTTATCAGGGTCTTGGTAACGGACACAGCCAGAGTGAGAAATGAAGAGGTTCCAAGAGCTTGTTTTTATGTAATTTGCTTCTAATCCTTATCAGAGGACCTTTAGCCTCAAGGGAGTCTTACCGAGACTCCCTTAAGTTCACATTATTACACTGCCTACATTTTTCCACGCATTTTCCGGACGATATACCTGTGTAAACTGTGTTTGCTTTCTCTCTGAGCACGTACCCTATCGCAGTATTGTGATTCTCTTCTTCATTGCAGGTGTTCCAGTCCAAGGACGTCCCGGACAAGTCCGCTTCACCCGAGGAGTTCATCCGCAACACAAAGGGCATCACTGTAGCCACAGCCAAGGCCGTGGCCGCAGGCAACTCTGCTCAGCAGGAGGACGTGATCGCGACCGCCAACCTGAGCCGCAAAGCCATCTCCGATATGCTGACTACCTGCAAGGTGCTAATCCACTCCACCCTGCCAAAACAGGCCTCACACAGACAGCACCAGGCTGGCAGGGAACACGCGAACCCGAGCCTGCTGAGAGCAGATATTATCGAGTCGAGTTTATTTTCTGGATGCTGCTGCGGGAAGTGACTCAGTCGGTGTTCAAAGTCAGACTAGAAAGCAGGTTATACTCGTCACCCGCTGAGCAGTTTTAAGAACACAGAAATGGATGATGGGTGATTGAGCAGCGCGGGCTGCGTTTTTCCACGTTTAAACATCAGCAAGAAATTGTTGTGGCGGTTGAATTTTAAGTAGACTCAACCTTCAATTGAATCAGAATTTTGGACTGATTTCAAGAGCTTCACTTTTTGTAAAGCTTGACCCAACAACACAGATTTTAAGTGATTTTGAACTGTAAGAGGTCATAGATAAAATAATAATGAAGTTAGGATTTCAGACTGTATTCAGCATCTTATATAAGCACGTTGAGACTTACTACATCAGTATCCATGTTCAACCCAACAGAGTGTGTGTTCTCACCATACCTCTGTTGAGTAGATGTACAAAGATGTTTGCAAGTAATAATGTTTGCGAATGCAGGAGATGGTATACACGCGTTTAGTCAGCACGCCACAACAGAAATCAAATAACCATGGTTTTATTTTAGTCAAATTCCAAGAATTGCGATTGTGGTGCTTTTTCTATTAATCTGTACTAGATATAACAATGATAAAATCTGATACCGTTTTCTTTTACTTTAGGATTTGTTTTTTTCTTTTTTATTAATGAAAGCCATCTTTGCTTTGCCATGGATATCAACCTTTCAATTAGATAAGTCAGACATATAACTTTTTCTCTTTTAGAACTGATGTATATTTATGCACAAAGCAGAAATGAAATTATTCAAAGGTAAACTTCAAAACAAACATAAAAAAATGTAAGGAAACCCAAAATGGTTTATTGAAATCATATGGGGACGATGCCATTCTTTCCACAATCAGCGGGTTGCCAATTTGTGCTTTCTCTGGCTTCTGATGCTTTAGGTTCCAACCTATTTTATGCATTTAGGTCCTTAAGTAGTGACATTAAATGTAATTTTCAGCCTTTACTTACTTTACAGCAAGCTGCACATCATCCTGAGGTGGGCGAGGATTTGAGAGGAAAAGCCTTACAGTACGGCACCGAGTGCACCACCGAATACATCAACCTTCTGGAACAAGTACTGCAGGTGTGTGTACACTTATATAAACCATTTTTATTGAAAAGGAAATATTTTGGGAAATATTCTCTTCTATGTAGGTCATGGCTTGTGCCATTTATTTTTCAGAACAAGAACAGTGTTTTTTTGTTGTTGTTTTTTTTGTTTTTTAAATGAGAGTTAAAATATAAGGTTGTAGAAATTACATCAACTTACTTTTAGATGAAATCTTTTATTGCAACATTAATCAGGTCTGGTGTACAAGATTAATTCTTTAAAACTTTGAAAAAAAACCTTTCTCAGTGATTTACACTTAGCCTCTTACTTTAGCACAGCTATTCATTTGTAATTAGGTCTCAAAACAGACTAAGATATTTTGGTATCAAGATTAAGAAAAAGGCATTTTTGTAACCATACACTTTAATATCTGTTTGTAACCACATTTATCATTACAAACTTTCTGAAAGACAAAACATATAATCTTTCCAGTATTATATCTTTCCTGTTGGACTGGTCGTTACATGCCAGCTTGTGTGCCAGTTCCAGTTCATGTACATTACCTGGGTAATATATAGAATGCATTGTAATTAAGAGCATACAATTAAATAAAATGTTTTGCTCAGCCAAACTTCAAAAACCCAAATCAAAATGTTTGAATTATTTCTTTTATGAACCTAAAAATTTTAGTTGACATGAACAGGTTTTTTTTTTTTGGTTTTTTTTCTTTTGTTTTTTTTGTAATCCCTGTCATAATCTGGGAGCATAACTCCAGCCGACCTCTCGTTCTCGTGTTTATGCACTTTACAAGGATGTGCTCTTGTGTTTTCAGGTCTTGCAGAGACCGTTGCCAGAGCAGAAGCAGCAGCTGGCCATGCATTCAAAGCATGTGGCAGCCTGTGTGACGGAGCTTGTCCAGACAGCCGAGGCCATGAAAGGTGACATCCACAAACACACACATACGTATGCACCCACTCACTTTGCTGATCAAACACTCTGAGTCACTGAGTGTAGCTCAGTGCCATTTAGTCACTAATGCCCCCATTCTGCCTGATGCATCATTTATTGGAGGATGCAGCAGAAGCATTCAAGGGTTTAAGGAACCTATGAAAATTATTATGTTTGCTAATAACGGCAACAAGCCTCCATGCAGTCCAGAGTACTCAGTATATATTTTATATTTTTATGACATCAGTAGAAACGGAGATGAGAATTACAAGCAGACCGTTCTCAACACATTTAGAGAGCACAAGAGTTTTCTAATAATCTGTGTCTGAGCCTGGATGCTTTGTCATCAACAAAAAAATTCCAGGGCTGCCACTTTTATAGACACCCTCGTAAATATGCTAAAGGTCTTAGAGTAAGTTAATCTTTTATTGCAGTAGTATAGACCCGTAAAAAATCCATGATATGTATCTCAATAAAATTCATGTTAAGAAATAGGTTTTTTTTACCCAAAAAAAGTGTCACAGCTACTATTATCCCTGCTGTGAAAATATTGTACAACTCTCTGACTTCAAGAAAGCTGAACTAAAGGTGAAAGTGTTCTATTTTTATAGCATGTGTTTCTGTTATTACAGTAGTATGTATATATATATATATATATATATATTTATTTTTTGTTTTTTTTGTTTTACGTATTTATGCTTTGGCACATTTTTAACAGGGGTGCCAATGAGTGTGTCTTGGTGCTGTACCTGTCATAAATTTTAATTTCATTACTACTATGACACATTATTTTGGAGTAGAGGGAAACCGATTGAGCTGGATTTGTAGACAACATTAAGCAAGCCAGGGTACCGGTAGGAGCCAACGCAGTTCGACGAAATGTAAAAATCCCCGACAGGATTGCGAAGATGTCGAAGATTAGTGGAAGGAGCCCTAATCCTCCTGCTCATGAGCAACACTGTTGCACTAGTGAGTCAAGCCACCAAACCTGTCAGCATCTCTAATACAGATGGCTCCCCAAAAATCAGTTCAGAATATTGAAATTGTAGCTCAATGTAATCGCTATGCAAATTTCTTCAAATGAAGCTGTGTAGGATGGTTACAGCAGTGTCTCTGCATGCCGCAGTACTGCATCTGACAGGGCTAATAGATTGTGTTTGGGTGAGAATTAGATTTCAGAGAACAGCCTGACACACAGTGGGGCTATCCACTTCACCTCTCTAATGTCCCATGTGGTCTCTCTCTTTTTTTTTCTCTCCATCCCCCTCCTCCCTTGCTGCTTTAGATGGAGGTAAGTGGTATACGGCGTGTTTTGTTCACCCAGATCAACTTTCATCAGGGTCAGTGGGGGGCCGAAGAGGAGTCGGCTCAAGGGTTTGGTGTGGGGGGGGGAGGGATAACAGATTTCCCCAGTGATAGACATAATCTATAAACATCATCCCCATCTGCTTCAGCAGGCTGTCCTTGAGCAGCTCAGTCTTATGGACATTTAAAAGCCTTTAAAAAGACAATGATCCATCAGATGTGTATTCCATCTAGCTTACGTTTATCTCAGTTTGCTTTGAGGCATTATTGTGATAATGGAAACATTTGAGCGTCTTTAGGACGATGAAAGGATGGCATAATTGCACTGGTAAATGAAATGGAAATGCACCGCTGTTGCTTCTGTTTACCTTCGGTGCAAAACAGGAAGGAAACGGCGTCGGTAATCCAATGTCTGCTATCGATCTCCTCCAGGATCAGACTGCATGGACCCCGAGGACCCCACCATCATCGCTGAGACCGAGCTCCTCGGTGCAGCAGCCTCCATTGAAGCCGCAGCCAAGAAACTGGAGCAGCTCAAGCCCAGGGCCAAGCCCAAGGTAACAAGTGCCCCACTCAACCTTTTTTCTTCCCACCCACTCAAACCCAAACACAGCTTTCTGCGATTAATCAGCCGGGGAGTCGATGTGGGACGTAGGTAGGAAGAAGGTGACGCCGACTTTGAAGAGGAGTCCTCTTTTTTTTTTCTGTAACTGATCTGCCAACATGAAATCATGAAAGGAGAGAAAGAGACTATGTTGCGTTCACACAGCATGTTGACTCAGAGAGCTTGTCCAGCGAGCTAACTTATAAAACTTTCTTCAAAGCTCCTCTTGAACATTATTTTGAACTGCATTGCCAGGAGATGTAATTACACAGCTGGGCTGTCAGGCTTATGTTGGATTGAGCTCAAATGTGCACTGAACTGCTGTGACCCTTTGTGAAAGAGAAGTTCTCTGTCCTATTGAACTTATTTCCTTTTGTTTCGTAGCTCTGTTTTTCTTCTCTAATCTACTACTGCTTCACCCCCGTGCTCGCTCTCCAGATCAAAACCAAAATGTGTAGCATAATGTACAGGCAACATATGTGGTAATTAATACTACATGTGCTATAAGCCTACCTTTATGTTTTTGTTCTCTTTGTAAGTAGGTGTTGTCTTTGTGGCATGCTCTGCATGGTTGTAGTATTTGTTTATCTGTCTCTGGACATTTGTGGTCTTGTGACTCCAAAGCTTTCTCCCTTTTTTTTATTGTTCTTCCTGTAAATGTGATCATCAGTCCGGTCTTCATCTGTGTGACTTTAATGTACATAGATTTAGGTTGTCCTGTTTTTGAATGAAGACCGTGTAAAGTCCTGTCTCACACTATAGATACTATAAATCCATGGCAGCAGCAGGGCTTTTGTTTTTATGGAAAGAGATTAATCAAGGAAAGGATTTTCATCTTTTACATGTCAGTAACTCCCTCTAGTGGGCATATTAAAGACAACAGAAAAATGAAACCTTAAACAACTAAACATACTTTAATTTCCTTATTAACACAGATAAAATATTATTTAGTCAGGTACAGGATGAAGCTAAGACAAAATAATTCCTGGGAATGCAATGTAAAAACGATACAGAAGAAAAATGATTTTCAGTGCCTTGCAATAGTATTTGCCTGATTTGAACATTTTCGAAATTTATGTCATAAGTGCAAACTTCAATTCACTTTACTGGGATTTTATGTGATAAATCAGCATACAGTTTTGTATAGCTAGATGTAAAATGTTACATCATTTTCAAAAATTGTTTACAAAATATTTTGTAGGACTGCATTTCAGTGTGGTTACAGCAGCAATGTTCAAACATGTTTTTGTTTTTTGTTTTTTTCCAGACTAGGAAGTATGGACAGATATTTTTGCCCATTAGTTGATTAGATGTAGCACCTCTATGAACATCACTATTCCAGGTTACCAATTGAAGATTTGTAACCTGTGGGCCAGCATAGCACATGAAAATATTGTGATCATAACCATCCCACTGGTTCTATATTTGGCTTTGCTATCCTGCTGGAAGGTGAAGGTGAGTAATTTTGGAACCTCAAACAGTTTCATCAATCTTCCCATCAGCTTTGGCCAGCTTTTCTATCTGTGCCGATCAAAAGCATTCCCATGACATTCTGTCACGACTGTATATCACTTTTAGGTGTATTGTCTTCAAGGCGACATGCTGTGTTAGTTTTGCTCTACAAATGGAGTTTCATGTAGGTCAGAAGAAGGTTACTTTAATCTTATTTGACTTGAGAATATCAACTGTGTCTGCTGCGTGGCTTTAGTTTGCAGTTGTTCCAGACTCTTCCTTTTTTCCGATGTCAGATGTGAGATGTTCAAAGCTTGAGATATTTTTTGCTGCCTACTTCTGCTTTAAACTTCTCCAGAACTTTATCTCTAAGCTGGTGTGTTCTTTGGTAATAAAGGCGGTGTGCTCACTGCTCCCTAATATATATATATTTTTTATTTTACACACGTCAACTCTGTCCGCTAGTTGGAGGACTCTTTGACGTTACTGGTTTTTTTGGATCTTACTTATATTAGAGTAAAGAGGGCTGAATATATATCCATGCCACACTTTCTATATTTTAATTTCTAAGAAAATTACACAAATTTCGTCCCATTTCAGCTATGTCGTGTGAGTCAGTCATATAAAATCCCAATACGTTGAATTGTAAGGATGAGAATGCAAACCTCTGCAAGGCTCACTGTACACTGTGATTCACAAACTGTAGAGCTCTGTTAACTGTTATTTTTGGAATGACGCTAATGCTATCACAGAGAGAGAGAAAACCAGCACAAATACTGTTATTTATCATAGCTTAACGCAGTTCCAAACAGATGTTTAGGCTTTATTTATGTTCCCAACAACTGCCTGAATTATTCCTCTTCCGTTTTACTCCCCTCTGCTCTTTTCTCCCTCATACTTTCCGCCCTTTAAGAGCAGACGGCTCTCCTGCTCCCAGCATGCTTCCTCTCTCCCTCCCCCCTTCAAACTCCCTAAGCCATTGTAGGCCTGGAAGCCTTCTCTGCAGGGCTCTGTCTGATATGTTTGATATATTAGGTTGTTATTCAGTCCAACTATATATCAAACATATTCCTACAGTGTCCCGCCCTGTCTCCAGCCACGTGTGCCTTATGTGTTTATGGAGGTCTGTGGTCAATCACATCTTGTTGACTGAGGATGCAGAGAGGGCCATTTGTTGAATGTCCCCGAACTGAACCTCCATGATTTTTCATACTGTTCTTCAGTTCATTTGGCGGAAATGACAGTTTGTGTTTATGTTCTGCTTCGTTGCTCAAAATGTGTTATATCTAGATTTGTTTTATGTGAAGGATAAAATTGACCCTCAATACACTTCATAGAAAAAAGCTGTCACTTGAGGCTGTGTTATTTGTGGCTCGCAGTATTTTACAGATATGAGGATAGATGTGTTATTTTATTTTATTTTATTTTTACCTTGGTTTTCATCCATTCATTGCGGATTGGGATTTGTAACTTTTTGGGGGGATTTTTTTTCTCCAGCAGGCTGATGAGACACTGGATTTTGAGGACCAGATCTTAGAAGCTGCAAAGTCTATCGCTGCAGCAACCAGTGCTCTTGTAAAATCTGCATCTGCAGCTCAAAGAGAACTGGTGCAACAAGGCAAGGTCAGAAAATAATTCCTCCCATACTTTTGATTGTGATGTGGGCATAGAACACGTACATTATACACCCAGCATATTAAAAAAAATGGGTTAAAAACGGCTCTGACTGTTGAATATCCAACAGTCAGACTACCAAAAAGTATGTTGAAAAAAATCAGTCTTAACTAGATTACATAATAAGTAGCTATTTGGGTTAAACTGTTTTTTTTTTGTTTGTTTGTTTGTTTGTTTGTTTGTTTTTAGCCTCATATTGCCTTAAAATGCTAAATGATAAATGGACTTTATGCTACAGACACATTCACCAATTTGCACTCACAAACATGCACACAGTGAGTGGGAGGCCACCTTGCACAGAGGCACATTGACATGTGACAGGAGGAAACTGGAATCAAACAACCTTTTGATTGCAAGTCTCCTACTCTACCAGAGAGCCATAGCAGTGATATAATGGCTCATAAGACTTTATTGACAATTTAGTCAAAGCTTATGCTCATTTGTAAGGTATTATACTTCCTGTCCTTATTAACTTTATGACCAATTTTCTGGAATTTCGGGTGAATGTTGAAATTAGGTTGCATAAGCTTTTGGTAACTGATTATTAGGTAAAAGGTTCTTGTTTACTTAAGTGAAAAACTCATTTACTAAATTCATCACATTAACTACCTAACCACTTCTATTTCCATCCTGTACCTAAGCATTTGGCTTACAGAAATAGCCAAGCGGTTTTATAGAGTAATATAGCTCCGCATAAGGTATTGCCTGTCTGTATTGACTTCATGAATAATTATTTTGTCAAAATGTGAATGTTGAGCTTAAGCTTGCTTTAGCCTTGTAGTGGCTGCTTAGCAATTAAATGGCCCAATATTATCTTAAGTGAACAAACTCATTCTCTGGTGATGATTGAAGTCATTAACTCTGCTCACTGATATGAGCATTATTACAAACATCATTTCATTTCCTGACTATTTCTTATTTCATCCTCTGCAAGAGGTCTAGTGAAACCAGATGATATTGACAAACAGTTCAAAACACATAAACCCAGCGAAGGTAAAGAAATAACCACCGGTTTTGTATGTGTAAGATGCTTTTTTTTTTTCCGTTCCTCAGGTGGGATCCAATCTAGCTAATGCAGTAGATGACGGCCAGTGGTCGCAGGGTCTCATATCAGCTGTAAGTTACTTTAATATGTTACTATATGAACTTTGTATTAATAAACGTCGCAGCCAGCCAAGAATAAGTGTGAATTTGTTCGTTGCTGTAGGCCCGTATGGTAGCAGCAGCCACCAGTAACCTGTGTGAGGCGGCGAACGCTTCAGTGCAGGGCCACGCCAGCGAGGAGAAGCTCATCTGTTCTGCCAAGCAGGTCGCAGCCTCCACGGCTCAGCTGCTGGTGGCTTGCAAGGTGAAGGCGGACCACGACTCTGAGGCCATGAGAAGATTACAGGTAACACCGAATCACATTAGTTCAGCTATGAAAAGATGCGTTAACTCATACGTGCGCTCACTTTCCTCCCCCCGGCCTCCCCAACACCTTTCTTTAGGCTGCTGGCAACGCAGTGAAGCGGGCTTCGGACAACCTGGTGAAAGCAGCTCAAAAAGCAGCATTTGACAAGACAGAGGACGACAGCGTGGTAGTGAAGACCAAATTTGTTGGAGGCATTGCTCAGGTGAGAGAAAAATCTATGAGTGAATCTTGTGAAGTCTTGGATATAAATCCTCCCGACTGCGTGATATGCCCTTTTCCGCTAAATGTTACTGAGCGATTGCGTTTCTTTGCCCGTATATCAAAATGCCACAGTTGTTTTTCTGAAATTGTGATGAGCTCCTACAGATAAAAAAAATAAAAAAAACATCAGATCCCTTTCAAAGCTGTTTACCAGGACATTAACAGCTCCAAAATATCACACCTCGGATAACTTTGAACCGCTTCACTGCTGGAACAAAGAATATTCATCTTGGCAAAAGCAAACAAAGATCAACAATATCCAATGAGTGTTTTTCTGTCGTCGTTGCTTCTTTTTTGATCCTGATTGGGTTCCCGTGTCAGTGAGATATTCACGACGACTGAGCTTATGCCCGTCACTTTCCATTTTGCCTGTCATTGGGATTGTGGGATCCCACTGCTATTGTAACCAGCTTAGACTGTGATTGACATTTAACAAGGAAGGTAAATAACTAAACAATTCTATTTTCTCTTTTTTATTACTACCATCAGTAATTATTTATTAAGTAACTTCTGGTGAACTGACAGTAGACACATATTGTGATTCGTCTTTCAAGTGTGGTATTGATTCTCCAATACAGGGCACTGGCATTAGCAATTTAAATGTGATAAAGTTCGGCTCATATATAGCTTTGCTGCCTATTCACAACAAAATGTCAAATCAAGGCCCTTTTTAAGATAAACTAGTTCAATTCGTCTTCATTTAACAAAAATTCAGATCAGGCAAAACTAACATCAATGTAATACCAGCCAGCCATAAAGTCAGACTCAGGTCTAATTATATACCATCCCTTTACATCCCAATCGCAGTGCAGTCAGCGTAGGCTGATCACTTGTAGCAGCAACTTAATAAAAGATTTAAGGGGTCTACACGACTGGAGCCTGGCAAGAGGATGCCCACGTGTGAGCAGAGGAATTAAAAATGTCTTTGGAAATGCGTGGTCTCCGTCAGCCTGTTGCTGTTGTTCGCAGATCATTGCAGCTCAGGAGGAGATGTTAAGGAAGGAGCGCGAGCTGGAGGAGGCTCGGAAGAAGCTGGCCCAAATCCGACAGCAGCAATACAAATTCCTGCCGAGTGAACTGAGGGAGGACGAGGGCTGACTAAAAGGCAGCAGGCGAGGAGGCTGATGTGCAGATGACGGCATCTCCTGAACGGGAGGCGACGGCGGACGTATTGTCGCCCGCTTGGCTCCGACATCACCGAAGACTATATTCAGCACTTGAAACAGGCCTATTTGTTGACAAAAGCAAGTGCCTGTGCTTTGTAGTGTACTTGTGCGAGTGTAAGTGTGCGTGATGTGTTTGTCAGTGAATGGCTTCAACATTCAGACTTTAATATAAAGAAAGTTGTTATTGTGAGCAAACAAGAGACAAATCGATTGAGTTATGTTCGGTGTAGGTATTAGTGCATCACGAGCATTACTGACTGTTACAGGCATGAATCGGACGCTTAATCTCTCAGTAATCACAGAACATTCTTTAACTGTGTAGAGCAAATATGGCTGAACAAACGTTCAAAAACGAAGGTCTGTAGCTTATGTTTTATCTGGAAAATCTGTCAAAGGATGATTAGAGAGCAGCAAAGGCAATGCCTCTTCAAACTGTGGGCTTGCATGCACCATTACTCTTAACACATATCGATAAAGCTACTAACCAATAGAGTATTATTGTTCAAAAAGGCCCTTGTATCATACTAACCATGTTAATTGTGGGGACTGTAGCTAAAGCAACAGATTTATTCCTGAATTTTAAGCTAATCTGTTCTTTTTGACGCCAAACACAGATTGGTTTGGAGTGATGTAGATGAAGTGAAGGGACAAAATAACAAAAATGCGTTGATCCCTACTGTCAATCACTTTTACGGAAAATACCTACGAAAAAGAAATAAAGTAGTTTTGTTTAGATATTCAGATCGAAATGTGACCAAATATGTCTTGCTGCTTGTACAATATTGCACTCAAAGGATCCCACTGATTTTTTCACCTAAAATGCAGATAACCCTGTAAAGTTATACACGGTATTATTACATTGTTCTCACATGTTTTTTTCATTGCTTTCACGGTTTAAAATTTCAACCACTTACACAAGCCAGATTACGTTCACGTGTCACTTGTACTCAAACAGGGTTCCTTCGCGGTCTTCAAAAGTTCAGAATGGTTTTGAATTGAATCAATATTTTACAGATCTAAACAAATGTGGAAGAAAATAAAAATAGACTGCTTTTACATAGTTACCATGATGACAGCTATGTCTTCACCATATTCAATGTTGAGTTGTAAAAAATAAATAAAATAAATAGGTATGTTAGGTGTAGATATGTCATGGATATTACTCAGGTGATGTAATAATAAGGATGAACCTTGAGATTTTTTTAGACTATAAATTTATTAGGGAAACAGAAATGAAATTCCTCGTTGAGACTTCTTTACTGTAAATATTATTTACAATTTTTGTCCAAAGTTTACGTATACTGATCAGCCATAAATGTCATAGTAATTTTGTTTATTTATTTGAGCTTTTCGTTTGTTTTTTTTTTCATGGTGAACTAGAGAGAAACTGAAGAGAAACCAAACAGCAGCACTGATTTTAAAATCAACAAAGGGTTGCAGAAGTTTGAATTGTGTGGTCAAGATTCTAATTACAGGTTCAATAAGGCCCTGGCTTACTTGTGGTTGGTCATTTTTTAACTTCTATCAGAATTGGTTGAGTTCACTTAGGTTTTGTTGGTTTATTGGCTTTTAAATATTTCGAATAAATTTTCAGTACAGTTGGGTTCTTTAATGCTTTGTTGAGACCCAAATCAGTTGTGTTGTGTGCTGGGATCCCTGCCCTATGTCCAAGTTTTACCTGTCCTGTTCTTGATTTGAGTTCAAGTTTAGAGTTGACATTAATATGACATTTATGCTGGTAATGAGTGGATGTATGATGCTTCTGGCAGATTTAGATATTTTATTTTCTACCAAAGCATTTGTTTATGATGGGAAGTGAAACAGGCTTCTGCCAAAAGATAGCAAAACAGTTTTAAATTATATTAATCTGTTTCTATTTAGAATTTATTTAAAAATGTATGTCAAAAATGATTTTAAAAAAATCCTTATTGCTAGTGCAGCAATCAAATTGTTCTTATAATTGCTGATGAGCTTTTTCCACTGGTATTTTTGATGATTTATCTTTAGAGATGAACTCTGATTCTCCGAGATTGGAAGGCCTCCTTGCCATCACCCTAATTGTTAGCTCTTCCACAGACTCTGGCATTGTCTCTCCGAAACATTAAAACTTCTTCCATTCAGAAGAAATAATTTTGGCCAAAATAAAAAGAAGAAATCCCTTTCAACCAAAATCTTGGATCTTAACTTTGTAACTTAAACATGCCCTGAAAATTGACCCAGATATCTAGAAATTAATGTTAAAAAAAAAGTATTGAACTAAAATTGTTAGAAAAAAAAAAAATGTTTAGGAACTCTGACCTAAGCACACTTTATTATTTCCCCGTTACTGTCCAGTGTTTTTAAAATTGCTTCTATACTAACTTTATGTCTACAAACTGCACAGGCTATTCCAGCAAGGTAATATTGAGTTACTGCTGTTATTTGATGGAAAATAAGCTTCTTACAAGGATATTGGGCTTCCAGCTCAGGAACTGATATGATGTTTTCACATTTTTCACACTACAGACAGCAGTTCAAGGCTTCGATCACATAAAAATCTTTATTAGGAAACTGCTGTTGCATTTGAGGGAGCTGATAAAATTCCTTTTTTTTTTTTTTTTCCTTTCTTCCAATAATGCGTTACACACATTTTAAAACTACTGCTGTTCATCTCCTCAGTCTGCCCATGCCCATGTCATGTCTGCATTGTGTACTAGTGCCTTATTTGAGTCTACGCTGCAAGCAGCTGAACATCAGGCTGGCTGGGAGCCTGAGCCTTTTCCTCTCTGGGTCAGAAACATTATGCCAGTCTATCAGCAAAATCTTTGCCATACTGGGGGCCTATACCTGCCGGCAGTGTTATAGTGCTGATGTTAAAGGGCATCTATGGATACCTTTAGGGTTTAGTTGCTAACACTAGATTGCATTCAGTGAGCATGTGGCTACATGTGTCTGAGGTAATGAAATGATTTAAATTCGTTCAGCCAAACACCACTAAAACGTTAAGCTGAATAACTTTCCTTGTTGCATTGTCTAAAACCACTATTAAAATGTTTTTTTTTTTGCTTTTTTTTTTTTTAATCTGTTAATGTGAGATTAATCCTGAAATATACTGTCCAGCGGGTTTGTCTAAGTGTTACTGGAATAGAAAAAGAGTTGCCATCTCTGTTATAAATAGGTGTTGTGCTTTCTTTAACAGACTGCGTTGGTTGTATCATTTGATGCTGTATTTACAATATTTATCTGGTCACAGAAGTATTTTTTGTATTCACTAAAAATAAAAATAAAACCGTTTCAAGCAAATGGTGCAAATGTATTTTTTTTTATTATTTTTATTTTTACAAACAGATGTTTACATAAATTAATAAGTCTTGTGTGGATTTATCAAGTCAAGTCGTTGAAAATGTTTTTTCCCAAGTCCGATGTGATTGTGCTTCACTCTTTAAGTTGTTTAAAGCCTTATATTTTGTTTTTGTATTCAAGACCTGCTTTAATTTTCTCTATGCGTTGTCTTTGGTCTTCAAGATGTTTAGTAAGGTTTTCTATCCAGCTTCTGAACTCTTCACAGAACAGTTGCATTTTACTGAGATTGAAGTTATAAGTTGACTTTTGAAAGCATTTGGTTGCTCTGGATTTATTTTAAAGGAGTCAGACTAAAGGATTTTATTTAAAGGAGTCAGACTAAAGGATACTACGTGCGAGCCACATGTTTTGGATTCTGTATTTAAATTTATAATTTCCCCTCAAATTCATAGTTTGTGAAGGTGTATCGCAAAGCATCTCAACAAAATACGTCGAAATTTGTTGTCATAACATGACAAAACAGTACGAACATGAATACTTGTTCATGCATTTGTCTAAGTAAACAGAAAAGATTTTAAAAAAAGACTGTCATTGTGCATTTTTGTCAGCAGATGTCAGCATTTCCCTTCACAGCTCAGTCAGGGGTGAAGAGAATGTTTGGAGAAGCATGTTCGTGTGGAACGATTAGCAGAGGTTTGCCAGACCAAATATGGAAATTGTGGATTCACTTTTTTCTCTTTTTTTCCCAAGCTTCCCAGACCAGACTTTGAAGTATGCAGAGATCTCCATTTAGATGTTTTGGTCAAGAGGAAGAGCTCACATCACTTTTGCTCCTTCACATACCATTGCACACAGTAAAATTATTTGAGAAGTGATTATTTTCCACACATTCTGTTCTGGGTATGACAAGCCATCACACAGACTTGATGTGATGTTGTTTTTTGCTTGTTTTTACAAAACTAGCTGATCTTCTGACAAAGTCAGAAGCATGTTGGATAGAGAACACATAAAGGATGGAAGTCCAGTACATTTCCTCGCTGTTCTAATGAAGACCATATTTGGCTCTTTGAATGTTTTGCTCTCCGCACAGTAGGGAGGGGAAACTGAAGCCATGTGTGTTGAGAGAGATTATCCATCTTTTTCTCACCCTCTTTCTGTGGCTCTCGGCCTCTCATGCCAGTGAAGGCCATGGACCAACGAGGTTTTTCTGGTTAACTATTATCAAGTTGTTAGTTTTCCTTTTCAACTTTAAGATTTTTACACAATTACTGAAATAGACACTGATTTTCAGAAGAGAGAGAGAAAAAAAACAGGTTCAATTACAGCCATCTCTTCCAGATTTAATTTAAAGACATCTTTGAATCCACCTGAACTGACTACATTTTTCTTCCTCTCATCAGCTTTGCATTTCATGCATTTCTGAAATCCTGTGCGATAGTATCATTTGTTAAAGACAACTTGCACAATATACTTGCCTTTTGAACTTTGGTACAAACATTCAACAAACTTTGATGTATTTTATTGGGACCAACATGATAGACTAATACAGACTAGTGCATAATTGTGAAGTAGAACAATTATTCATGGTTTTCAAAATAAAAAAAATAAAAAAATTATGTCATCCTTTTTTGCATTTAACCACTGTGCTCTGATGTCACTAAATAAAACCTAGTGTAAGTAAAGGCCTTTAAATGTCATCTAATTAGGAAAAAGAGTTTGTTTTATCCCCGACATGTAGATGCAGCAAGCAAGCACAGGAAGTTGCTCTGGTCAGATCAAACCAAAACTGAATTTTTTTTCCCCCCCTTAAAAACATAAGTAGTTATACTTCATGAAACTCGATATTCCAATCGTCAAACATGATGGTGGTAGAACTGTTAGTCTCAAACATAAAATTCCATTAAAATACACTGTGGATTTTAGTTGTAATGTATCAACATGTGGAAACATTGAGAACACTTTTTCAAAGCACTCTGGACACCTCATGAACAGGTAACTCAGTCAAAGGAAGATCTAACAACAGTGCATCATGTGATTAAAAGATAGACTAATTAGGAGAACACAAGTGTTCTTTGCCGCATTATTCATTTTCCTACTTGCTTCAGAGACGTTCTCCAGTAAAACTGTTTTGCAAAGAATTGTCAAAAGTTTTAGTCTCTACATGTGCAAAGTTCATAAAGATGCATCCAAAGAGGCATACAGCTGCAATTTCAAAAAAGAAGTGGTCATCCCACAACACTTTTCAGATTTTTATTTCCAAACAGGTTTAAAACACTGGACCTGTTTTTTGTTGTTTTTCCCCCCCCTGATTATTATCTGTTTCTTACTCATGGTTTACCACAAAATATCCGAATTAAATGTGTAGAAGTTAATCAGCAACAAAACAAGGTTCAAATGTCTGTTGTCTCTCAGGTTAAGCGTTCACCTTTTCATTGATGAGTATAAATAATGCAGTCAGTTGTTTGCTAAAAATTGTCCTTAAAGACACAAAGTCCAGTGACATAATTTGCTAATGTTGTAATAGCGTATATAATTTAAAAAGCCCGCAAAGTCATAATAAGAGTTTAAGGTCAGTTTATACTTTGACTTTTCATTGTTTCTTGATTTTGTTTTTGTCATTTAATGAATAAATATATTTACATCAGAAAACTCTCTCTTGAAAGGTATTAAGCATTTTAAAATAAAGCTTTCATCTGGTGAAGAAATTCATTAAACAGGCAGACAACTAGCTATGCCAACAGTGAAACACAGAGAGGTGGAGAGAGCTTTTGCTCGGAGCGGAGGAGTAGAAAGTGAGGTTTAAAAAGAATGTCTGTCGGGGAGGACTTTGGGGTTTTAGGGTTGGGTCATTTTCTCTCTCTCCTTTCTCATTTTCTGTGGTCCTTTGTGCACTGAAGAAAAATCAAACCCGTTTCTTGGGCCAATCTTTGGGCAATGTCAGGAATGTTCCCCTTCCTTCCTTGATGAAATCTCTCCAAACACACCTGCTGAGATTTTTTTTTTTATGTTTTTAGCAAAATCTTTTGGATATAATTCTGTATAGAGTGTGATGCAGTCCACACTTATTAGTAAACTGAGGATAATTTGCCACCTTTCAAATTACTCAATCTTGATAATGGAGGTGGAAACAGTACTGTTGATGAAATCTCATCTAACACCGTGATATTTAAAAAAAATTCCCTGACTGCTGCTAAGATGTGTTATTCAGTAGCACCAACTACTTTAAGAGAACATCAACTTGCTAACAATTTGGATTTTCAGCAGTTTAGCTGTTGCTAAATTAGCTATTCTGCAAAATGTTATGAAGTAATAAAGAACCATTCAACTTTTACTTTCCCAAAGAGCATTTAAGCTGTTTTTCAAATCTTTACTATTCAGCATGGATCTCAAAATGCTGACTTTGTGAATGAAACAGCTGCTGTTATTGCTACCATGCAATAATCATCGAGTTTAGAACTCTGTGTTCAGGTTTTTGGTACTTTTACGTGAACACACTCAAGCAGTGTTGGCAGAAAAATCTTCTCAAAAAGGCAGATGAGCCGAAACTCTGTGGGATAAAGCAACAAATTACAACATGGTTTTGCAGAAGTGAGTGAGGTCATTGTATCTGCGAATGCCTGTTGTTTAAGCGTATTTACATACCGCTCTTCTGCGTGCTGTAAGACACAGGACTTCCTAACATAAACCTGGGAGACAGCAGCTGATGGATCTAAGAGAGGCCTTTCCTCAGCTCTTGAACTATTACTATTTTAGGTCATCGGCTGCATTCTCCCATTATATCAATGCTGCGTCGTATCCAGTATCAAGCTCTGGTTTAATGTGAATGGTACACAGAGCATGGAGAGAATGACTCATGATGCTTTATGGGTTGGAATTGGTTATTGTCGAGTCAATCTAAGAAGTCGCAACAATATTGTTTCCAGTGGTCATAATAATTGCAATTACAAGGCTTATATTTGGTTGTCAAATTACTCTTAACCTGTTAAAAATGCATCTTTCGACTAGTTGTTCAGTTGATTTATGTTGACAGTTTCAGATGCATTGGCATGGTTCTATGAAATATTTCAGCTTCCCCATTTCCAGATGATAACAGGTGAGACCTGCTGGTATGTGTGGTGTAGAAATGTTAGTTGCAGACAATATCTTCTGAGTGACAATGTTTGCCGTCAACCCCTCCCCACCCCGCGCATGACAGCACAGCAGCTCCGTCAGTCATCATGTACAGAAGGCACAGTATTTCTCAGTCAGCAGTGACACCACGGCTATATCGGGACCAAGCTGAGACTTAAAACTTTGGTGCTAATTTTGGACAGCTTCGCAAGTAACATAAGGAATAGCCATTAAATCTAATCCCCCAGCGCCAGACGCAATCATCAGAAGTCAGGTTCTTTCTAAAGGGTTTCGCTCTGATTTTTGTTTGCTTTGGTCACGGTTGAATAAGTGCCAAGAACTCGATGTACGCCAGAGGAGCTGATTGTCTTGGATCATTCTGCCAAAGCGAACTGATGTGAATATTCTCATTAGATTTTGATAGCTTAGAACAAGATTAAGCACTCGTTCGATAAAATCCCTCCGTCTTGAAAAGGATATTTTTTTCCTTTAAACACGTTAAGTGTCAGCCAGAGAAGAAAATATTTGGCTCCTTCTCCTCTCTCAGCCCAGTAGTCTCCCCACACAGCATTAAAGCTGAATAAACACTCTCTCCTTCTCACTAACGGTACTTTTTTTTGTTGTTCTTGTTTATCAACGCTGGCGCCAGATTTAATAAGAGGATTTAGTGTAAAGATAACCAAAATAAATATTCATTGTGACTTTGTTCACGTTTTGTCACATTTGCTTTCACTTTTAGCTTTAACTCTTAGGTATCTTTCTCGGATCTGAATTTGTTTTGATGGCTATAGTTTGGAAAATAAGGGATGTATTTCAGAGAAACAGACATTTGGGATGTGTGCTGTACTTAACATGACTGGAAATGGAAACAGATGTTCATTAGTTCTACGCAGAGTTGTGAAAGAGGTGGGATTTAATAATTGCTATATAGGTTGAATTCAATAATTACCAATGTGGTCAAAATTCAATCAATTCCATTTATTCCAATCCAGGTCAAATTATATACCATCCTACTCGATACTAACTGATGAAGGTTAGTGTAAAGTAGTGCAGAGCTTTCTAACTTTATGTAGAAATAAAAATCAGAAATGACTGGAGTGCATTTTGTCCACCCTCTTTACTCTGATACCCTAAAGGCAAATTCATTGCAACCGATTACCTTTAGAAATCAGATGATTAGTTAATAGAGTCCGTCTGTGCATACCTGAATTGTAGTATGTACAGCTGGCCTGTGAAGGTCTCAGAACTTTGTTAAAATCTTGGGCTGCTCTGGTTTTTCTATTTCTGCGTAATGCATGTGTTTTTTGACACGGTAAAATTACCACTACCAAAACATCCTTATCAGCTTAAATTAACAGGCCAACCAGAGGTGGATGAAACCTAGGAGTAATCAAGAGACCCATTTTAACCCTGAAGGAGCTGCAGAGTTTAACTGAGTTGGAAGAATCTTTTTGACAGGGCAACTATTATTTGTGGACTTTACAAATCTTGAATTTATGGAAGAGTAGCTTGCCTGCAAACCACCATGACTGAAAATAAATAAATAAATAAATAAATAAATAAATAAAACTGTTTAGTTTACTGAAAACACTATTTCCACGGTGGTACACAGTGGTGACAGAGCTTTAAATTGATGTATACAGTAACTCTGACGGACTTTGAGCTAATTTGCACAGAAAATTTGCAAAAACTTAAATTTCTCATTGTGAATTGCAAATAATTCATCCATGATTCAGAATTTCTTTAAAAGTCTAAAGAGATATCTGTAAGAGAGATGGATCAATGTGAGTGTATGTTAGTTTCTCACTTGTGTCGCTCTGTCTTTGTGTTGCTCCTGTACTGGACTAAGTGTCTCTCACTCGGGGTATTCTAGGATACCTCGCAGCCCCTGGTTACTTTGGGCAGGATTGAAGTTTCATTGAGGCTGAGATGAGGCATGTTCAAGAACGCTGCTGCTCTCCTTCTGTACACAGGATAACTTCTGTGTCGGCATCATTAACGTTACACAACAAAAATGACCAACCATTCAAATTTGTTTTCATGAAGGGCTAAACTTTTATGGCCAGGATTTTCGTAGCTCTGGTTGAGCGTATATTTGGAGTATATTTTTATTCAGTTTTGCCTCAGGCTTTCCATTCTTACCATATGTGCTTGCTCAGTTTACTGGCTTGTTTCTGAAGGTCTTGTGTTCTGCACTTTCTGCAAGTTCAGATTTGATATTCTTCCTTCTTGATTTGTTTCAAATCTCCTATTCCAGCTCAGTGTATCATAGTGAATTATTTGTCCTTGTTTGGTGTAATGTTTTACTTGTGTTGTAAGTTGTGAACACAGTGAAAGACAAACTGTCTCTTTTATAAAGGAAAACAAGGGAGGGCTCATTTATTGATAATTCAGTAAATTTGAAATTTTAATAAAGTAGGGGGTGGGGGGATGGTTTAGACATGAAAAGTTAAACTTTTACACTGCTTTATTCCATTCTTTTAATATGTCTTCATGAAGACATAATTATCCCATCATGTAGTACATACACCTCCAAGACTCTATAACTAGAACTTGCCAGACCACACCAGATGGACGTCTATTTTTTCTCTCTTCTGTCTGCTCAGTTTTTAATGACTGGCTGTCCACAACTTTTTCATCTACATCCCAAGCTGAGCACTGAGTCTTAGTCTGAGGATAACCATCGTGGAGTTTGATCAAGCCCGAGAGCTACAGACAGACTTTGCTTTAATTTAAGAAATCAGGTGTTGCTGCATTGTGGGTTCCTCTGGCATTTCTCACCACTGAGACCCATTTGCAGTGAACACAGGCTGTTGGCTTTCAAACAGCCACCCAGAGCCACACTGGAATGTCTCATCACGAGAGTCTCAAATGAACTTCACATTATAGCTTTCACTCGGCCAAGCTAGGCTCAGTTAAAGGTGTGGGACTCGTAAAACAACACGGGGGCTCCTTGCTCTCAGCTTTCAAACGCAAACTTATTTGTTTTCATCTCGGTGGTGTGAGAGGAAGCATTAAAGAGAAGGCCGTACAGTATTTTAAAGAAAAATGATCAGTGTAATAAAGAAATCCTGGCAATCTTCATATTGCCAGAGTTTCTTTCTTTGACCCTTACAGCGTCCAACAGATAGCTTGTAGCCGGGAGAACAGTAGCTGAGCAGAAAGTGCATACCTAGAAGTTTTGGAGCACCAAGGAATGGAAAAAAAAATACTGAGTGGCCTTTGACTTTGGACCTCACAAAAATCCCCCACAAGTTAGCTGTCTTCTCTGTCAACAGTATTCGACCTTGCTCACACCAGAGAAACCATATATGGATGAAGATACAGTGCTGTGAAAACGTATTTGCTCAGTTAAAGTCACACAGATAATAAAGTACATTCTAATATCGGGGGGGGGAAAAAGACAACCTGCGAAAATACAAAATGCAAATGCAGTTACCCATACCACCTATATAAAAAAGGAATCCTTTAAAATTATTAATTAACTGTCATTAACCACATTTCTTGGCCATTTCACAAATCACACCCAGGCATGATCAGTGCTTGGTCTGATCAACATGAAGTAGATTCATTGCCAGTTATGGGCAATGCTTAATAATAATTGTGGTTGCCAAGGGTAGAACAAACAGTTTTATGGGGCAGTTGCTGTCTCAGAATAAAGAAATGAATGAAATCATCACTTGAAATCTGCTTTTTGTGTTTACAAAAGCTGTGACTGGTCTTCAGATTTGTTTAATGATTAGAATGAAGAGATGGGCCACTGCAAGCCAGTTATTTGTTGGTGTTGGTGTCTCCATTTTTTTTATGCCATATTATGCAATATTATGTATAGATTCATGTGGAGATTATGTGATTCTACAAATAACATCATCCTGTTACTAAAGGATATTGCACAAAGCTTAGTCAGTTTTCAGTCCAGAATGCAATGAATGCAATGAAATTACTGCAGATTTTGTAATTTTGCAAATTTGTGACTTATATTTGTAATTTTTATTTTTATTTTATTGACTTGTCTTTTAATTTTTTTTTTGTTTTTTTAATGTATGTACCTACTTGTCTTTAATAAAAGTGATGATGATGACGATGACAATCAGGTACATTAAAGTGCGAGAAATAGGCCCCAAAAAAAGGAATCAAACCCTTTTCTCTGTATTGTTTTAAAGATTTTCCCACTGGTTGCAAGCATACAAACTCCTGGATTTTTAACATACAGCACAAAGCACTAAAGACATATATTGCAATGGAGCTGTCCTCAAGATGCAGGGTAGTTCCAAGCTGATATATTAGATTAGTAAGACAGTCAGCGCATGTGTGGGAGAGGGTATCCACAGGCCCAAAGGAAAGGACAGTAAGCTTTTATGTCAACGATGAGTCCTGATCCCTGCAGGAGGAATTTCTCTGCTCCTTATCTAGAAGTAGGAGGAGTTCAATTTCCCTGTAAGCAATCATTTACTGTACTTCCCTGTAGACTTCCCACAGTAGGCACAAATAAGTGTCAATGCTGGGTTTTTAAGGCAGAGTGTATGGCACAGATTGACAGCGTCTGATTTAATACTCCTGCCTTGACCTGTCTAGCCTTTAGAGAATTTAATTTTACAGAAGGATTGTAGCTTGGCATCTCACATGAGTGTGAAATGAATCGTGACAACCCCCCCGCCCCCCACACCCACCACCAAAATGCTTAGGCCCCTCCCTGCTCTTTTTGTCTAGGCTGACTGAGCAGCATCAGATTTGGCTGATGGTCTTGTCTCTCTGTACATCCCATCTGAAGGGGAAACACAAACAAACCATCTGGGCGGAGCGTTGTAGAGGCCACAAATATGTCTCCATTATGACTCTTGCCCACATTTGTGTTTGCAGCACTGCCAGCTTTGCCTTTCTGGCTTATTTTTTTTTTTTTTTTTGCTCAGTTGCTCATCTTGTGTCGGTAATGAAGTTGTTGCTCCAAACTGCTTCTTGAGAAACGTTTCTTATCTTTTCAAATTTTCCCAAAACTTACTTTTTAGGACCTGCCATGAGAGAATGTTTCTTGCACTGTCCCAAAAGTATTTCTTTTTGTGTCCTATTTCTGAGAATTACTACAATCTGAAGGATGACAGATCCTTTCATTCAACAGCAGCTATTTTGTTCTGCAGCATATTCTTGGTCCTGGGAGAAAGCTTCTTATCTCTGGAGTACCTGCAGCTGCAATTATTGACCTTTGTGCCCAAGGAATTTGAGTTAAATTGTTAAGATTCAGTCTAGAGGAAACAGTCTGATGTGATGAACAAAGTTCCCATTAGCCAAACGGGAAGTTTAATGAATTGCACCAGAGAAAGGAACACTTTTGTGAGATTTATACCCTTAGTGACAGATTTAGGATTGCCCAGTATGGTCGGAGTCAAAGTGCCACAACCTTATTGCAACTATCCATCAAGCAAAAATACTGTTTCTGACTCCATGCCCTTGTTATATTTCCATTTCTTCTTGCACCCCCAAGTAGACAACCCTTACTGCTACCTGTATATATAGTGCTGGAACATTACTGTGAATAAGCCCACCGTCAGTAGGTCGTGGGTTTGGGTCGGATTACAGCTTAGGTTGCACCAATCCCGAGGCCCCCCTTTTGGTTTTCGACCATTGCCCTGCATGGACCTATCTAATTGCACGGGTACCGTCCTAAAGAGCCAAGAGGTTTTCTCTAAATATAAACTAGGACGATGTCGGCAGAATCCACTCGACAAGAAGCCCGCCTGCTCTTCCCAGAGCTTCACCCAGTGGCTCTTCCCCTAGCATGAGGAGACAGCTGCCCCTAAAATGTCCATGCAGTGTGCAGTTAGCATTGCATGTAAAATAGACATTAATGTATGGGAACACTGAAGAGTAAACAAAATGTCCCACTGATTCCTATTTAGATATTAAGGTTTACAGAAAGTCTTCATGAGTACAATGTTAATATCTTTTCTCCAGATCTACTCATGCGAGTACAGTTTTGCTTATCTTTTCCTCTTATTTGCACCACGCTTCTCAGAGGTTGACTATATTGTGTTGACAATAACAACACTTTGAAGAAGTATTCATACCTATTTTCTTTTACAATCACAAACTTTTATCGGGATTTTCTGTGGCAGAACAACACAGCAGTGCTGTCAAAAGCCAGGAGGAAGGTGGGTGGAGTTAAAAAACACACTGGAGAAAGCAGAAGGCAGTGTTGGTTTACCTTGTGGCAGGTTGACAGACCTAAACATACAGGAAGAGGTGCAATGGAATGGTTCTTATATCGAAGCATATGTGTTAGAATGCCTCAATCCAAATTCAGACATAAATCTAACTAAGAATCTGTGGCAAGGCTTGAAAATTGAGTTCTACAGATGTTCTCCATCTAATGTGACAGTCTTAATTGTTTTTTTTTTTTTGTTTGTTTTTTTTTGTTTGGTTGTTTGTTTTTTTTAAAGCTGGGCAGGAATTTCAGTTTCCAGATAAACTCAGATAAACTCTTAAAGGCTGGAGATGGTCTCCCTGAGATAGGTGGACTTGCAAAGGATTTATTCAGGGGTGATGAAATGATGCATCCCTATGTGCTGCCTTGTGTTGGTCTATCACATAAAATTTTAATAAGGTACGCTAACATTTGTCATTGTTACATAGAAAAATGTGAGAAAGTTTAAATACATTTTGCAGGCTACACAAAAAACACTGCAGACTATAGTGACACAGGATCAAATTAATGAGGCATTTTGAAAGGGTGCTGTTTATTGTCTGGGAAAATAATGTGTTTTACTACTGCCACTGTCTCATTATTACAATTTAAGATTTAACTCTGGGTTTAAAAAAAAAAAGATTTCCACAACCCCTTCGGGTTAGGATTAGGGTTAGGGTTTGGCTTTTCACATCTACTCTGACTCAGAGTACGACTATAAATATTTTGTGACCTCAGAGTTGTGCCCAAGTGATTCTTGGATGCCATCATTTTTTTTAACAACCCCTTTTTTATAAGCATGCATGTTTGCATGCTTATAAAAAGCATGCAAACATGCTTTTTATAAGCATGTTTGCAGGAAAGTTATGCATGATTGAGAAAGTTTTGGGAAGGATAACGCCGTTAATGTGCATGCCTTTACCTGTTGCTGCACCTGTCCCACTCTGCTGCTGACCCACTTCAGAACGCTCCACCACGATCCTGAGAGGTAAACAAAATTCCAGCATGTTAGAGAAACCTTAGATCTGACTGGAAAACCTCAGATTAGGCTGGAAGGTGATCAAAAATGAAACTGAGAGAAATGAAGTGGGATATCTCCTCAGCTGAGCTGAATTTTCCATTTAAAGGGGAACATTATTCCAGAGATTAATGGCTCTCGGAAACATGAGAAGTGTTCAGGGGGGGGAGGGTTTCAACCAAAACAATGCTGCTGGTGTTAATTTGTAGTGGCCCATTGTTTTAATTCCAGTTTAAAATGAACCAAACTGTAGCTTAAATTCATTGTCTGATCTAGTGGAATGCCTCAAAGTGCTTGTGAAGCACATTTTTTTCCCCCCACAAAATTATATGTCAAGAGCTTCTTTTTTTTTTTCACTTCAGCAGCAGGGAAAAATAAATGTCTTTTGGCTGGCCTGTGGCTTTCCTAAAGGCCTTGAGCCTTAAATATTGAAGGAGTTTATGCTGTTCTCATGATGTGCAGGATAAAATAAAATGAAAGAATACAAATTTATGAGCTATTTACTTAAGCTTTGTTGATTTTCATCAGATTTTCCTATGGAATGCGTCGCGGAACTTTTTCAGTACATTTTCAGCAGTCTTTGGATGTTGTTCCAAACTATAACAGACCCTGTGCTTTATTCACTGTGCTAATGTACCGCAGGAACACACAGCATGGCTCATTTCCTTTCTCAAAGTGCCACAGGAAATCCATCCAACAATTTTAAATGAAAGAGATTTTTAAGATAATTAAGTTCCAACAGGCTGCCTTTTATTTGTTTAACTAATACCGAAAGTATGCTGCTGGGTGTTTTACCCTAAAGTATGAACATCTAGCTGTCGTGAATCCAAAAGGTATGTTTGTGCATTATATAAGGCCACATCTGATTTGTATGATAAAGATTAAAAGAGTGTTTTGATTGTACAGTGCTATCAAACATTTTCAAGATGAGACGCAATGTGAGAAAATAAACATTTTCAAATTCTGATTGCACTTACTTGGCACAAAAACGCAATTGATTTCAGACGTGAAATCAATTGCATCCAGTGCACTGCCATCCATAGTGTTCTTGATTCGAAAATAAGAAAAGTTATGCAATAACAGCATCAGTCAGAAAGTTGCAATCCACTGCTGACCAAAGAGAACACAAACCCCTCGATTCTCGATTAAAAATTCTGATATTTCTCTAGACTTCCAGAAAAAAAAAATATTCTGTGTAATGATCAGTCAAAAATATAACTTTTGTGCATTTTCTTATATTTGGTGGGGTTTTTATTCAGAGACATTTCAGGAAAAAAAAAAAGAGCAGAACGAAGATTCTGATGTGAGCTAGTAAAAATCTAGACTTAAATTTTATTGCGATCCATTGCTTGACTGTAAACAGGGCATTCATGCTTGAAAATCCTGCAGTGTGGCTCTTAAAGAAATTCTCCAAAGATGAGTGGACCCAAATTCCTCCACAGCTCTTTGCTAGTTGTGAAAAACTTGACAGCAGCAGTTGTGCCCGTCAAAGGTGGAATGGTGGAAACAAATGTGAAAATGAAGTAATTACATTTTCACATTTTACTCAACTTATTGTGGTCCAATAAAAATTTATTTGAGGACATCAAACAAATGTTTAAATTATTTGTATGATGTCCTCAAATATGTGACAAAATATAGCGAAAACAGAAGAATCATGTAAGAGGACAAAATTCTTTGCATAGCTTTGTATACCAACACCATGACCATTTAGACATGAAAGTAATGGCTCCATGAAGTTCTGGTTACCTAATATTTATTTGCATCGAGTTATTTGAGCTACAAAATAAAAAAGATTTTTAAAACATATATTGCCAACAGAGGCTAATGAAAAGCAAATGTCATAAACATGGACTCAGAAATTTTTCTTTGGCCACAAAGTCTTCCAATCATATCCAAAAGAGCAACACTAAAATTAGCAGGAGAGAAAACCAAACCAATATGATGACATCCTACATTCAGTCTCCGCCCCTCGTCTCAAATGATGACATTTTCTTTCTCTTGGTTAAAGTCTGAAGACGGGACGGCTCATTTAATACTTTACTGGCTTGACTAGGAATGCCAAAATAATCTATAAAACTGAGCTTAGTCTGAACAGGACAAAGAATATTTTAGGAGCGCTAACTAATGCTGTTAGATCCAGACCGCTTGGCACTATGTCTAAAGTCTTGATTACAGACCAAGGCAGGTGCACGAAAGAGAAGGCAGTCCTAAAAATACTCTTGAGGATCCTTGTGGCGGCTACAAGACAGTTGGGGTATCCTTAGTCCTCAGAGTTGATTTTTTTTTTTAAATATATTTTATGAAAGCAAAGCAGGTGGGATCTGCAATCAATGCATTTGAAAATCTATTGATGCATATTTAATCATTTTCATTGTGTGTGTGTGTGTGTGCATAATCAAATACTCTCATTTGGCAGCATGAATACCAGTTAACATTTCCCAGATGACAGACAGATTAGAGACTAAGCTGCTGTAATTGAGGTTTAAGCTCCCTCTTGTCCTCACTGATATCTGATACAATTTCAGGTAAACACTTGGTTGTGTTGAGCCCCAGTGACTTCAAACAATGCATCTAGGTGTCAATAGACTTACAGAAAGCATGTCTTCTCCTCCATGCTGTTTGTCACTCCCTTGCCAACACCACACGGATGTGTTCAGATGCAGTGGTGCCGCCGAGGCAGGGCCGTGGTGGCATTGGCCGCCCCTATAACCCAGCCAAACACGTGAATAATATTGTATCTCACATGAAATCAATACAGGACAAATGAGACTCAATGAGGCGCAAACAGATTAATTGACTTATTTATAAATGTGTTTGTTTATCAAATGAATGCATTTTAGGCTTACGTCCAGCATTTTAAGCTGAGTTATTTATGTGTCGGTGGCCCTCACTGGAAAGTTTATTTATTTCAGTAATTCAATTCAACTATATCAGTGAGGTTTTATGACAGACAGCTTTTCTGTTTAATAAGCCACTGCGATGCCATGGTCATTAAAGCGGTTATTGGTACTTTTGGCAGTGTGGACAAGTGCTAAATCCTACTTGAAGATAAAAACATCTCCATAAAGCTTGTCAGCAGAGTGGTGCATAAAGTGCTCTAAAAGTAGATGGCTACAATGACCTTCAGAAAAACACAGTGGACCAACACCGGCAGACGACAGTGGAATCTTCACTCTAGAGCTCAGCAACTTGTATCTAAAAAATTTGGATTTCAGTGAAGCAGTTCAGAATATTTTCTCTTTGGCCCACATCAGGCACTTTTGAAGTCTCTGATCTGACAATGGATCAAGACAGGAAATGCAACAGTTGTAGCTCGTTGTCCTGGATACATCTGTGTCTGGTGGGTCTTGTCTCCGGCAACATTCTGTTTCTTGTAAATCTCTCCCAAACTCTTGACTGGGCATCATTTCACAATTCTCTCATATTTTTTTTTTTTTGACCACACTTTTTCCTTCCACTCAACTTTCCTGTGGTAAAACCCTCTATGTATAGCCAGGCTTACACTCTTTGTGGAAAGAGTCAGATATTGTGGCGGAGCAGCTGTCAAGCTAACAGTCTTACCCATGACTGTGTATATTAATATTTTGTATTAAGAATCTTTTTATTGGCTTTCTGTAATATTCCACTTTTCTGAGAAACATGAATTTGGACTTTCATTAAGTCTAAAGTCGCAGTCACTAAGATGGACAGAAATAAGAAATACACCTCTTTTTGTGTAATGAATCTTTATTTTATATGGGTTTCATTTTTTTAATGTACTAAAGAAAATACCTTATACATTACTTTTTTTTTTTTTAGATGTACCTGTATAACATCATAGAAAATGTTGATGGTTTTAACTTTTTTAATGTACCACCCTCAGGATTATTAGTCGCCACAATTTGGCCACCCCTTTCAAATTTTTCTGGGGACGCTCTTGCTCAAACGGAGACGGAAAGCAAAGGAAACCCAGGTCAGGCTGTTTTAAGTGCAGTTTGGGATCCAGAGTCCCAGTCTGGGATCACTGAAATCCCTGGAATTCACTAGAAAAACGACTTTACAATGACAAATTTACCCCCCTTTTGTAAAGAGTGGTTAAGAAAGACAAACAGAAAAAGCTGCTCTAAGCGGGGGGGAGGGGGGGGGAATAATTGGTTTTTAACATGTTCGCCCTAAACACAGTCAATAACAGTAGCATTTCAGAGTAAATTTCCTGTAGCCTGCTTGCTTGGAGTTCCCATATAAAGACGTATCAAAAGTCAAATGTTTGGGAAGTACGAATCGCTGAGCAGCTCCTTAAAAAAACCTCCCAGCTCCCCTCTCGCACACGCCTCCTCCCGGAGAGTATTGGATGTCCTCAGGAATCCAGTCACCCCCTCCTTGGAAGAACATATTTGACAGCACGAAGTCAGGCAGAGCCCGCAGTCCAGCCCCAGCCTTCCGTCAGGCACAGACTCCCCCAGCCCCATCTCCTGCTCTCCCTTTTGGACGTTTTGGTCGGTGTTGAAGCACAGCAAATAAGCAGCCATGGATGCCATCAAGAAGAAGATGCAGATGCTCAAGCTCGACAAGGAGAATGCCTTGGACAGAGCTGAGCAGGCCGAGTCAGACAAGAAAGCAGCGGAGGACAGAAGCAAACAGGTCGGATGAGTTTTCTTCACTTTTTTTTATGTTTGATGGAAAAGCACGAAAAGACCAGGAGCAGCACTAAAAAAAAAGCTATGGATCATTATTTGTAATGGATTTGGAGCTGTTGCTAGTTAAGTGTAAAAGCAAAAAAAAGAAAAAAAGAAAAGAAAAAGAAAAAATGTGTATATTATTATATTTTTGCTTAACTTTATAATTTCTTTGCATGCATGTGTAGTTAGAGGAAGAAATGAGAGAATTGGAAAAGAAATTGCGTGTTACAGAGGACGAGAGAGATAAAGTTTTTGAGGAGTTCCAAACTGCTGAGGAAAAACTGTTGACTGCTGAGGAGACCGCTACCAAGGTACCTGAACCTGAAGTGCATGAGCTTACCTAACTTCTTCTTCTTCTCTCCCTGTCTTCTCTCTGTCCTGTCCTGTCCTCTCCTGTCTCTCCGTGTGCGCTCTTGCGCCCCTGCGCACTCACGCCACTCCCTTTCTCCGCCGATCACCTCTGAACCTCTCCTGCACATGAAAAAAATATATATATATAACAATAACATAAAATCAGCTTGAGGACGACTTGGTGGCTCTGCAGAAGAAGTTGAAGGGAACTGAGGATGAGCTGGACAAGTACTCTGAGGCTCTTAAAGATGCCCAGGAGAAGCTTGAGCTGGCTGAGAAGAAAGCCACCGATGTAAGTACATGGACGCGTGTTCGCAGAGGCACCCTTCTCCCACCACGCCGCTTCACATCTTCACTGTTCTCATCTGGGACTGAGGGCGACAGTTCAACAGCACAGATAAGAGTTTGGTGGTGCGTTTGGCACCACTGCTAGAGTTGGAAATTGATCATTTATCTATCATTTTTTTTGATTTTGTAGTAACTGTTGAACTGTCGCTAAATGTTTCTCCACAAATCACTTTCAAGTCAGCCCAAAGAAAGTCAAATATGTGGTTATAAATATATATAATATATATATATTTATGTATTTATGTGAGGATTTCCATGTTGAACTCCGCCAGTCCTGTTAGGAAATAAGCTAAATCTTCCCAGCTTATGTTGTTTTTTTGTTTTGTTTTTTTTTGTGTTTTTTTTCCAGAGTGAGTGAAGCCTGTAGCCTAATGTGTAGAATTCCCAAGCTCGCAGAGGCAGCGCCTAGATAAATATAGCCCACTGCTTTATATGGTCAAGATAGAGCTCAGATCAGCGGGCTGCGCGCTTCTGCTTACCACAGACAAAAAAAACCGCACTTCCCACTCAAATAAGTACAAAACAGCGTGTAGATTTCAAAAATAACAATTAAACACATTTTTGATCGTTTTTCCTCCCATATATTTCTTGTATGTCAGCTTTGATGTATAGACTTTGTGATAGAAGGAACATGTCCTCCAACAATGGTGCCCGTTAATGACAAAAACTGGGTGTCGGCCAGATCCTAGTGCGGCAGACAAGAGAAGTTTATGCTTCTAAAAGTAAATTAGGTTGCATTGAGCCACCGAGGGGGAAAACACGTTGGAATAATCCTTTAATTGGATTCCACACGGGGAATTAAGACAAAGTCTGTCAGAGTGTTTTGAGTTTTACCCTCTTGGATTATTTGATGGTGAATTTTATTTCAAGGTGACGCGTGGCGTACTATTTGTGACTGAATTTTTACCCAACACTATATTTGTTCGTAGAGTTATGTCACTTATTTAAGATATTTTAGAGATATTTAAAATGTTGAAAAAAAAAAAATCCTCACTCTGTAATTAGTACAGTTTGGGCTCAGGAAAAACGCTGAAACCGTCTGAACCCCAAATGCATTTTATTACAAGGACTGTACTGCTCACAGTGAACCCCCAGATGGCGCTCTAATTCCATTCGTTTATCTCAGGTTGGATACCTGAAATCACATTTAGATAAATACATTTAAAAAAACTTTTAAAAAACATTGTTATCTTAGTTTAACTATTTAATTGTACTTCATACAAGGATTTCTTTTGGAGTTTTAACTAAAATACAAATCAAATTGGTGATTACATTTATTTTCGGGGGGGTGGGGGAAGGGGTTATATGGGGTGAGTTATTAAATGAATTCAGAATCGTGGTCTGTTTTTGTAGCTGTAGGTTTTGTCTGTCATATTTTTAAAGCTTTATACTTTTACCCTGTAATTACAGCATCCTGGGCTTCAGGAAAAAACTCACTGAAGCGGTTTGTAGCCTCAGAATAGTTCAGGCACTGCTCTCGTTAGGTCCGCAGAGGGCGCTGTAGTTCCGTTAGTGTCATGCTGCTTGAATCAATTAAATTGCATTCAAACACTTCGGACTAAAATCGCTTAGCTATCTTGTTTTCTGTTCAAAGCTGTCACATTTTTACCACTTCTTTTGACATTTGTTCCGTGCAAAAGTTTGCACAACACTCCAGAACAGTCGTTTTATCTCTTTTTTGAAAGACGGTGTGTTGAAATCAGCGTTAACTTCCTGGACAAAAAAAAAAAAAAAAAAAAGCTTTGCAGAGCGCGTCTCTCTGACTGCGCGCTGCAAATACGTCATTCCGTCTCTTGACAATTTGTCAGAAAGTAACTGCAGCTGCGAGGGCAGTCTCGAATATTTAAAACAGTTGTTCGTTGTCAAATAAAAAATAACAATAATGGCTGGAGCTAAATCGCTGGACGCGGTCAAACGGAGGATTAAATCGCTGCAAGAGCAGGTTGACGGTGCTGAAGACAGAGCCGAGAGGTTACAGAAGGATCTGCTTGCACAGAGGAAAGCCAAAGAACAAGTAAGCATGTTGACCGCGCGTACCTGCGCATCAAGCGCAAAAAAAGAGGCATGGCTCAAGTAACATTTCCTGCGCGTCTATGAATCGTTTCAAAAAAGTAGGGGGGAGAGGGGAAGTGTTCTGGTTGTGAGATGGCTGGATTTATCTGGATGCCCCGCAGTGCTATAAGCTGAGCTTTGCTCTACTCCGGGCTGTGTCACTTTAAGTCACAGATGAGGGTTTGAAATCCCGAGTGCGCGTAATTGACAGCTTTAGGCCGCTGATGGTGTAGCGACCGTTGAGCAGTGCGGTACGTTGTATCATTGCGTTGCCTCACCTCCTGACTTTGCTCCACTTTCAAGCACTTCCCTGTTCCAGGCAACCTGCTTTCTAAAAATGGGACCAAAAGCCCAAAGATTTGAATAATCTCCCAAACACCAGGAAGTAGCTGCTTAAACTGTGGTAACATTTAATGTGCCATCCTGCTCTGTCAGCTTGTGCTCTTTGACTTGCCCATATAAGGGCAGGAGGTTGCACTGCCACAGAGCATAGCGGCGATAGAAATGAGGGGGACTGAATGTTTCTCAGTCCCCCTCTCAGCCGTCAGAGCGTAGCCTACTCAGGTGTACTGAAGGGAGTTTCTCGCTTGTTGCAGTTTCTAAACTTGAGTACCTGCACTGCTCGTTTTGACTCGAGCTGCAGGGGAAATGGCCTGGGGGGTAAAAAAAAGGACTTTTGTGGTCTGGTGGATGCGTAATGCATTTCAAGAATAGCCTCATACCTGCTGAGCACACAGCAGAATGCAGAAGTTAGCAGCAAGTCCTGATGAAAACAAAACGGCCTTCTCCTTTTTAAATTAAATTTAGACAGACACACAAATTGATCAGCCAGATATCGATTTGTGCATCTGTCGGAATCTGACTTTTTTTATTATTTGATTGGCAAGTCAACAAGTGCAAACATGTATATGTTCCTAGTCATTAATTGCACTAAAAAAATGTCACATTTCTTCCCAATTTTAAATATGTGACTGTTAAAAGTTGGGGATATTCTTTGACTTATGAATGGAGATGAGGTACTTAATTCATGTAGTGGCTTCAAAACTGCATTTGTTCTATTTTATTTGTCAGTATTGGGAGAAAAATTTTATTTGCATTGCCCTGGAAAAGTGCAAACCTCAAATTCCTTCTCTTCCAAAATTTCCAGCTTGCTTATCATCTCTACATAGTTGGTAAATACTAAAGATCCGGAGCAATGTCAGGCTTATCGACTTGAGAACTGTTAATGCTCTCAGTGGGGCATCTAACGAAGTGCAGTGTTCAACCCTTCGCCAGTTTGGGGCATCATTAGTATAACAAGTCAATATAGTAGCCTCCCACCAGGCAGCACAAAGGAACACTTCTGATCATTTTTGTTTCTCTCACATCAAGATAAGTTCACAAATCTACCACATACTTCCTTTGGGCTGATGTGTAATGTCTGAGTCCGGGTTACGAGGTGAAGCTCTCTGCAGTGTCCTCATCTGCTGCTCTTCCGTTCTGTCCCTAGGCTGAGGGAGATGTCGCTTCCCTGAACAGACGTATCCAGCTGGTTGAGGAGGAGTTGGATCGTGCTCAGGAGCGTCTGGCCACAGCCCTGCAGAAGCTGGAGGAGGCTGAGAAGGCTGCAGATGAGAGCGAGAGGTGGGTCCTGTTTTTTCCCCTTGGAGCAGACTCGGATTGTTTCATCAATCCCAATAAGTTCTGGGGATTGCCTTGTTTTCATTCTGTTTATATGGAGCACTAACCGCCACCTCATCAGCTATCTACAGGGATCGAAAGTAAAACATTTACAGTTCCTTGTGAGACTATTCAAACCCCTTGAGCTTTATCGTGTTCTATACATTACAGCTACAAAAATCAATATGCTTTGTTGTTATTTAATGTCAAAACGCCAACTAGATTTCTTGAATTATTGTGAATTGGAACGAAACGGATCATTTTCAGAGCCATGTGCAGCTTCACATGGCAGCATTACACATGGTCAAAAAGTTTGTTTGGTCTCATCTGACCGGACAACTCCATTCACATGTTTATGTTCCCTACATGACTTTTTCTAAAATGTAAACGGGAATTTTGGGTTTCATTCGACAGTGGCCTTGACATTCTTCTGCAAAGGATAGAATTGTGGGTAGGTGTATCGGTATTTCACAACATTTTTAACGGACTAGTGTTTAAACTTGGTTTTAAACTTTTTCCCAACTTCATCCCTGGCCNAAATAAATAAATAAATAAATAAATAAATAAATAAAACTGTTTAGTTTACTGAAAACACTATTTCCACGGTGGTACACAGTGGTGACAGAGCTTTAAATTGATGTATACAGTAACTCTGACGGACTTTGAGCTAATTTGCACAGAAAATTTGCAAAAACTTAAATTTCTCATTGTGAATTGCAAATAATTCATCCATGATTCAGAATTTCTTTAAAAGTCTAAAGAGATATCTGTAAGAGAGATGGATCAATGTGAGTGTATGTTAGTTTCTCACTTGTGTCGCTCTGTCTTTGTGTTGCTCCTGTACTGGACTAAGTGTCTCTCACTCGGGGTATTCTAGGATACCTCGCAGCCCCTGGTTACTTTGGGCAGGATTGAAGTTTCATTGAGGCTGAGATGAGGCATGTTCAAGAACGCTGCTGCTCTCCTTCTGTACACAGGATAACTTCTGTGTCAGCATCATTAACGTTACACAACAAAAATGACCAACCATTCAAATTTGTTTTCATGAAGGGCTAAACTTTTATGGCCAGGATTTTTGTAGCTCTGGCTGAGCGTATATTTGGAGTATATTTTTATTCAGTTTTGCCTCAGGCTTTCCATTCTTACCATATGTGCTTGCTCAGTTTACTGGCTTGTTTCTGAAGGTCTTGTGTTCTGCACTTTCTGCAAGTTCAGATTTGATATTCTTCCTTCTTGATTTGTTTCAAATCTCCTATTCCAGCTCAGTGTATCATAGTGAATTATTTGTCCTTGTTTGGTGTAATGTTTTACTTGTGTTGTAAGTTGTGAACACAGTGAAAGACAAACTGTCTCTTTTATAAAGGAAAACAAGGGAGGGCTCATTTATTGATAATTCAGTAAATTTGAAATTTTAATAAAGTAGGGGGTGGGGGGATGGTTTAGACATGAAAAGTTAAACTTTTACACTGCTTTATTCCATTCTTTTAATATGTCTTCATGAAGACATAATTATCCCATCATGTAGTACATACACCTCCAAGACTCTATAACTAGAACTTGCCAGACCACACCAGATGGACGTCTATTTTTTCTCTCTTCTGTCTGCTCAGTTTTTAATGACTGGCTGTCCACAACTTTTTCATCTACATCCCAAGCTGAGCACTGAGTCTTAGTCTGAGGATAACCATCGTGGAGTTTGATCAAGCCCGAGAGCTACAGACAGACTTTGCTTTAATTTAAGAAATCAGGTGTTGCTGCATTGTGGGTTCCTCTGGCATTTCTCACCACTGAGACCCATTTGCAGTGAACACAGGCTGTTGGCTTTCAAACAGCCACCCAGAGCCACACTGGAATGTCTCATCACGAGAGTCTCAAATGAACTTCACATTATAGCTTTCACTCGGCCAAGCTAGGCTCAGTTAAAGGTGTGGGACTCGTAAAACAACACGGGGGCTCCTTGCTCTCAGCTTTCAAACGCAAACTTATTTGTTTTCATCTCGGTGGTGTGAGAGGAAGCATTAAAGAGAAGGCCGTACAGTATTTTAAAGAAAAATGATCAGTGTAATAAAGAAATCCTGGCAATCTTCATATTGCCAGAGTTTCTTTCTTTGACCCTTACAGCGTCCAACAGATAGCTTGTAGCCGGGAGAACAGTAGCTGAGCAGAAAGTGCATACCTAGAAGTTTTGGAGCACCAAGGAATGGAAAAAAAAATACTGAGTGGCCTTTGACTTTGGACTTCACAAAACGCCCCCACAAGTTAGCTGTCTTCTCTGTCAACAGTATTCGACCTTGCTCACACCAGAGAAACCATATATGGATGAAGATACAGTGCTGTGAAAACGTATTTGCTCAGTTAAAGTCACACAGATAATAAAGTACATTCTAATATCGGGGGGGGGAAAAAGACAACCTGCGAAAATACAAAATGCAAATGCAGTTACCCATACCACCTATATAAAAAAGGAATCCTTTAAAATTATTAATTAACTGTCATTAACCACATTTCTTGGCCGTTTCACAAATCACACCCAGGCATGATCAGTGCTTGGTCTGATCAACATGAAGTAGATTCATTGCCAGTTATGGGCAATGCTTAATAATAATTGTGGTTGCCAAGGGTAGAACAAACAGTTTTATGGGGCAGTTGCTGTCTCAGAATAAAGAAATGAATGAAATCATCACTTGAAATCTGCTTTTTGTGTTTACAAAAGCTGTGACTGGTCTTCAGATTTGTTTAATGATTAGAATGAAGAGATGGGCCACTGCAAGCCAGTTATTTGTTGGTGTTGGTGTCTCCATTTTTTTTATGCCATATTATGCAATATTATGTATAGATTCATGTGGAGATTATGTGATTCTACAAATAACATCATCCTGTTACTAAAGGATATTGCACAAAGCTTAGTCAGTTTTCAGTCCAGAATGCAATGAATGCAATGAAATTACTGCAGATTTTGTAATTTTGCAAATTTGTGACTTATATTTGTAATTTTTATTTTTATTTTATTGACTTGTCTTTTAATTTTTTTTTTGTTTTTTTAATGTATGTACCTACTTGTCTTTAATAAAAGTGATGATGATGACGATGACAATCAGGTACATTAAAGTGCGAGAAATAGGCCCCAAAAAAAGGAATCAAACCCTTTTCTCTGTATTGTTTTAAAGATTTTCCCACTGGTTGCAAGCATACAAACTCCTGGATTTTTAACATACAGCACAAAGCACTAAAGACATATATTGCAATGGAGCTGTCCTCAAGATGCAGGGTAGTTCCAAGCTGATATATTAGATTAGTAAGACAGTCAGCGCATGTGTGGGAGAGGGTATCCACAGGCCCAAAGGAAAGGACAGTAAGCTTTTATGTCAACGATGAGTCCTGATCCCTGCAGGAGGAATTTCTCTGCTCCTTATCTAGAAGTAGGAGGAGTTCAATTTCCCTGTAAGCAATCATTTACTGTACTTCCCTGTAGACTTCCCACAGTAGGCACAAATAAGTGTCAATGCTGGGTTTTTAAGGCAGAGTGTATGGCACAGATTGACAGCGTCTGATTTAATACTCCTGCCTTGACCTGTCTAGCCTTTAGAGAATTTAATTTTACAGAAGGATTGTAGCTTGGCATCTCACATGAGTGTGAAATGAATCGTGACAACCCCCCCGCCCCCCACACCCACCACCAAAATGCTTAGGCCCCTCCCTGCTCTTTTTGTCTAGGCTGACTGAGCAGCATCAGATTTGGCTGATGGTCTTGTCTCTCTGTACATCCCATCTGAAGGGGAAACACAAACAAACCATCTGGGCGGAGCGTTGTAGAGGCCACAAATATGTCTCCATTATGACTCTTGCCCACATTTGTGTTTGCAGCACTGCCAGCTTTGCCTTTCTGGCTTATTTTTTTTTTTTTTTTTGCTCAGTTGCTCATCTTGTGTCGGTAATGAAGTTGTTGCTCCAAACTGCTTCTTGAGAAACGTTTCTTATCTTTTCAAATTTTCCCAAAACTTACTTTTTAGGACCTGCCATGAGAGAATGTTTCTTGCACTGTCCCAAAAGTATTTCTTTTTGTGTCCTATTTCTGAGAATTACTACAATCTGAAGGATGACAGATCCTTTCATTCAACAGCAGCTATTTTGTTCTGCAGCATATTCTTGGTCCTGGGAGAAAGCTTCTTATCTCTGGAGTACCTGCAGCTGCAATTATTGACCTTTGTGCCCAAGGAATTTGAGTTAAATTGTTAAGATTCAGTCTAGAGGAAACAGTCTGATGTGATGAACAAAGTTCCCATTAGCCAAACGGGAAGTTTAATGAATTGCACCAGAGAAAGGAACACTTTTGTGAGATTTATACCCTTAGTGACAGATTTAGGATTGCCCAGTATGGTCGGAGTCAAAGTGCCACAACCTTATTGCAACTATCCATCAAGCAAAAATACTGTTTCTGACTCCATGCCCTTGTTATATTTCCATTTCTTCTTGCACCCCCAAGTAGACAACCCTTACTGCTACCTGTATATATAGTGCTGGAACATTACTGTGAATAAGCCCACCGTCAGTAGGTCGTGGGTTTGGGTCGGATTACAGCTTAGGTTGCACCAATCCCGAGGCCCCCCTTTTGGTTTTCGACCATTGCCCTGCATGGACCTATCTAATTGCACGGGTACCGTCCTAAAGAGCCAAGAGGTTTTCTCTAAATATAAACTAGGACGATGTCGGCAGAATCCACTCGACAAGAAGCCCGCCTGCTCTTCCCAGAGCTTCACCCAGTGGCTCTTCCCCTAGCATGAGGAGACAGCTGCCCCTAAAATGTCCATGCAGTGTGCAGTTAGCATTGCATGTAAAATAGACATTAATGTATGGGAACACTGAAGAGTAAACAAAATGTCCCACTGATTCCTATTTAGATATTAAGGTTTACAGAAAGTCTTCATGAGTACAATGTTAATATCTTTTCTCCAGATCTACTCATGCGAGTACAGTTTTGCTTATCTTTTCCTCTTATTTGCACCACGCTTCTCAGAGGTTGACTATATTGTGTTGACAATAACAACACTTTGAAGAAGTATTCATACCTATTTTCTTTTACAATCACAAACTTTTATCGGGATTTTCTGTGGCAGAACAACACAGCAGTGCTGTCAAAAGCCAGGAGGAAGGTGGGTGGAGTTAAAAAACACACTGGAGAAAGCAGAAGGCAGTGTTGGTTTACCTTGTGGCAGGTTGACAGACCTAAACATACAGGAAGAGGTGCAATGGAATGGTTCTTATATCGAAGCATATGTGTTAGAATGCCTCAATCCAAATTCAGACATAAATCTAACTAAGAATCTGTGGCAAGGCTTGAAAATTGAGTTCTACAGATGTTCTCCATCTAATGTGACAGTCTTAATTGTTTTTTTTTTTTTGTTTGTTTTTTTTTGTTTGGTTGTTTGTTTTTTTTAAAGCTGGGCAGGAATTTCAGTTTCCAGATAAACTCAGATAAACTCTTAAAGGCTGGAGATGGTCTCCCTGAGATAGGTGGACTTGCAAAGGATTTATTCAGGGGTGATGAAATGATGCATCCCTATGTGCTGCCTTGTGTTGGTCTATCACATAAAATTTTAATAAGGTACGCTAACATTTGTCATTGTTACATAGAAAAATGTGAGAAAGTTTAAATACATTTTGCAGGCTACACAAAAAACACTGCAGACTATAGTGACACAGGATCAAATTAATGAGGCATTTTGAAAGGGTGCTGTTTATTGTCTGGGAAAATAATGTGTTTTACTACTGCCACTGTCTCATTATTACAATTTAAGATTTAACTCTGGGTTTAAAAAAAAAAAGATTTCCACAACCCCTTCGGGTTAGGATTAGGGTTAGGGTTTGGCTTTTCACATCTACTCTGACTCAGAGTACGACTATAAATATTTTGTGACCTCAGAGTTGTGCCCAAGTGATTCTTGGATGCCATCATTTTTTTTAACAACCCCTTTTTTATAAGCATGCATGTTTGCATGCTTATAAAAAGCATGCAAACATGCTTTTTATAAGCATGTTTGCAGGAAAGTTATGCATGATTGAGAAAGTTTTGGGAAGGATAACGCCGTTAATGTGCATGCCTTTACCTGTTGCTGCACCTGTCCCACTCTGCTGCTGACCCACTTCAGAACGCTCCACCACGATCCTGAGAGGTAAACAAAATTCCAGCATGTTAGAGAAACCTTAGATCTGACTGGAAAACCTCAGATTAGGCTGGAAGGTGATCAAAAATGAAACTGAGAGAAATGAAGTGGGATATCTCCTCAGCTGAGCTGAATTTTCCATTTAAAGGGGAACATTATTCCAGAGATTAATGGCTCTCGGAAACATGAGAAGTGTTCAGGGGGGGGAGGGTTTCAACCAAAACAATGCTGCTGGTGTTAATTTGTAGTGGCCCATTGTTTTAATTCCAGTTTAAAATGAACCAAACTGTAGCTTAAATTCATTGTCTGATCTAGTGGAATGCCTCAAAGTGCTTGTGAAGCACATTTTTTTCCCCCCACAAAATTATATGTCAAGAGCTTCTTTTTTTTTTTCACTTCAGCAGCAGGGAAAAATAAATGTCTTTTGGCTGGCCTGTGGCTTTCCTAAAGGCCTTGAGCCTTAAATATTGAAGGAGTTTATGCTGTTCTCATGATGTGCAGGATAAAATAAAATGAAAGAATACAAATTTATGAGCTATTTACTTAAGCTTTGTTGATTTTCATCAGATTTTCCTATGGAATGCGTCGCGGAACTTTTTCAGTACATTTTCAGCAGTCTTTGGATGTTGTTCCAAACTATAACAGACCCTGTGCTTTATTCACTGTGCTAATGTACCGCAGGAACACACAGCATGGCTCATTTCCTTTCTCAAAGTGCCACAGGAAATCCATCCAACAATTTTAAATGAAAGAGATTTTTAAGATAATTAAGTTCCAACAGGCTGCCTTTTATTTGTTTAACTAATACCGAAAGTATGCTGCTGGGTGTTTTACCCTAAAGTATGAACATCTAGCTGTCGTGAATCCAAAAGGTATGTTTGTGCATTATATAAGGCCACATCTGATTTGTATGATAAAGATTAAAAGAGTGTTTTGATTGTACAGTGCTATCAAACATTTTCAAGATGAGACGCAATGTGAGAAAATAAACATTTTCAAATTCTGATTGCACTTACTTGGCACAAAAACGCAATTGATTTCAGACGTGAAATCAATTGCATCCAGTGCACTGCCATCCATAGTGTTCTTGATTCGAAAATAAGAAAAGTTATGCAATAACAGCATCAGTCAGAAAGTTGCAATCCACTGCTGACCAAAGAGAACACAAACCCCTCGATTCTCGATTAAAAATTCTGATATTTCTCTAGACTTCCAGAAAAAAAAAATATTCTGTGTAATGATCAGTCAAAAATATAACTTTTGTGCATTTTCTTATATTTGGTGGGGTTTTTATTCAGAGACATTTCAGGAAAAAAAAAAAGAGCAGAACGAAGATTCTGATGTGAGCTAGTAAAAATCTAGACTTAAATTTTATTGCGATCCATTGCTTGACTGTAAACAGGGCATTCATGCTTGAAAATCCTGCAGTGTGGCTCTTAAAGAAATTCTCCAAAGATGAGTGGACCCAAATTCCTCCACAGCTCTTTGCTAGTTGTGAAAAACTTGACAGCAGCAGTTGTGCCCGTCAAAGGTGGAATGGTGGAAACAAATGTGAAAATGAAGTAATTACATTTTCACATTTTACTCAACTTATTGTGGTCCAATAAAAATTTATTTGAGGACATCAAACAAATGTTTAAATTATTTGTATGATGTCCTCAAATATGTGACAAAATATAGCGAAAACAGAAGAATCATGTAAGAGGACAAAATTCTTTGCATAGCTTTGTATACCAACACCATGACCATTTAGACATGAAAGTAATGGCTCCATGAAGTTCTGGTTACCTAATATTTATTTGCATCGAGTTATTTGAGCTACAAAATAAAAAAGATTTTTAAAACATATATTGCCAACAGAGGCTAATGAAAAGCAAATGTCATAAACATGGACTCAGAAATTTTTCTTTGGCCACAAAGTCTTCCAATCATATCCAAAAGAGCAACACTAAAATTAGCAGGAGAGAAAACCAAACCAATATGATGACATCCTACATTCAGTCTCCGCCCCTCGTCTCAAATGATGACATTTTCTTTCTCTTGGTTAAAGTCTGAAGACGGGACGGCTCATTTAATACTTTACTGGCTTGACTAGGAATGCCAAAATAATCTATAAAACTGAGCTTAGTCTGAACAGGACAAAGAATATTTTAGGAGCGCTAACTAATGCTGTTAGATCCAGACCGCTTGGCACTATGTCTAAAGTCTTGATTACAGACCAAGGCAGGTGCACGAAAGAGAAGGCAGTCCTAAAAATACTCTTGAGGATCCTTGTGGCGGCTACAAGACAGTTGGGGTATCCTTAGTCCTCAGAGTTGATTTTTTTTTTTAAATATATTTTATGAAAGCAAAGCAGGTGGGATCTGCAATCAATGCATTTGAAAATCTATTGATGCATATTTAATCATTTTCATTGTGTGTGTGTGTGTGTGCATAATCAAATACTCTCATTTGGCAGCATGAATACCAGTTAACATTTCCCAGATGACAGACAGATTAGAGACTAAGCTGCTGTAATTGAGGTTTAAGCTCCCTCTTGTCCTCACTGATATCTGATACAATTTCAGGTAAACACTTGGTTGTGTTGAGCCCCAGTGACTTCAAACAATGCATCTAGGTGTCAATAGACTTACAGAAAGCATGTCTTCTCCTCCATGCTGTTTGTCACTCCCTTGCCAACACCACACGGATGTGTTCAGATGCAGTGGTGCCGCCGAGGCAGGGCCGTGGTGGCATTGGCCGCCCCTATAACCCAGCCAAACACGTGAATAATATTGTATCTCACATGAAATCAATACAGGACAAATGAGACTCAATGAGGCGCAAACAGATTAATTGACTTATTTATAAATGTGTTTGTTTATCAAATGAATGCATTTTAGGCTTACGTCCAGCATTTTAAGCTGAGTTATTTATGTGTCGGTGGCCCTCACTGGAAAGTTTATTTATTTCAGTAATTCAATTCAACTATATCAGTGAGGTTTTATGACAGACAGCTTTTCTGTTTAATAAGCCACTGCGATGCCATGGTCATTAAAGCGGTTATTGGTACTTTTGGCAGTGTGGACAAGTGCTAAATCCTACTTGAAGATAAAAACATCTCCATAAAGCTTGTCAGCAGAGTGGTGCATAAAGTGCTCTAAAAGTAGATGGCTACAATGACCTTCAGAAAAACACAGTGGACCAACACCGGCAGACGACAGTGGAATCTTCACTCTAGAGCTCAGCAACTTGTATCTAAAAAATTTGGATTTCAGTGAAGCAGTTCAGAATATTTTCTCTTTGGCCCACATCAGGCACTTTTGAAGTCTCTGATCTGACAATGGATCAAGACAGGAAATGCAACAGTTGTAGCTCGTTGTCCTGGATACATCTGTGTCTGGTGGGTCTTGTCTCCGGCAACATTCTGTTTCTTGTAAATCTCTCCCAAACTCTTGACTGGGCATCATTTCACAATTCTCTCATATTTTTTTTTTTTTGACCACACTTTTTCCTTCCACTCAACTTTCCTGTGGTAAAACCCTCTATGTATAGCCAGGCTTACACTCTTTGTGGAAAGAGTCAGATATTGTGGCGGAGCAGCTGTCAAGCTAACAGTCTTACCCATGACTGTGTATATTAATATTTTGTATTAAGAATCTTTTTATTGGCTTTCTGTAATATTCCACTTTTCTGAGAAACATGAATTTGGACTTTCATTAAGTCTAAAGTCGCAGTCACTAAGATGGACAGAAATAAGAAATACACCTCTTTTTGTGTAATGAATCTTTATTTTATATGGGTTTCATTTTTTTAATGTACTAAAGAAAATACCTTATACATTACTTTTTTTTTTTTTAGATGTACCTGTATAACATCATAGAAAATGTTGATGGTTTTAACTTTTTTAATGTACCACCCTCAGGATTATTAGTCGCCACAATTTGGCCACCCCTTTCAAATTTTTCTGGGGACGCTCTTGCTCAAACGGAGACGGAAAGCAAAGGAAACCCAGGTCAGGCTGTTTTAAGTGCAGTTTGGGATCCAGAGTCCCAGTCTGGGATCACTGAAATCCCTGGAATTCACTAGAAAAACGACTTTACAATGACAAATTTACCCCCCTTTTGTAAAGAGTGGTTAAGAAAGACAAACAGAAAAAGCTGCTCTAAGCGGGGGGGAGGGGGGGGGAATAATTGGTTTTTAACATGTTCGCCCTAAACACAGTCAATAACAGTAGCATTTCAGAGTAAATTTCCTGTAGCCTGCTTGCTTGGAGTTCCCATATAAAGACGTATCAAAAGTCAAATGTTTGGGAAGTACGAATCGCTGAGCAGCTCCTTAAAAAAACCTCCCAGCTCCCCTCTCGCACACGCCTCCTCCCGGAGAGTATTGGATGTCCTCAGGAATCCAGTCACCCCCTCCTTGGAAGAACATATTTGACAGCACGAAGTCAGGCAGAGCCCGCAGTCCAGCCCCAGCCTTCCGTCAGGCACAGACTCCCCCAGCCCCATCTCCTGCTCTCCCTTTTGGACGTTTTGGTCGGTGTTGAAGCACAGCAAATAAGCAGCCATGGATGCCATCAAGAAGAAGATGCAGATGCTCAAGCTCGACAAGGAGAATGCCTTGGACAGAGCTGAGCAGGCCGAGTCAGACAAGAAAGCAGCGGAGGACAGAAGCAAACAGGTCGGATGAGTTTTCTTCACTTTTTTTTATGTTTGATGGAAAAGCACGAAAAGACCAGGAGCAGCACTAAAAAAAAAGCTATGGATCATTATTTGTAATGGATTTGGAGCTGTTGCTAGTTAAGTGTAAAAGCAAAAAAAAGAAAAAAAGAAAAGAAAAAGAAAAAATGTGTATATTATTATATTTTTGCTTAACTTTATAATTTCTTTGCATGCATGTGTAGTTAGAGGAAGAAATGAGAGAATTGGAAAAGAAATTGCGTGTTACAGAGGACGAGAGAGATAAAGTTTTTGAGGAGTTCCAAACTGCTGAGGAAAAACTGTTGACTGCTGAGGAGACCGCTACCAAGGTACCTGAACCTGAAGTGCATGAGCTTACCTAACTTCTTCTTCTTCTCTCCCTGTCTTCTCTCTGTCCTGTCCTGTCCTCTCCTGTCTCTCCGTGTGCGCTCTTGCGCCCCTGCGCACTCACGCCACTCCCTTTCTCCGCCGATCACCTCTGAACCTCTCCTGCACATGAAAAAAATATATATATATAACAATAACATAAAATCAGCTTGAGGACGACTTGGTGGCTCTGCAGAAGAAGTTGAAGGGAACTGAGGATGAGCTGGACAAGTACTCTGAGGCTCTTAAAGATGCCCAGGAGAAGCTTGAGCTGGCTGAGAAGAAAGCCACCGATGTAAGTACATGGACGCGTGTTCGCAGAGGCACCCTTCTCCCACCACGCCGCTTCACATCTTCACTGTTCTCATCTGGGACTGAGGGCGACAGTTCAACAGCACAGATAAGAGTTTGGTGGTGCGTTTGGCACCACTGCTAGAGTTGGAAATTGATCATTTATCTATCATTTTTTTTGATTTTGTAGTAACTGTTGAACTGTCGCTAAATGTTTCTCCACAAATCACTTTCAAGTCAGCCCAAAGAAAGTCAAATATGTGGTTATAAATATATATAATATATATATATTTATGTATTTATGTGAGGATTTCCATGTTGAACTCCGCCAGTCCTGTTAGGAAATAAGCTAAATCTTCCCAGCTTATGTTGTTTTTTTGTTTTGTTTTTTTTTGTGTTTTTTTTCCAGAGTGAGTGAAGCCTGTAGCCTAATGTGTAGAATTCCCAAGCTCGCAGAGGCAGCGCCTAGATAAATATAGCCCACTGCTTTATATGGTCAAGATAGAGCTCAGATCAGCGGGCTGCGCGCTTCTGCTTACCACAGACAAAAAAAACCGCACTTCCCACTCAAATAAGTACAAAACAGCGTGTAGATTTCAAAAATAACAATTAAACACATTTTTGATCGTTTTTCCTCCCATATATTTCTTGTATGTCAGCTTTGATGTATAGACTTTGTGATAGAAGGAACATGTCCTCCAACAATGGTGCCCGTTAATGACAAAAACTGGGTGTCGGCCAGATCCTAGTGCGGCAGACAAGAGAAGTTTATGCTTCTAAAAGTAAATTAGGTTGCATTGAGCCACCGAGGGGGAAAACACGTTGGAATAATCCTTTAATTGGATTCCACACGGGGAATTAAGACAAAGTCTGTCAGAGTGTTTTGAGTTTTACCCTCTTGGATTATTTGATGGTGAATTTTATTTCAAGGTGACGCGTGGCGTACTATTTGTGACTGAATTTTTACCCAACACTATATTTGTTCGTAGAGTTATGTCACTTATTTAAGATATTTTAGAGATATTTAAAATGTTGAAAAAAAAAAAATCCTCACTCTGTAATTAGTACAGTTTGGGCTCAGGAAAAACGCTGAAACCGTCTGAACCCCAAATGCATTTTATTACAAGGACTGTACTGCTCACAGTGAACCCCCAGATGGCGCTCTAATTCCATTCGTTTATCTCAGGTTGGATACCTGAAATCACATTTAGATAAATACATTTAAAAAAACTTTTAAAAAACATTGTTATCTTAGTTTAACTATTTAATTGTACTTCATACAAGGATTTCTTTTGGAGTTTTAACTAAAATACAAATCAAATTGGTGATTACATTTATTTTCGGGGGGGTGGGGGAAGGGGTTATATGGGGTGAGTTATTAAATGAATTCAGAATCGTGGTCTGTTTTTGTAGCTGTAGGTTTTGTCTGTCATATTTTTAAAGCTTTATACTTTTACCCTGTAATTACAGCATCCTGGGCTTCAGGAAAAAACTCACTGAAGCGGTTTGTAGCCTCAGAATAGTTCAGGCACTGCTCTCGTTAGGTCCGCAGAGGGCGCTGTAGTTCCGTTAGTGTCATGCTGCTTGAATCAATTAAATTGCATTCAAACACTTCGGACTAAAATCGCTTAGCTATCTTGTTTTCTGTTCAAAGCTGTCACATTTTTACCACTTCTTTTGACATTTGTTCCGTGCAAAAGTTTGCACAACACTCCAGAACAGTCGTTTTATCTCTTTTTTGAAAGACGGTGTGTTGAAATCAGCGTTAACTTCCTGGACAAAAAAAAAAAAAAAAAAAAGCTTTGCAGAGCGCGTCTCTCTGACTGCGCGCTGCAAATACGTCATTCCGTCTCTTGACAATTTGTCAGAAAGTAACTGCAGCTGCGAGGGCAGTCTCGAATATTTAAAACAGTTGTTCGTTGTCAAATAAAAAATAACAATAATGGCTGGAGCTAAATCGCTGGACGCGGTCAAACGGAGGATTAAATCGCTGCAAGAGCAGGTTGACGGTGCTGAAGACAGAGCCGAGAGGTTACAGAAGGATCTGCTTGCACAGAGGAAAGCCAAAGAACAAGTAAGCATGTTGACCGCGCGTACCTGCGCATCAAGCGCAAAAAAAGAGGCATGGCTCAAGTAACATTTCCTGCGCGTCTATGAATCGTTTCAAAAAAGTAGGGGGGAGAGGGGAAGTGTTCTGGTTGTGAGATGGCTGGATTTATCTGGATGCCCCGCAGTGCTATAAGCTGAGCTTTGCTCTACTCCGGGCTGTGTCACTTTAAGTCACAGATGAGGGTTTGAAATCCCGAGTGCGCGTAATTGACAGCTTTAGGCCGCTGATGGTGTAGCGACCGTTGAGCAGTGCGGTACGTTGTATCATTGCGTTGCCTCACCTCCTGACTTTGCTCCACTTTCAAGCACTTCCCTGTTCCAGGCAACCTGCTTTCTAAAAATGGGACCAAAAGCCCAAAGATTTGAATAATCTCCCAAACACCAGGAAGTAGCTGCTTAAACTGTGGTAACATTTAATGTGCCATCCTGCTCTGTCAGCTTGTGCTCTTTGACTTGCCCATATAAGGGCAGGAGGTTGCACTGCCACAGAGCATAGCGGCGATAGAAATGAGGGGGACTGAATGTTTCTCAGTCCCCCTCTCAGCCGTCAGAGCGTAGCCTACTCAGGTGTACTGAAGGGAGTTTCTCGCTTGTTGCAGTTTCTAAACTTGAGTACCTGCACTGCTCGTTTTGACTCGAGCTGCAGGGGAAATGGCCTGGGGGGTAAAAAAAAGGACTTTTGTGGTCTGGTGGATGCGTAATGCATTTCAAGAATAGCCTCATACCTGCTGAGCACACAGCAGAATGCAGAAGTTAGCAGCAAGTCCTGATGAAAACAAAACGGCCTTCTCCTTTTTAAATTAAATTTAGACAGACACACAAATTGATCAGCCAGATATCGATTTGTGCATCTGTCGGAATCTGACTTTTTTTATTATTTGATTGGCAAGTCAACAAGTGCAAACATGTATATGTTCCTAGTCATTAATTGCACTAAAAAAATGTCACATTTCTTCCCAATTTTAAATATGTGACTGTTAAAAGTTGGGGATATTCTTTGACTTATGAATGGAGATGAGGTACTTAATTCATGTAGTGGCTTCAAAACTGCATTTGTTCTATTTTATTTGTCAGTATTGGGAGAAAAATTTTATTTGCATTGCCCTGGAAAAGTGCAAACCTCAAATTCCTTCTCTTCCAAAATTTCCAGCTTGCTTATCATCTCTACATAGTTGGTAAATACTAAAGATCCGGAGCAATGTCAGGCTTATCGACTTGAGAACTGTTAATGCTCTCAGTGGGGCATCTAACGAAGTGCAGTGTTCAACCCTTCGCCAGTTTGGGGCATCATTAGTATAACAAGTCAATATAGTAGCCTCCCACCAGGCAGCACAAAGGAACACTTCTGATCATTTTTGTTTCTCTCACATCAAGATAAGTTCACAAATCTACCACATACTTCCTTTGGGCTGATGTGTAATGTCTGAGTCCGGGTTACGAGGTGAAGCTCTCTGCAGTGTCCTCATCTGCTGCTCTTCCGTTCTGTCCCTAGGCTGAGGGAGATGTCGCTTCCCTGAACAGACGTATCCAGCTGGTTGAGGAGGAGTTGGATCGTGCTCAGGAGCGTCTGGCCACAGCCCTGCAGAAGCTGGAGGAGGCTGAGAAGGCTGCAGATGAGAGCGAGAGGTGGGTCCTGTTTTTTCCCCTTGGAGCAGACTCGGATTGTTTCATCAATCCCAATAAGTTCTGGGGATTGCCTTGTTTTCATTCTGTTTATATGGAGCACTAACCGCCACCTCATCAGCTATCTACAGGGATCGAAAGTAAAACATTTACAGTTCCTTGTGAGACTATTCAAACCCCTTGAGCTTTATCGTGTTCTATACATTACAGCTACAAAAATCAATATGCTTTGTTGTTATTTAATGTCAAAACGCCAACTAGATTTCTTGAATTATTGTGAATTGGAACGAAACGGATCATTTTCAGAGCCATGTGCAGCTTCACATGGCAGCATTACACATGGTCAAAAAGTTTGTTTGGTCTCATCTGACCGGACAACTCCATTCACATGTTTATGTTCCCTACATGACTTTTTCTAAAATGTAAACGGGAATTTTGGGTTTCATTCGACAGTGGCCTTGACATTCTTCTGCAAAGGATAGAATTGTGGGTAGGTGTATCGGTATTTCACGACATTTTTAACGGACTAGTGTTTAAACTTGGTTTTAAACTTTTTCCCAACTTCATCCCTGGCCTTTCTGCTGCTGTTCAGTAATGTTCTCTAGCAAGGTACAAATAACTGAGCTGTATTTATACTTGGAATAAATCCCTATCACAGATAATGAGTAAGCTTTTAAAAGTAATTGGTTGCACCAGATTTTATCTGAGAGTGTTAAAGTGGCTGAAGACAAAAGCATGCCACACTTTTCAGACATTTATTTTTCAGCCTTGTGGTTTGAATACGACCACATGTATGTGACAAAGTTCAGTGGGTCTGAATATATTTGCTGAGAACCAAACCAGCTCATGCTGCCTGGGTTTACACGGGTATAAACTGTCAACCCCTAATTCCCGATCTGTTTGCATCATTACACAGAGGCATGAAGGTCATTGAGAACAGGGCCATGAAGGATGAGGAGAAGATGGAGATCCAGGAGATCCAGCTGAAAGAGGCCAAACACATTGCTGAGGAGGCAGATCGCAAATATGAGGAGGCGAGTTCTTAAAAAAAAAAAAAAATTTGGATACTCGCTTGCAACAATCCTTACCTTCTATGGCTGTTTTTAAGCTGCTGTTTTGCGGCGTAACACTTTGTTGTGCTGCACCCCCAGGTTGCACGTAAACTGGTCATCATTGAGGGTGACCTGGAACGTACAGAGGAGCGCGCTGAGCTGTCAGAAAGGTGAGCGCTTTCACTCCCGTGCGCTCTGAATCTGCACTTACACATGCATGGATGCCGGAATGTTCACGTTTTTAAAAAGCTTTCTGTATTAATACCCACACTGCAGGACTTGTTTTTATTTAGACAGTGTGCACTGTGTTCTTACTGTCATTTGCATGCCCATCTCCTTATTAATGGTTGTGGCTTGTGCACGTGCGCCACGCCCACTAACAGGCGCGCTCAGAAAGTGGAGGACGAGCTAAGGGTATTGGAGCAAAGCCTGAAATCGCTAAATTCCACAGTTACACAGGTACAACCAACCGAATGCGATTACTGAGTGGCTTGTCTCACCGTCTGCCCTGCTGCATTTGCTTTGCCCACTGTGCTTGTTCCTTTCACGCCTTTTTTCCTGGATGTTTTAGACTTTTTTTTTTTTAATGCCTAACATAGCAGAGAGCTGAGCAAGAATAACGTCAAAACAAATTGCATGACACTTGAATGCAAAGCATTGATTTGACAATAACACTACTAAATTCACTATGCTGTTCTCACATTACTGCTCTGTTGAGGCATTTTTATGTTTTTGGGGGGGATTTCCTGTGTTTCTTATTCGGTTCCTCTCTCCATTTTTCTCATTTCCCATGGACCCATTCTGTGTCTACCTGTGCTTCTGTCCATCCTTGTTCCCACCCTTTTCTTTTTGTTTTTATTTTAAAATCCCCTCCCTTATCCTTCTTTGCATCCTTGGCTTTGTATCTTGTTTAAAACACCAGCAAATGCGCTGAACTTGAGGAAGAGTTGAAAACTGTGACCAACAACCTGAAGTCACTGGAGGCCCAGGCAGAGAAGGTAAGCGTGACTTTCTGGGCCTCTGCATGCTGTTGCACCTTTTCTGCTTCAAGACTGCGAACTGGGGAGACAGAGGAGTCAAGTCTTTAAGTTTCAGCTAATGCGTTTTTCTATGAATGTGGACAGCAGATTTGAGCTCCTATATTTGATGCTGTTGTTTCCGTTTTCGCTCATCAGTACTCACAGAAGGAAGACAAGTATGAGGAGGAGATCAAGGTCCTCACCGACAAGCTGAAGGAGGTAAAGTTTCTTTAATTTGAACTGAGATGACCAAGCCAGAGGTGTTGAATCACAGTTCAAGTGTTGGACTTGATGCGTCTCTACATTACAGGCTGAGACTCGTGCTGAGTTCGCTGAGAGATCAGTAGCCAAGCTTGAGAAGACCATTGATGACTTGGAAGGTGAGCTTTTTCGTCGCAATATATTTGCCTCCTGTTATTTAAATGTGGATCCATCTCCTTTTTCTTCTGCTGTCCTCTTGACGACATTAAGTCTTTATTTCAGGCAGCGTCATCTAATGTGGTAACACATCCTTTTGTGTTAAATCTGAAAGCAGGGTTAGATGTTACCTCATAGTTTAAAAATAATATTTGGATGTTTTCAAAGGGAGGTTGTGTGAAGGTATCACCAGTGAGTTTTTCCTTCCATGTAGTAGAAATATGTCTTTGCACAGCGGGTTTGCAGAATTTAATGTATATACCTAAGGGAAAAACATCCATTAAACCCAGGAGTACTTTCCATGCTCAATCCAATTGAAGTGCGAAGGGACTTCTGTTTTGATTGTTTCCATTTTCTCCTCCTGTCTTCTTCTCTATACGTTCTATGGCTTGGATCCTCCACCTTTTGCCTCCTTTTCGTTTCCTCCCTCCACCTCCTTTGCTCTGCCTCCACTGCACACTCCCTTCACTCCTCTGCCCCACCCAATAGATGAGTTGTACTCCCAGAAACTGAAGTACAAAGCCATCAGCGAGGAGCTGGACCATGCCCTCAACGACATGACTTCCATGTAATTTATGCCTTTCGACACCTGCTTGTTTTACTGTCGCGCTCCTCACCTCTTCGCCCGACTGCCTGTTCAACTTTGTCTCCATATTATGTTCACCCACTGGAGTTGTTCTATCTGATTTAGCTCATCTTTATTTTTAAGTTCAAGTGCTAAAACAGATATTTCCCAACTTTGTCTGCATGTGATTCGAGTCAGTTTGCAACATTTCTGACTCAAAATGGTCTGCCTTTATAAATCACACTCTTTCAGTTTACTGTAAACAGGACTGAAGTAACTCTATGCATGGACAGAAAAATGCAAAAACCAGAAAAATGCATTTAATCTTTTACATGAATTATCGTTGTACTTTTTTCTGTTCTCATGCATTTTTGTTCCAAAATGCCTAATTCTTAAGATGTTGAGTTAATATCCGAGTTTCCAGGCTGCTTACCGAAACTAGACAGCGAAGGCATTTTAACGGCTCTGGTTGATGGTTCTGCTTTGTTTACTTTTTCACTAATATGGTCTACTTCTGTCCAGAAGAAAGGCCTCATGCATGTTCATGATTTTTGCCCTTCGTTCTGTCACTGTACCAGCTCAAGGTTAGTTGTCGGTGTATAGCATCACTGTGGCTGAGCCCTCAGTTTTGCTAAGTCAATGGGATTGTTTGTATTGGTTTTGAAGTGAGTTTGTGAGGAGTACGTACAAGTAGTTTCTTACCTTCCAAACCTTAAACCTGGAGTGTTCGACTTCAGATGAAACAATGATTAAATTGATAGCCAAGTTAAGATTAGTGTGACTCTGGCCTGCTATATGTAAGATACTTGCTGCTTGTAAATACTCTGCATAACTCCACTTCAAAAAAAAAAGTCACTAGCTCATTCTGATAAATGAAAAGCACCATTCTTGTTTTGCTGTACAAACAATGCATTTAATTATGCATTCTGTCTTTTGCTGTAGTGTGTCAGTGTGACTCCTCAGGTTGTGGTTTATTGCTGTAGGTCCAAACGCCAACCTCCTTGGGTTCACTGTGCTTCTCTTCTTCCACACAGATAAATTGTTTACATCTCATCAAAGATGCCTCCTTCTGCCCGAGCAGAACCTGTCTGCTCTCTCCAGACTGCTCTCCATTTTCCTTTTCCTCCCTGTCTTTGCTTTTCTTTCCTCATCATATTGTCAACTCCGTTGCACCCCACCACTTGTACAGAACCCTAGAATCTTCCTGCGTTGTTAAAAATAAACATCCTTCCTTCTATGTAAGCTGTATCTCTTTACTCTGTCCCTTTTTTTGTCTGCCTAGTCTGGCACTAGCAAATCCATCATGCCGTCATTTTGTCTCATCTCATGAAACCTTTTACCTCCCATTTTCCAAAAATTTAATTTAATAGATTTTAATTAATGTCCATTCTTTTCTTCAACTATTGTTCTGTGAAGCAAAAGTATAAAACATCAAAAATGGTGCTGTTGGCATTAAAGAGAAGGCAACTTCAGGTGGTTGACTGAAAACCGAGCCAAGTAGCAATTGATGCATGCGTTCAGTGAAGTATAGAAGGTGACTGATAGAAGTATCTGAGAGATGGAGAAATTCACTGCCGAGTCATTGTCAGGAAGATTGTAGAAAAGTGTAGTTTGGCCAAATGGAGAACATGTAAGAGTTGTGGAGCTTCATCCGGTGATGGCAAAATTGAAGGAAGTTGCTATTAACTCAACAAATGCGCTTTGTGCGTTACATAAGACTGTCTTTGAATTTGAATAAATACTCGATGACAGATTCTGGGTCTGTTTCATTCAGTTCGTAGTTTCAGGCAGTTAACGCTACAGCATTTCAGGAGTTGGGTGTACATCAATTAAAGAACCTTGATTGGTACCTTGATCCAATACTTGGGATCCAACATTTCTGCTTTGTGTGAAAAGTGGCTAAGTTTAGCTTCTGCAATGTAAAATCTTGAAGAGGTGAGAAATGGTATTTGATATAATTTTTTATAGATACATTTCTTTAGATACTTGTAATCATTCTTAATGAAAAACAAAATTGAAGACATAATCAAGAGAATATGAATTACACCTTATCCTTTACATTCTCAATGATATTTACATGGGACATATTCTCACTTGTGGGTGTTAAATCTGCAAAATTAAACGGCAGTATCTCACTAACAAAAACCGCCTAGTAACCTGGTAAATAGACTATGAAAGAATAAGATGTTTGTTAAATGTTTTTCTCAATCATTTTGTTAAATTCCAAGTACATTTTCTAGTTTATATCTTGTAGCACCATCATAAGGGGTATGTGATGCATTCCTTTCTTACCGTCTGCAGTCCAGTGTAGACCAATAGTTTCAAAACTAACAAAAGATTTTCACAAAGCTGTTTCAATTTATTACTGGGCGCTTGTACTCTAAAACTCTTTTTGAACTAATTTTCCTATTTGTTTGTTTTTGTGGTTTTTATTCATTCTGTCCGAGTCATCATTTGACTTTGTGTTTATTTGAAAATATAACCTTCTAGACCAGGAGTCTCAAACTCGGGTCCTTGATTATCCTGCAATTTTTAGATGTACCCCTGTCCAACACAACTGAAATAAATGGCTGAACTGACTCTTTAGCATGCAGCCAAGTTTAACAGCCCTTTTTAATTGTATAGTTATTTTTATATAGGTGTGCTAAAGCAAAGGGGCATCTAAAAACTGCAGAACTTATAAACTCCAGACTTTGAGGACTGGAGTTTGTGACTCGAGTTCTAGATTGTAACGCAATTACAAAAACATTTTAACTTTGTTTATGTACTTGTAGCAGCTAGTACATGTAGTACGTTTGCATGGTAGCTTGCATATCATAATTGTGCCTCTCTTGTTTGGTCAGTTCTGTGGCGTTGTGCAAGTCAATCAATAATCAACTGATCTAGATGAGTTTCCAGCTTGATTATTAATGAAAGCTAACTCACTGAGTCACTTGTCCTTGTTTGTGAGTTGAAAATGTCTTATTTTTTTTTTATGTTCTAACAGAGAAACTGTCACAAGCTAAAGAAGAAAATCTGGATATGCACCAGATGCTGGACCAGACTCTAATTGAACTGAATAACTTGTGAATGCACATCGTTCACCTGCCCCCCCCCCCAATCCTCTCCACACACCCACACTCACATGTGTAGCGGTTTGGCTTTTTGTATTTGCACCTTGCTTATCAGAACCCCGTCGTCTTATTCCTCTCCAAAGCTGGTGAAGAAAATAGCCAGTTGCTATTTTGAACGCACAGTCCTGCCTTCAGCGGAACTCAACCCAGGAGCCTAGCTAAGGAGAGTTAAAGCATAGCCAGACCCTTTTTTATCAGTAAAATAAAAATGATTTTTACCTCTGCCTTTTTCAGTCAATGAAGTATGTAGTTTTTTTTTTTTTTTGTCTTTTTTGTTTTGTTTTTTTAGCTTTCTGACATTTCATCTGGTGATGTGGCATGCAAAATTTGTGATGGACTGTTTTCTACATCTGCAATAAAGATAATCTGGATTTCCAAGCTTAAGCACAGACCAAAGGATGAAGTACAAATGTTTTGCACTTAGTCAAACTTGATATTTTCCATATACAAAATGTTTTGTTTTTTTTTCACCCAAGTATAACTGTACACAGGCTTTGCCTGTCTGTATGTATACTGGTGCTACTGTGTTGTTGATTCCATTGTGCATTACAGTATTTGGAAATTTAATGTTCTTTAAAATCCATGGTTTAAATTCTTGTCACAATTTCAGTCATTTGGCTGTGCATCGTTTTAGTTTTATTTTAAAATTAGATGTTTTGAGTGTGCAACATATTTGAAATGTATAAATTGATAATAAATAAAACCACGTTTTGAAAGTTTTCCAACAATGCGGTGCATGCTGCGTCGTCTTATCCATCACACAATAACATAACGGGGCTAATTGTGAGTTGAAAAACAATCTTTGGCCAAATACTGTAATCCTAAATTTTACAGAAGTAGGTTTCAACCAATAATTTAGACTGGAAGCATATTTTGGAGTGACCAAACTATAGTCCTGGTTTAAATGGAGAATATGTGGGAGAATCAAAAGATGAGGCTGATGGTAAGAAGTCTTCCCATTTCAAAAATAAAATACCAGTGGAAACGTACAAAAAAAAAACTGGTCAGCAGTTATAAAAAGAGTTTGCAAACTCGGTAGACTTTTGAAAACGTAAATAATTAAATGAAAAAACAAATATGGATAAAAATTACTACTTTTTCATTGGAAAATGCCTAAAGCTGTAAATGACTATAGACATAACATTACTAGTATAACTACGGATTTTTTTTTTTCTGTGTTTTTGAAAGTAGATAACCATTACAAATGAATTAACCTTCAATTCTAAGTGAGCGGAGCAGAATATTCTGAATGTTCAAACAATTTTCACGTTTGAAAAAAAATAAAACTCATGGCTTTAACTTTCATTTCGAGAGATCTCCGGTGTTCTTCTGCAAAACCTTACGCTCGACTTTTGCCTGAGCTGGGATTTGATTATGTTGGCCTTGTTTGCTCAAACAGGAAGTATGTAAGTGGATCTGCACCATTTATCATCCGGCGAAAAAAAATGTTGAGCCGGGTGGGCGTGGTTTTGTACACAATTTCAAACGGGCCTTCACAAACCGATCACAGTCCGATATAAAGATAACAGAGTTACTTACGTGTCAAAAATAAAATATTATTCTAAGTAATTTATAACTTCATGGAGTCGGCTCTGCGTTTGTGAGCATGTGATACCCAGTAGTTTATAGTGCCACTAACACCCCTTCACCATTTCAAAATTCCACCTGTCATACTTCTGCAACCGTTTCAGTATGTATTCTATCAAAGATCTACACGCAGTACCACATAAAAAACCAAGGCAAAAACAGCTGTTTAGAAATATGTGCAATCTGTTTTTAATTTCCAAAAAACCTTTATAATCAAGTGTCTCAGCCACGTTTCTCCCAATCTTTACCGACACCAAAACATAACACTAGTCCTTAAGCAACTGCTCAGCCTCCTTTTTTTCAAATTGTAGAATTTAAAATTTATGCTATGATGAGTGGTCAGCATGAAATTGTTGACCTATATGTCACCAGACACCGCCTACAGGACCAAAAATAAATGACAGCTGATATTTTCTGTTTTATGCTCATCAGTTCTGGGAACTGAATGAAAACCCAATCATTTGACTCTTTGCTATCTCGACTGAAAACATCAATGTTTGCTACAGGGTCAAGGTCATCGAGTGACTCATTGCACGCTCTGAGTGTACATTGTCCCCTCGATTAAGTCACAATTCACTCAAAGTTATCTAACATGTTAAAAGGTCAGTGTCGTACACTCACTCTGGCTGCTTACTTTGCACATTTCCATTATGTTTGAACTTAATCTTTTCGTAAATGTGATCATTTTAAAAAAGAATGTTTTCTTTTATGTTATTATGTTACATAGCATGTAATTTCTTCATGCTTTTAAGTGATGCTTTTTGTGAGCAACAAAATGTGAAAACATTTAAAGAGTAGTTCTCAACACTTTGCACTCCATTTAAAGAGGAAAACTCCTCCCACACCGCGCTGTCACCCCTTCTTCCCATGTGCTCCACCGGCTGACTGTTAAGGAATACTCCCCGTAAGTTAACAGACAAATGCGAGCCGTTGCAAACATTTAAAGCGGAGCGTTTTCTCCATAATGTTTCGAATGTTTTTATATCGTCGCTTTTGTGCCAAGTGCTCCCCGCTGCCAGCGCCCCGGTCTCTCTTACTAACGCCGCAGGCGAAATGTGTTTTTATTCGGACGCAGACGCGTTTTTTTGTCGGGGGCATTTTCAATTTCAAACGCCGATTAAAGTCCAGAACGTGGCTGTATGGTGTTGGTGCGGGCATTGTTTTAGCAGTAGGTCTGAAAGACAGGTCTGACTCTGCAAACAGCTCATGTGATGATAAAGTTGAAATAGCACAAAAGACTCATCCGTACACAGAAGCCATAGAAGTGAGCAGAGACCTCCTGGAGCGGATAAAGGTAGGCAAAGAGGTAGGCCTCTGAAACTAACTTGGTTAGAGACAGACACCTTATCTTTATTGGTATCTTTATTATTATTATTACTAATTATCTCTCCTATTATTAGGCTGAGGTCGGAGCTCCTGGACTGATAGTTGGGGTTGCAGTGGACGGTGTTCAAGTGTGGTCTGAAGGTGGGTGATAAAACAGTCCAGCATGAAGCTACAACTCGGAGTAAAAATGTATCGGAACAAAAATACCTGGCAACAATGTTGCAGTTTTATTTTGCATACTGGAGACAAAGTTTCTATGGTGACAATAGGAAGGCTGTTATCAAATCCACTGCAAACATTTCCACGTTTTGTCATGTTGCGAGTATAAACTTTAGTGTATTTCTTTGGGGATTAGTGTAATATGTCAGCAGGGACCTGGTGGTGGCAGTATCATGCTGTGGAGGAGGTTTTCTTTCGCAGAGATGCAATCCTTGGAGGAAAACCTGTTCGACATGGGTGCAGGTTCACCTTCCAGCTGGACAATGGCATCTTTTAGTAGAAGTTTTAAAGTTGTTGTGGGTGTTTATATCTAAATGGTATTTTTCTCTAGTTTTCAGTGATAGGAAGCAGTCAAATGATGGCTGCCTCTTCATGTAAGAAAGTTATGACTTTCATCTTTCCACCAATTTAAACTTTGTTCCTCAGTGGTTACCTATATCTTTGGGGGTATTTTTTATTATTATTATTTTTGCTTTGTGAATCATTACAAAGGTTAATAAATGGGTAATATCTAAACATGACAGCAGGAGGAGTTTTTTTTTTTAAAGAAAGTTTGCAAAATTTGCCACCAGTTGAAGTCAGAAAACAATAAATGTTTGCTGTGGGGAAATTCAATAAAACTTCATCAATGATGGCCTGATGTCACATATTTGAATTTTAGATACTGTTAAAATCTTGGTTGCTGGGTCAGGTGCTAATTGCGCCTACGTCTAGAGAGTGTCAAGTTTTAATGCCGTGTTCTCACCAAATAATTAACAAAATACAAAAGGAGCAAGTTCAAGGCACTTTGCTTTACCTTGTTACAGAAAATTTACAGGGTAGTTCCACACATCTGCTAGAGAAAAATGTGCATATATATATATATTTTTTTTTACCATTTCCAGCAAATTAAAAAAAGTAACACTGAAAAAAAAATAATTATGAAGTCAAGACGTATATGCTTGCACAATATATTGTGCAAGTTGCACTTTTTTATGTTATTTAAATATTGGGAAGTAGTCTTTCTTATCTGTAACTTCATTAGTTTCAACACACTGCTGCAAAAAAGAGCTATTTCACTGCACCATTTCCTAATAACTATAAGGCATAACATTGCCCCTGAGCACTTGAATATGTATATTGTCTGACAAGAATTAGCAAAGAGGAATGCAAAAATTGTATTAGAATCTGTTTCAGCAAAGTAACACAGTAATGCAATCATTTGGGAGAAAGGTTGAAGTTGGCTTGCATGCAGAAAGGAAATTAAAATGATGGAGCAAAACCAAAATCAAGGTGGTTTTGAATAAACCTGACTCTGCAGGTCTTGCACAACCATTAATCTTGCCTGTAAACGGCTTTGTTGCACATTCAAAGCACATCTATGAAACAATTTTTATACACCCTGCAATCACTGAAGCTGCTGATCTGATCCAGGCATCGGCTATGCTGATTTGGAGAATCGTGTCCCATGCACTCCCGATACGGTGATGCGGATCGCCAGCATCAGTAAGTCCCTCACAACTGCAGCTGCCGCGCGACTGTGCGAAGAAGGGAAACTTGATCTTGATGCCCCCGTCCAGAAATATGTGCCAGAGTTTCCTCAGAAACAGTTTGATGGAAAAGATGTAAGTTATTTATGGATATAGGAAAATGACTTATTCTAATACTTGTAACTAGCCATGGTAAATCAAATTTAGCTTTTTTTTGTTGTTTATTTTTTCAGGTTACAATAACTTCTCGTATGATACTGTCACACCTAAGTGGCATAAGGCACTATGAGAAGGATGCAAAGAAAGTTAAGGAGGACAAAGAGAAAGCCAAGCGACTTCTAAAGCATCCAGGTACCACACCACTTTTATCTATAAAGCACTTTAAAATAACCAAAGATCTACAGACAAGTTAAAATAGACAAAAGAAGGTAGTTAAAACGGAGTCAACCTCTCAGGATGTGCTAAACCAAATAAATCTGTTGAAAGAACATTCTTTAGCTCAGTGAGAAGAGACCTGCTGGATGGGGAAAGGCAGATTATTCCACAATTTTGGGGGCAGATATTGCAAAAGCCTGGCCTCCTCTTATGTTTCTGCTTTGATTCAGGCACAAGTAAACAGAGAGACGATGAGAAGCGCTTACCTGACAACAGAGACAAACCCGGAGGAGATCAAACATCTAAAGGTAAAGAATCCACTCAGGCTCAGCGGAAAAAGGAGTTTGAACACGAAGAATACTACATAAAAGACAATTATGAAAGCGTTACTAAGTCCTTGGACCTTTTTAAGGACGACCCGCTCATTTTCAAACCCGGTAAGCAAATTTTTTTACAAAACAATTTTTGACGATAAATTTTCAGTGTTAATCAGCCCGAATGACGTTTTGGCTGGATTGTAGGAACCACTTTCCTCTACTCCACTCACGCTTTCACACTGCTGAGTGCCGTTTTGGAGCGGGCTGCGAACCAGCGCTTCCTGGATATCATGAAGGACATGTTTCGGGAGCTGGGAATGCACAATACAGTTCCAGATGAGAATGACCCCATTATATATCATCGCTCCAGGCAATCTATGTTTTTATATATATATGTATATATATTTTGTTTCTGTCCTCTACATCGCCTTGCAAAAGTATCCACACCTCTTTAACCTTTTTTTTAATATTTTGTCACGTCACAACTACATACATCAGTGTATTTCACTGGGATTTTACACAAAGTAATGAATTACTGGGGAGTGAAATAAGAATTATTTGGTTGAAATTGTTTACAAATATGTGGCATGCGTTGGTATTCGGCCCCGTTTATTCTTTATAATCCTAAATAGGATCCAAACAACCTTTAGAAATCACATAATTCTCCATGAACATTAATGTAGCCTATATGCATGCAACTCAATTTCAGTATATTCTCAGATTATGTAATTAAACAATATCTCAAGCTTTCGGCATCTCACAGATTACTGCCAATATAAAACTACAGAATGGCACAACTCCAAACATGGCATTGGATTTTCCTTCTACTTCAGTCGTGTACTAATAAAATATGATAAAGCCTGGGGTTGTATGTTAAAGTGTAAACCATTACATGAATCCATGTGTTATTTGAGTAGAATTTATTTATTTTTAGTTAATGCATTAAAACCCAAAGTTCTCTTGCTTATTGGTTCCTCCACAGATTTTATCACCTCAACAAGCGAGGGCGAGTTGTAAACTGCCCGTACGTAGACGTCTCCTACAAATGGGCCGGAGGCGGCTTCCTCTCCACAGTGGGAGACCTGCTGCTGTTTGGCAACGCTCTGCTCTACGGCTACCAGGTGGCCCACCTGAAGGACACGGAGGGGTTGCTCCCTGGTTTTCTGAAACCCAAGTCAGCCATAGAGCTGTGGACGCCAGTCGACAAGACGGAGGCCTCCTGGGATACCGATGGTCTGTACGGCCAAGGCTGGCTGGTGGTGGAGAAGCTGCAGAAGTATGGTCAGTGCAGGAAGCGCAGGCATTACGTGTCCCACACAGGGGGAGCCGTGGGGGCCAGCAGCGTTCTTCTGGTGTTACCCAGTGACGAGATGGACCAACGCCAGGGACGGACTCTCTACCTCCCCCAAGGAGTGGTGGTCACCATTATCACAAACATGCAGTCTGTGGGACTGAACAGCACCGCACTAAAAATTGCTCATCAGTTTGAGAAAGCCAGAAATGTGTGAGAGCGACTCGATGAAATTTCGGCTCCTCTTTTGTGTTGTATTTTTTTTATAATGCAGCTTTTAAATCCACCTGAAAACTGTTGATCCATGCCTCATCTCATTGGAAAATGGGTTTTACAATTCACAAAACAAAAACTCAAAACAATTTTAATGGCTTTTAAGGCTGTTTTCTTTAAGCAGACTTCAGTGAAAGTTTTCCAGGCTACACTACGGTGAGATTCTAAAGTGCTTCTGTAGGTTTTGTCATTCTTTTCTGGGTTTTTGTTTTCACAAGCTGACCCCAGAGAGCTAAAGTCATGTTAATGTCTGGGTCGAAAGAAGCCTAACTGACATTGGCTTTTTTTTTTTTTTTTTCTTGTTTGTTTGTTTTCTGTTTTTTCAATTCAGGCATACAGATTACATTGTCAGCATTTTTGAAATTATTGTCATCCTGAAAAATGAAGCCAGTTTGCTTTCAGTCCAGTTCTTGTGCAATTTAGAATTCCTCAGTCTTTTTCTCCCTTGCTTCCTTTCTTAAGAAAGGTTTCACACCCACTGAAAGCAATGAAGCAGTTCCAGATGGGCGTTTCCGCAAGAGGTTGACGTCGGTAGGTGGAATTGCGCAAGAGTCAAACACGTCTTTCATGTCCTCTTTCAGATCTGTGGAGGATTTTTTTTTCCTGTTTTGATATCACAGTTGTTAGATATTGTCTCTTCATGTAGTTTATTTTATACTTCTCACATGTTTAGCATTATATGTTCAAAGTTTTCTTTTAAACTGTACTTGGAATGTTAATACATATGTGCATAATCCTCATAGTTTCAACTTCAAGGATATTTCATGATGCATTTGTTGTTTTATTCCCCATCTACAAGGAACTGACAGTAAATTTTTTAAAATTTACAACTTGTTTCATCTTCTGTCTGCAAATAATTATTAAAAAATGTTCCTTTGTGCTCTTGCTTTATTTTTTATTTTTTTCATACTAATAGTAAAAAGTGTTTCCTTTATGTAAATGATTACACAAGGAAGTGGAGGTTTGTAATAACTGCATAAGGAAGTAGAAATGAGTAACAGAATTGAATTCCTAAGCTGCCATTGCCTTACTTGGCTTTACAAATGTATGAACATTTCAGATTTTGTGAAATGACCCAAACTTATGTTCGTTTCTTCTATGTAGGAAATCTGTTCTACCACTAGGTGGAAGCACTTTACTGAGAAGTAGTAAAACCCCGGATCCACAGTTATTTTTACTTCCACCAAGACTTTTGTTTCTGGTAAGTGAGACTTCAAAACATAAAACATTGCACAAAGGGTATCAGTTAAAAAATATATTTTATTTATGTATTTTTTTAAAAAAAAATCTTATGTAAAATATTGATGTTCTTCTTTACCCTTCATAAAAATCTTTGACGTTACAACAAACAAACACTTGTAATGGTAAACACATTTTTGACTGTTTCCACTTGTATGTTTGGACATTGATCTTCTTGAACTACGATTTATGTCTTTTAGGTTAGAAGGCCTCTTTGTCATCACCCTAATCTTTAGCTCCCTCCTAATATACTTCTAATGGAATTGCATGGGTACTGTGTAGGTACTGGCTGCACCACCCCACAATTTAATGAGAAAAACCCCATTTTGGCCTAATTAAAATGACACATTGTAGCTAAGAATACCAGGAGTATGCATAATGATTATATTTTGCACAAAAAAGGGCTTAAAGTTTTCTGATGAAAGAAGTACTTGACCTCTAAGCAAGTACTTAGAGGTACTATGTGCCAGCTAAAGAGCTGGCACATATTTCAGCTCTTTAGTTCAAACTAATTAAACTTTTCTTGGTAGGATAGTTATGAAGTACTTACAGATTTAAAAAAAAAAATTGGCTGCATTAACAAGTTTAACCTGGTTTCATTCATTATTTAACGTAACTGTTAAACCATGGAAAACATTTTAAAGAGTAACTTATCTGTCCATAATCTATATTTACATATATATATATTTTTTTTCTTTTTTTGCATTTGTTCTTGCATTTCCAGCTTTGATAAAGTTGCGGGTGAAATTACAAAGAGCTTTCTGGGAAGTGAGAACACTATGTCCAGTTGAGATGCATCCAGAGGCAACTATGGTTTACACCAAAAACACATTAAGGCTTCATAACAAACAAAACTTTAAATGGAGATTGATGGCATTCAGCAAAAGGCTGTAAATCAGGGGTCCCCAAACCTTTTCCTGCGAGGGCCACATAG
>NW_006800019.1:2378370-2380662 GCF_000485575.1 Poecilia formosa | reverse complement strand
CCTCAGATTGGCCAACTTTCTTTTTTTCCTATCTCCATTTGTCAGTCATACAAATCAACCAATCATCACAGGCCAACTGCAAATAAAGAGGGGCGGGATACTCATCATGTTTGTCTTCGAACAGACCTGCATTTGTTCGTCCAGCATGGATTTTCGGACTTATTTAAAAAGTAATAATCGGAGGACAAAAGGTAACAAATATATTTTCAAAACAAAAAAAGACTGTCTTTAAAAAAAAAACCCACCAAAAACTTACACCTTCCCGCATGATGCGTAAGGTCGGAAACTAGCGCTCTGCGGGGTGGAGGAAGAGGAGTTGCCCCTGCTGCGTCCTGGAGGACAGTCCTGCATGCAGGGGTGAAAGTAATGGGGTGCGGTAGTGTACTGCGTACCTCTAAAAGATTTAGCGGGGGTACGTAGTACCTGCAAAAGATGGGAGCGGCTGTCTGCTGTAAAAAATGAATGGGTTCACTGTGCAGCCGTTACTGATTAGGTTTTCAAGAACAATCTAAAACACGACTTAATCAGTTAATAAATATCTTCTTTTCCGCACGACATGTTGTTTCTGAACTGTTCGTGCTTTGCTAGAGCAGCGGTGCAATACGTCGATCGTGGAAGGTTTTGAGTCGATCTCGGCATTAGGTGACAAACTGAACGCCGCTTGGAGGCTGAGACCCGCACGTCCTCCTCTGATTGGCTCATCAAAACGTTCGTAACTTTATTAAAGAACACAAAAAATCAATGTTCAAATGAATGCTACCCAGCTTTTATCGCATCGCAAAAAATTAATCTGCAAAGAAGCATTTATTTTTATTATTTTTTTGGTCATAGTACCCCCAAGAATTTAAAACTACTTTCCCCCCTGCCTGTATGTAAATGAGAACAATCAGAGGCAGGTGATTAGCAGGTTATTGCTTTTACAGACGGCAATCTGTGTCATGTGACTAAGCTTTAATAGTCACATGGCATGTGATATAGATATTTAATGTAGTTATGAGGATATAGGTATTCAAATTTACCTCACAGTATTTTTAGACTGTCTTTGAATGTCTGTCCCTGTAATAATTTGGTCTTTTTCGTGTCATTTTCTGTATGTAACAGAGTTACAAATGTACTTTTTTTCAAATTATAATTTCTAATTCATTTTATATTGAGAATTTGTGAATTTTATCTTATTTAGTTATTGTTATTTGTTTCTGCCTGCGGGGGTCGCCTTTCTGCCCTCTGCCTTGTTTGTGTCTCCTGGGCTTCCGTAGCTCAGTCCAGCCCTCATAGCATCTCTGCTTCCCCCTTTTCCCTCACTGCGTTGTTCTGCGCTGCTGTGGGTAAGTCAGGAAAGTTCACTGCAGCGATATGTTTGTTTTCTCTACGGATGTTGTTGTTTATGTTGAAGTTTTACTATATGATGTTTATTGTTGTTTGTTAATGTGTTATTTTGCAGTTTTTACCATCATTGTGGGTTTTTATAACCAGTTTTATTATAATTTTCTTTCTTTTATTTTGGCGCGAACAACCGGTGCTAATCCAGCACAGTTCGGTTGAACATTGTTTTTATTTTCACATTTAGGCTGGAGTGCAAGGAGATTTGAAGAGGAGGTTGATTTATTGTTTTACTCTTCTCCTCCAGGTATGCGTTTTTATTTTAAGTTATTCTTTTTATCTCTGTTTATTTAACTCTGTCTATTGTGTTACTGTGGCCACCAGGTGGCGTTTTTCTCCTCTTGTTTTTAGTTGATTTTTGTGAGATTTCTTTTTTTGTTGTCGTTGATTTCTGTTGAATCGTGGAAAAAAAGTTAGTGCACAGCGTTGTTCTGCGCTGCTGTGGGCTGGAGTGCAAGGAGATTTGAAGAGGAGGTTGATTTATTGTTGCTTCAATAAGAGTTGCTACATATATCACTAGCTGTTTTGACAGTCAGTATAAGAGTCTGGAAAAAAATCAATGAAGATAGCAACAAAGTGGATAAGCTTTGTCGCTATCTTTGTTAATCTCCATCTCCAGCCTTCTCCCCACTTGTGTAAAATTTGCAAAGGCTTGGTTTATGATTTCAGGACAGTTAGTTAAACTTACTGTTTAACTAACAAATACTGGGTACTTGTCCACAGGATCACAAACAAGGTCAAGACAAGCATCATTATTAATTGAGAATTTGAAGTTAGTATAACAGAAATGTACATTAAATGCACAGTGGCACAGTTGATAGACGAAGTTCTGGTTTTGATTCCTGGTCCTGGGTCTTTCTGCATGCTTGGGTTTCCTCCGGGTACTCCGGTTTCCTCCCACAGTCCAAAAAC
>NW_006800019.1:2373425-2377469 GCF_000485575.1 Poecilia formosa | reverse complement strand
AGTACAGGTTACATTTTGCTCATTAACAGAACTTTTTCAGTCTAAAAATTTATACTTACTGCGATTTGTGCAGAATCTATTACTCTGGAAACGTTTCTGTTCTTTAAAACAGCTTCCCTCCACCGATCGTCAAAAATCTGCGCCTTTTCTTTTAGATTTTTTTTTGGTGGAAAGGCTCTGGTGACAGACAAAACAAGTTTTTCTGTTTGCCTGGTTAGGCGTTTGACACTTTGGGCATGGCCTGAATTTGGGGCGTGTCATACTTAAAAAAAAACAATGGCAACGTGCAAAAAAACAACAACAACAAAGACTTCAGATGAAGAAACAAACAGACTGACAGAAAACAGTACTGTTGACAAATTAAGTTAAGAATAGACAAATTAAGGACACAAAGATGACGGACAGATAAGACAGATGTGGCTCTTAAAAGTGCCTTTTGTGGGTGCTATATAAAAGAGCAGAAATATACGTGAGGTGATGAGATCAAAGAAGAACCTGTTGACATAAAAAAAGAGAAATGTTCAGATTTCGGAAGGTCTTGATTTCTCTTCATAAGTTGCAACAGCAATAAACAAAATAGACAGGTGGAGAGATCTTTGCCTGTAATGATCCAAGTTCGTTCTTATTTGAAGTAAATGGCCTAGCTGCAAACAGACAGGGGCTCATAGACAAAACTTTAAGGATCATCACAGCCTAGGGTCACTGGTGTTTATATCGATCCTCAAATTTTACAACAAGCATGACTATAAAGAATTCTGTGACTCTATCATGGCTAATTAAATGTATTAAGTGCAGGTTCAGTTGAAGCTTATGGACTCCAAGAGGCTAATGTAGCTAGCTTCCCGCCCATTTCTTGTGGTAAATTTCTTTTATAAATGTTACAAACGTGTCTAAATGTCTTCAACCATTCGCGGCACAGTCCGACTGCCATTAAGTCCTAAAACTGCAATCAGCAACTTTAAAACATAACACTCTAGTTATTGTTTTATAGTACAAAAACATTTTGGACAGATTCAGGTTTGTACTCAAGTGTTGCATGCTATGACGTCAGCGTCTTCTTCTTCTTGGGTTTTTGCGGGATCCGTACTTATTTTTATTATTTCAACCAAAAATATTAAAATATTTACAGAACTGTTTGCATGCAATCACAAAAGAAAATAAATCTTAATTTTTCTTAAATTTATTTGGTGTAAATCATTGATATCATACTCAAAAAAATTGGTAAATTTAAAATAAAGGATTTTATATCAAGCTAAAAAAAGGCTTTTAAATCAACCTAACAACAACCACAACAAAAACCCTCCGGTTTTATATTTTACCGAGTTATTTTTAAATACCAAATTAAAATTTTATGACCGATACATGTATTTGTAGTAAATATTCTTAATATCCTGTTCAAACTAGCACATACATTGTAAATAAAGGTTTTTTTAAAAATAGAATAGACACGTCATCTTATTCGTTCCTAAGTCGTCAGTATCGGACGCTTAGGGAAACGGCACAGCATTCAGTGAGAGAACCCTCTGCGTCAACATGTGACGCCGAGGGTACCTGCCAACCGTCAATATGTGACGAGTTGGGAGTGAGAATGTGTTTTATTTATTTTTTGGTCATAGTACCCCCAAGAATTTAAAACTACTTTCACCCCTGCCTGTATGTAAATGAGAACAATCAGAGGCAGGTGATTAGCAGGTTATTGCTTGGCAATCTGTGTCATGTGACTAAACTTTAATAGTCACATGACATGTGATATAGATATATAATGGAGATATGAGGATATAGGTATTCAAATTTACCTCACAGTATTTTTAGACTGTCTTTGAATGTTGGTCCCTGTAATAATCTGGTCTTTTTCGTGTCAATTTCTGTATGTAACAGAGTTACAAATGTACTTTTTTTCAAATTATAATTTCTAATTCATTTTATTGAGAGAATTTGTGAATTTTATCTTATTTAGTTATTGTTATTTGTTTCTGCCTGCGGGGGTCGCCTTTCTGCACTCTGCCTTGTTTGTGTCTCCTGGGCTTCCGTAGCTCAGTCCAGTCCTCATAGCATCTCTGCTTCCCCCTTTTCCCTCACAGCGTTGTTCTGCGCTGCTGTGGGTAAGTTAGTAAAGTTCACTGCTGCGATATGTTTGTTTTCTCTACGGATGTTGTTGTTTGTTAATGTGTCATTTTGCAGTTTTTACCATCATTGTGGGGTTTTATAACCAGTTTTATTATATTTTTCTTTCTTTTATTTTGGCGCAACAACCGGTGCTAATCCAGCACAGTTCGGTTGAACATTGTTTTTATTTTCACATTTAGGCTGGAGTGCAAGGAGATTTGAAGAGGAGGTTGATTTATTGTTTTACTCTTCTCCTCCAGGTATGCGTTTTTATTTTAAGTTAACCTTTTCATCTCTGTTTATTTAACTCTGTCTATTGTGTTACTGTGGCCACCAGGTGGCGTTTTTCTCCCCTTGTTTTTAGTTTATGATTTTTGTGAGATTTCTTGTTTTGTTGTCGTTGATTTCTGTTGAATCGGGGAAAAAAAAGTTAGTGCACAGCGTTGTTCTGCGCTGCTGTGGGCTGGAGTGCAAGGAGATTTGAAGAAGAGGTTGATTTATTGTTTTACTCTTCTCCTCCAGAATAAAAGATTTCATCGAAACCTGACTGACTTCTGGAGACTCATTAATATACCACCCGTTACATGTAAATCTGAAAACTCATCAGACATAAACGTTCTCTCTCTGTAAATGAGCGAGTTCATCATCAGCTCACATAAAGCTGGTAAAAGTTTTTTTTTATTTGAGATGTTTCACTTTGACAAGCTTTACACAACAAGATGAAAAAGGAACAGGACCTACATTCATAGTGCACGTGTTTCTCTCATGTCGTCATTGATGACGTGATCCTCAGGTAGCAAATTCAAAGCCCGAATCACACGTCACAGATTGACGTCAATGGACGACTGAACCAGAGTCTTTGAATGTAGGTCTTCTACCATCATTTGGTCACTAAACTTATTTTCGTCTTGCAGAACGAACCAGTTAGACAGGTTCTCAGGATAGTCGTTTATCCTTCCTGTCTTTACTTCTCTCTCAGTCTATCCCTCTTAGCATAGACTGAACACGATGGTTCGTACACAAGTGTTCCCACACGAGACGAAAGGGAAAAGGTTTAGCTCCGGGGCTTTTTGATAAGCCCCATACCTTACGCCTTCTCGCGAGAAGCGTAAGGTAGGATACTGGCGTTCAGCGGGATGGGAGGCGGAGGAGTTGCCTCTCCTGCGGTAGCGCCAGGCCCGGCGGCATGGGCTGACTCTCGGGGAGCGTTGCGGGGCTCCAGAGTCAGCCGTTCCCGCCCTGGATGGGACCCTTTTTTTTTTTTTTTTTTTTTTTCTCATACCTCAGATTGGCCAACTTTCTTTTTTTTCCTATCTCCATTGCTTAGTCATACAAATCAACCAATCATGACAGGCCAATTGAAAATATAGAGGGGCGGGTCACTTACGTCACTTACTCATATATTCATGTTTTTCTTCACGAACAGACCTGCTTTTGTTCGTGCAGCATGGCTATTCGGACTTATTTAAAAACTAATAATCGGAGGACAAAATGTAACAAATATATTTTCAAAACAAAAAACAACTTACACCTTCCCGCATGAGGCTTTAAGGCAGTCTTTGAATGTAGGTCCCTGTAATAATCTGGTCTTTTTCGTGTCAATTTCTGTATGTAACAGAGTTACAAATGTACTTTTTTTCAAATTATAATTCCTAATTCATTTTATATTGAGAATTTGTGAATTTTATCTTATTTAGTTATTTTTATTTGTTTCTGCCTTCGGGGGTCGCCTTTCTGCACTCTGCCTTGTTTGTGTCTCCTGGGCTTCCGTAGCTCAGTCCAGCCCTCATAGCATCTCTGCTTCCCCCTTTTCCCTCACTGCGTTGTTCTGCGCTGCTGTGGGTAAGTCAGGAAAGTTCACTGCAGCGATATGTTTGTTTTCTCTACGGATGTTGTTGTTTATGTTGAAGTTTTACTATATGATGTTTATTGTTGTTT
>NW_006800019.1:2220021-2349330 GCF_000485575.1 Poecilia formosa | reverse complement strand
TGGGACATTTTTCTGCTCCAGTTTAGACGTTTGGATGAAAACGATCCCGAGACGACCACCGACTAACCCATCAAGTTCAAACTGCTGCCGGGTTACGCACGAGACAAATCCAACTTAAAATATTTAGAAAATCTATATATATATTTTTAACTCCTTGAATTGGTAAAAAAGACATTTTATCACAAATTGGGATTAGGCTGCCCTCTCTCTATTTCTTATGTTTTACTTTTATGCTGTTTTTGGGCATAAAAAAAAAGTTCATTCATCATTCAAGCTCAACTGGCTTAATTAGTTCTTCTCCAACCGTATCAGCAGATCTGTGGTTGGTGTTGAAAACCCACAGTGCAGAATGTCTAGTTAAAGTTCAGGTTCCACTGGAGGTTTCTTCCTGCTAATGAAGAGTTTTTCCTCTCCACTGTCACTACATGCATGCTCAGTATGAGGGGTTGTAGCAGAATCAACAACACAGTGCTAGTGGTCGTCTACAGTCACTACATGCTTGTTTAGGACCTTGTGAAACAATGACTCGATCTAACCGAGAAAACTTTTCCACTAATTTGAATAACGAACTGAACTCGACTGGATTGTTTGATGACCACAATCAATACAAATGTAATCATGACTGGACTTTTTCTTTTTGGAAAGAGCCGTGATGACATGCGTTGTGAACTGGCGCTGTACAAACTGAATTGAATTTTCCAGGAGGAAGGCTAATACCGTGTCGGTACCATGTGAAGTTAAAGTAAAGATGGGACAGGCTCTTGCACGTCTCTTCAGAGCCTTTTTTTTTTTTGCAACACATTTATTGAGAACATACATTCTGTTACAACAGAACCTATGAAAAACTAAAACTGAACTGTTCAGACAACAGATTTTTAATGAAGTGGTCATTTCAGTCTTTCGGCATTTTTAATCATTTTAGCATTTGGTTGCTACATCTGTACAGCAATTCATGAAAATACTTTTTTTTGATTAACTAAAACCTTTGCATTTCAGTATATTTTTGCTTACAAATAAAGAAATAAATGGAAGTGAGAGGACGAAATTACATGTTGGGCAGAAACGGCAAACATCTGTTGGAGGCTAATCGGAAATTCTGTCTGAACGTTGGTTTTATTTCTTTCCAATTTTTAGATTTAAGGAAACACCTTTTCATGTTTTTAAATATTTTTGCATGCTTCTCCAATGCTTATAAAGAATGCTGTCAGGATCTTTCTCCTTTGGGCCTCCAGTCCACCTTAACCAGAGTGAGCCACAGACAGAGGGGAGGCATACCTCTCTTGGTGAAGTATTCCTGCGAGTATTTCCCACTCAGTGCATAGTGGCGAGGGATTTTACCAAGTAACTCAATCATAAGAGCGAGGTGGTCTGGAAATGAGGCACGTCACAGGAGGGAAAGGGCAGGAGAGGGGAGGAGGAGAAGGAGGGGAGGATGATGATGGCAACAATCAATTAGGAACAATGGATGATGATGATGATCGACAAGTTGATCACAAGCAAACATGGAAAAACTAAAATATTCTGGTCAAATGATGAAACGGGACAAAAACAGATTAATAAAAACAACATATTCCAACACAAAATACCAATCAGGCAACAAAAAGCGGTGATAAAAGAAGCCAGGTGGATAAATGTTTAATGTGCTAAATGTGTAAGAGGCTCATTCACAGCTGCCTAAAGCCCGAGCATCAGCACATATCCGACATTTCAGAGCAGAATCACTTCGGCACAGAAAGTTCAAGCAAAGCAGCGCGCTGACATTTACATACAGACGGTGCAAAAGACGTGAAGGAAACACGAGGAATGATCGATGACAACAAGGAGATGGAAGAGATGTGCCCCATTTCCAGGGTAACTAAAAAGGCTTTAGAGGTTGGGAAATGAAACTCAGGAATGTTTCTTCATAACATCATTAATTCATGACATGAACTCTTGTTTAAATGTTAACAATATAAACATCTATGCCAAGTTCACCGAAAAATACTGGGCGAACCGCACAATAATTTGCAGCAAAAATCCAAAGTAGGAGACTTTTTTTTTTTTTTTTAATTATTAAAATAATGGCAGCAACAAATCGGAGCTAATAAACTAGGAATATCGCTGCAAGGGTTTTCGCAGAAGCAAAATTTCTGCCAACAAAATGTCTCAGCAGGGAAGCAGGTTTTAAAAGTGCATCCAGATAAAGCAGCTTTAGCAGAAACGCTGCAAGGCTAAGAGTGAATAAAGAAAGGAGAACGGACAGGAGGAGAAAATTCAAACATTACCTTCATCCCTGGAATAATCTTCACCAGAATGAGGTTCAAACAGATAGTCACCAGTGGCGAGCTCAAAGGCCTGAACAAACGAGAGAATCACCATCATCACTGCACACCGTCAACTCTGATGCATTTTCAAACTTCTTTTAGCATTTTATTACAAAACTATTTCAGGGCTAGAACTGTAAAAGTATTTTTGCCTCAGTAAAAAAAACAAACGAACACCAAAACAAATCAATGACGGAACCAGATATTTAATAGTGTGTCATTACTACAGTTGTGATTTAGACTGACTTTATTAAGAAGTTGCATTTTGCTCCCATAGAGCCTCATGTTACAACCAGTGGGGGAATCTTTGTCAGACTTGAAGTCAGAAACTACTTTTCCAGTAAATTAACTTATGGAAACAACAGGCCAGTTCGACTCGGCTTTAAAGCCTCACATAAAAAATAGATTAAAAAAAAAGAGAGCAAGATGCAGACGAGCGTTGCTATTTTCTTTATAATGAATGACTGACTATCCTTTGTTACTTGTTAGCTACAAAAATAAATCCAACCTTAAACAATAAAAAACTCAATTTTGCTTAATATTTCTTAATTTAATTCTCTATGAATTATAAGAATTATGAGTTCATCATGAAAGAACTCTGAAAATACAAAGTTTTAATAATACATGGTGAAAATTCGAAATAAATAAAAATCTGAAATATTTTACTCTATGTGTGATAAATCTCTATAAAATAACAGTTACGCGATATTACTTTTTTTTCTCCTTCTTTCTTTTAAAATGCATCTGAAAATATGTGTGTTGTACATTTTCCTCTTTCTCATCCAGGTAAAACAAAAAGGTGAACCACATTTCACTACACGTTTCCACATCGCAGCCTCTCACCATGCAGGCTGTGCTCCATATGTCCGCCGGTGTGCTGTATCCTGCACCGATGAGCACCTCTAAAGATCGGTACTGTCGAGTCTGGATGTCTTCTGTAAAGTGCTTATGCTGGGAGAAAAACAAAGAAACGCGTCCTTAAAAAGTGCAAACTATTTTCAACATGTACAAAAAGAAAAAAAAAAAAAACCATACAATTTTTAAGAGCTAGAAATAAGAATCAGACATCTGTGAAGGACAGTCAATAAAGCCCAGAACATTTTGTGATACACAGACTTGTTAATATGATCTTGTGCCAACAAGATTTCATCCCAAATCAGGAAATCTCTGTGACTGTTAGCTACTCACCACCCAGCAAGCATTTCCCAGGTCTGCAATCTTGACCTTGATCTTCTCTGCGTTGCCCGGCTCAAGAGGGTTAACTAACAGGGATCCCGCTGTTAACTTGTCTACATCAGAGCGGAAAGGGAAAGCGCAAAGGCAAGAATAGATTTTCTAATCAATAATTCAAAGTTCCAACTAGCTCAAAGATCACACGCATGTAAAAACGTTTGACTGACCGTTTCTCAGGCCTTCCTGGATTCTGTAATGACCCTCAGTCTCGTCCTCTTCGTCGTCGCCTTGCAGAAGACTTCGTTCAAACTCTCCTTCTCGCCCTGAGCGAAGGCGTCGCTGAGTGGCTCCGCTGCTGTGAGCCTCCCTGCCGTCCACCTTGCAGTACAGCTCGTTGAAATCTGTAGACTCCACGCCGTTGCACAGCGTGTGGACTGGGGACTCTTTATGTAGCTCCTCCGGGGACTCGACCTCGGCGTTCCCGTTGTGTTGGTCTTCATTCGAACAGTTGGACTGCCTCTCCTCCGCCTCCGCATGGCCGTTGCAGTTGGCCTCTGGCGGCTCGTCTGGTCCCACTCTCATGTTATCTGGAGTCGCGCTCCTCTCTGACGGTTTATCAAACAGATCAACTTAAGAACGAGTTTTCGACTGCTGTAGGATTCTAGAGACTCACTCAAACAGCTATGACTCCTGGTTTTGGACCAGTATGATTCTTTACATTCATAAAGAAAAATAAAAGACTTTCCAGTGCTGTTGGCTTCTTACCAGCTGGTTCGTCACTTGTGAACTCCTCAATAGAGACGCGTCTGAGAGGAGCGCAGGCTCGTCCCTTGGGAGACTGCGGCTCTTTGTCGTCCTCGCGCGTCTCTGTGGTCTTCTCCATCTCCTCCATGTCCATTATGCATTTTTCCAGCAGCTCTGCCTGACGCTTCTGTTTCTTTTTTAACTTCTTCTTTTTGTTCTTGGACATTTTCACAGTCTAAGAGAAACACAGGACAGAAAAACAGCGCGGCAAAAGTTACACGTTTGTTTTGGAGGTAAAAACGGGGGGAGGCCGATTTCTGTGCGGAAAAACAAAATGTGTACCTGTTTCGGGGCTGGTGCTGTGCTTACTGCAAAGACAACATGGAGTGAGAGCAAAATCTTACTAGTTTTAGGTTAAACCTTTTAGATGTTATTTGATTTTATCGTTTGCGTGTCAGTCATACTTGCTGAGCCGGAGGGGGGAGGCGCTCCGGCTCGCTGCCATTCTGTAGCTTCAGCTGCAAGCTTTCGGACGTAGGGCTCATCAACGCTCATCAGAATGTTCTCTGGTTTTATGTCCGTGTGGATAATCTGACACTTTGTGTGCAGATAGTCTAAACCTTGCAGAACCTCAAAGATAAACCAGAGGAAAATGATTATTTACCTCCAAAAGTTATGTTTGAACAATGAACTGCTTTAGTATGCATCAGTGCCACATGTTCCAAGTTCCTTTTTCAAAGTTGGTCGTTGCAAAGTTATTTTCCTGTATTCATGAAACCACTTCTGTCACTTTTCTATACTGACAAAGAGGCACAGACATCCTGAAAAAAATATTCGCTCCAAATAAACAAACACTGTATTTTGAGACATCATTTGTAAAGAAAAGCAGAAAAGTGGGAGTTTGTTTATATTGTCAAGGTAAAATTTGCTTTTTTTTGTTGTTGTTTCTTGAAGTTTCTCCCTAAATGTGTTGTTTTGTGTGTACACACTGCCCCTAAGAGATTGCTCAAGTCCCACTCCTCAACCCTGTCCGCCTTGATTCCCAGGCTTTTTTCTGTAAAAGCTCCAACATATTCAGTTATGAAGCGTCTCAATCTGTGATTCCAAGAGGTTTGTGTTTTGGAACCAATTCAAGACAAACCCAGGGGTGTTGGGTTTGCACGCACCAATTAAATGCAGGTACATTTCTGAAGTAGCAGGTTTTCAATTTAAACAGAACGACAGTATTTAATTTTCACAAGATTAAATAATGAAGCAATGTCCCTTAGCAGCTAATAGCAAAAGTCATTAACACAGAAAAGGAACTACAGAGTAAAATGGTTTAACAGTTCCAGTGTAAAGTGGTGGAAAAAGCCACCAAACCTCTTTCAGAATCAGAAGTGAAGAGAATAAACTTTTATTAAGGAGAAGTGGGGAAAAAAATAGTGACTCCAACACAGCTGAATCAAAAGGCTGAATTACCTGATTGGCGTGTCAGCAGGTTTTGCAATAATCCGGCCTTTAGCCATTAATTTGATTCAGGTCAGTTAGAGCAGAAATGACTCTAAAAGCTGCAGGACAATGGCACTAAACCACTGGAGTTACAAACTCCAGTTCTAAAGCCAGAGCATTTCCAAAAAGCAGCAATGAGGCAAAAAGGATCACAGAACGAGTCACAACATGTTGCTCTGAATGACCAAACCCTAAATGTGGTCAAGAACGTTATTTTTCTCTGTTTTCTTGGAATTACTGCATCCACGTTACCAACCACCTTTTGCCGTGAACCTGCACAGCGAAGCACACCGGCAACATTTCTGATTACTCAAAACTCCAGCTGCTTTATTTTCGTGCTCACAGCAAGTGGGGGACTCAAAAAAAAAAAAAAAAAATGACACAATGATTTTTATATTCTGGCTGAATAAGTCATTTACGATTTTGGCAAAGATCTCCTGTAAAACACGACGGGAGTATTTAACCGTTTACCCACTCAGTTACCGCGACATGTTCCGCCCCGACTGGTTTCCACCCTTCACACAGGCTGAGCCTTCTTGGTGACTCATCAGCTTTAAAAGGTGAGACTGAGGCTCTCGTGTTACCTGCTTAATGATGCTCTTCACACAAGGCAGGGGCAGCCCTTGGTAATTTGACTTTATAATCCATTTTAACAAGTGATGTCCCAACACCTCAAACACCATGCAGACATCTGGAGGACAGTAGTTAAGACAGCAACAATGGGAGAGGAAAAACTGAAAGAAAAAACACGGTTTAGGGAGCATGTGAGCATTCGTGAGGTGGAGCATTAGCTATACAGAACAAGGGGCTCTCGGATTACAGCTGCAGCATTCAGCAGATCTTACTCAGCCAGACTGCTATGATACCTAGAGGTCCCTCTGGGTCACACATAGATATGTTTGTTACACCCCAGGCTCTGCCGTCTAAAGCTGTTACGCTTTGTAACTCTATATTCCTCGCAACATATTTTTGGGAAGTAAAGTTTCATCTCTTAGTAGGAAGTGCTTTCACCGCCTTCAAACGGTAACACCAAAAAAAAAAAAACAGGATGTGACATTCTGCTGTGAAGGATACGAGTCCCGTTGACACCAGAGATCTTGAAGTCGTCGAGCAGCTGGACCACCATTTCACGCTTTGGGTCGTCGGGGTCCGAGTTTCTTACCTGAAGACAAGGAAACGTCACAATGCAAAGGAAAACAATCAGGACTCACATTTTCACTGGTGTTGCGTAGCTGCAGAGCGCTATCGGCAAAAAAAACAAACAATCAGCCGCCACAGAGACAGCTTCTTCCCTCAGGCTGCCTGGTGAACACAATGAACCCGGACAGCCTGAGTAATCAGCTACTCTGCTGTGAAACAAAATAAATTTATTTGGGAAAAAAAAATAATAATTAGGCGTACATAAACCAATATGTGCAAATATGTGTTTATTGCCTCTGAAGTTTACAGTGGGGAAAATAAGTATTAGATGCACTGATTAGGGGAGTTCACTGATTTCTAAGTGTTTGGATGTCAAGAGATACGACAGGTGTTTCATCATTTCCAAGTGCTCATCTGAACGAAGGTTTATGTTGGAACAATCCAAATGGATTTAAACCCCCAGTTTCCCCTGTACTGTAGATGGTCCCTAAACCATAATCCAGCTTAAAGCAGCACACATCTGTGATTAAGATTTGCCTGTAATGTATTCGCTGGACTCCGAAAGCAAAGAGAAGTGATGATTCTGATTTCGAAACGGGTTGTTTAGGAGTCGTTGATGGTAGGAAGAACAACTTGTCCAACATCACCAGAATCCATTTGTCTCTAAAACAGATCAAACTTGATTCAAAGTCCGTGTGCCAGTTTCTCTCGCCTCTGTTTTTACAAGTTACTTGAAAATGCTGCTGAACATTAATTGCTGTCCTTGCATTCAAGAGTTCATTTGTGCAGTTAGCCCTGCAACTTACAGATCTAAGGAGTTTGATCTCATCCACTGCCGTCTCAGTGTAGTGCTCTGCGCTCTTCACAACTTTCATCGCAACAAATCTTTTAACCCTGGAATAACAAAACAAGTGATGTTTGCTAAAAGGAATTGAAGTAGAAACACTTAAGTGTATGAAAAAAAATACAGGATCTTAAGATAAAGAGAAGCCTGATTTGAAAGTAAGGTGAAAATGTTCTCATACTGGATGTCCCAGGCGAGCCACACGGTTGAGAAATGTCCCCATCCCAGTTTACGGATGACATGGTATTTCCCATTGTAAAGGTCTCCTACTTTTACATGATGGTAGCCACCTGGAAGAGAAGAAAATACCTCTGATGGAAATAGTTCAACAGATACCAGGAACGACATGAAGCTCATGTGCACGCGGCGTAATCTCTGGTTATAAATTAACAACGGTTTGGATTATGTCTGAGTCATCTAAGCTTCTCCACAACCCAACTTCCCTCACCAAGTTAATAAGCAACCAACGATGCTGTGCCTGAAAAACACACACTGATGACTTCATTAAGTATTTACATTCATTTCCTTTTTTTGCAGAGCAGCTGAAACGTAAAGTTTAAACACAGGACTCACCTTTGCAGTAGTCGTTGGGGTCTTCCTGCTCCTCATCGTCCGAACCCAGGATCTCCTCGGGTTCCTCCGGCTCCTGGGGCGAGGTCTCTTGTTGTGGTGGTTGTCGAGATCGAACATTTGGTGGCTGTCTGATGGGCAGAAGAAAAAAATATATATATATAGACCACATTAGGAATAAGGCTTCTTCGGCAATTTGTGTTTTACCTCCCAAAAAAATTTTTTAAAGCCCTCTGCAATAGTAGTCAAAGCTTTAAAAAAAACAAAAAAAAAACATTGGTTTTGAGAGCATTAGTAACATTTTTAATATCTAGTAACAAAAACAAACTATTCTTTTTTTTTTGCCACATTCACTATAAGCACAGTCTTATTTTATTGTAAGAGAAATAAAAAGGTTTTCCCAAAGTCAACGAGTCAAAATGTTAAACAGTTTTATCAAAAATAAATGTGAGCTTCTTTTTTCCATTACAGGGTTGCACTAACTTAAAGAGCTTATAATTATATGTCGATAAACTATCAACAGTAAGCATTAAATGCTGGAATGACACGCGGTTAAACCTAAAAAATGAATTCAATATAATGATCAAATCACATGAAAATAAATGAATCAAAACTCCCACAATCTGTTTTTGTAAAAGTTAGTAATAAATCCTTAAAATTAGATTCATCGCCAACCGAAAGCAAATGCTAAGAGTTTAGCTTTGATGTGTCATGATCAAAGCTGCATCAAAACAGCCAGAGACCAGTCTGCTGGGCCTGCGATCCGCAATACTGAATTTTCTCCTTTGAAAAAGAGACAAAGTTTTAGTGCAGAGGGTTTACTGTAGCGTTGGTTTGGTTTGTCCTTAATTCCAAACAAAAGTGGATTTAACTACAATCTGTACCAATCTAAAACATCATGCAATCAACTTCAAAATAAAATCACAAGTTGAAAATCAAAACCAACATAATCTGCACTGGTGATATTTAAATGACCCATAATGTCTGTTTTTATTATGCAACAGGATAAAAGTACCTGTGGACCTACAGTGAAATAAACACGAGTCCTGCTTTGTCGTCTTGGATGTTTTAAACCACGACAAATATTAAAAAGGTGGTGAATAAACTTCAAAAGAGAACAGATCATAAAACAGACCCTAAAGCAGCACAAATGGAAAGGTCAAAAAAAAAAAAAAAAAACAGATGCACTGAAACATTAGTTATTTTTAAACACCTGGTTTGTCTAAACCACAAAGCAAATCTTTGTTTACCAGGAGTTCTGTTTATCCCAAACAGGACAGAGCTGCAGGAGAAACAGGAGCTGCACAAGAAGTTCTGATCATGTGGGTCACAGATTTAATGTCTGTGATGAGGTTTTGCATTTTATTTACTTTCAATATGAAATGCATCATGTGATCTTTTACATCAAAACACACAATGGCATTCAAACATCGTCATCAGAAAACTGTAGGAAACATTTGAGATAATTTATGCAGCAATCTGAGTTTTCCACCTGGTGAGTACATCTGTGGAAAATGAACTCACGTACTTGGACACAGCTACTGTGGCTACAAAACCAGCCCGCATCATCATCATCATCATCATCATCATCATCATCATCCCTCCTTCATCATGCTCGACGGCGAGTTTGAAGTTTGTTTACTGAGATGCTGTTAGGTTTTTGACATCTACTTTGGTCTCTGGCATCATCTTGTGGTTCATTCAAATTCGGCTTTGCAAACCTAAGTAGAGCTGCAATTTTCTTTTTATAAAATACTTTTTCATGGTAAGGAACACTTAAGTGTTTTTCCTTAAGTGTACCGTCCTGAAGTTTGACGCTTTAAATACTTAAGTATACTTCACTTCACAGTTATCCACAACTTTGTTGGTCTCACGCATGAAATAATATAAATAAACTGCATGGCACCTTTTCTTAAAGTACTGTACATCGGCTTCAAGTGCCTAAAATATATATGACTAAATATGATGAACCAAACTGTGCTCTAAGGTCTGTGTTTAAAGGCGTTCGTGAAGAACCTCCAGCCTTTAACAGAAAAGAGTAACAATCATGGCTTTATGCATACATCCCTGAACTTTTGATCCCTTGTAGGTTGATGTTCATTGGGGTGTTGTGGTGTTTGTGTGCAGAACACCGCAAGTAAACAGCATTTAAACATGGTTTTCTTAAAAACAGCTGCCCTGAAACATGTGCAGTCACGTTTGAAAGAATCAGCACAAGGAAAGGCTGTAAAAGAGGAGCAGTGGCAGCACAGCGCGTTCATTTGTGCGGAAACACCGACCCAAAGGCATGATGTGCAAGATTGCAACACATCAAGTCAACCTGAAATTTAAAACAGGTGGTCTATGATCAGTTAACACAGAAAGTGACTGGAGTTTATGTAACAAATACATAAAATACGTGGATACGATTTTACAGTAGATCAGAGTACTAGAACGTCAGCACACTTGAGAAACAAACTTCTAGCTTACATTGATGTTGATTGTCATTTAGTGCGTCTTTACCTACATTTTTGCATATTCTACATCGTTTTTAATTTAGTATTTATGAACATCACGGCCTTCATTCATATAAATAGTATAAATAGTTTTTTGAGGAAAATTTCAACGAGGAGCTTCCAGGTTTCAGTAGCGCGAAAATGAAACGGAAGCACACTGAAAAAAAACTATTGGGTTCCATGTCAGCAGACGGATGATCTGTCTTCATTAAAAACAATAAATATTGATACATGCCACACACAAACACGTTTTACCCTCGACAGTTTTCCTTGTAAGGGATTTGCAATAATGTGATTTTAAACCTTTAAAATATATGGACTTCATTAATTATATATTTCTCCATTACATCAGCATCAATATTGCACACTTACATTATGACAATATATTCACAACATATCGTGCAGTCAATATTAGCATTGCTACTAGATATAGTTTCAAACCAATCATGGCACAAAACCTCATCCATTTCAGGAATGAAGGCACTGGATCCTGAAATATTTGAGAAGTTTCCAAAAGCAGAAAGAATCTAAAGTTTGTGAGTAACGCGAAGAGACTCAGGGATCAATGATGAGCCAAGAAAAAAATACAAGCTCAGCCTAAGCTGCTGGATTCACTCACATCGTCTCCCTGCTGCTTTTCTAGTCAAGGTTTAAAGACACGTTTAGACCAAACATTTATTTAACCCATCCAATCCATTTCTACTAAAATAATAAAATCCAAAATTACTAACCATTTGTATGTTCCATGGAAACATTAAAACCCCAACAATAACTTTCACAAAAGCAATTCATGAAAAATAAATTTTGTTTGTCCCTTTGGAGGTGCATCAATTCTTCAACTTCAGCACATTCGACTTGCACAAATCAAAAAGTTCTCACATTATTTGCTTTTGTCAACTTTGGTTTGCACTTTACAGCCATCTAACCACACTTTTTGTCTCAACATCTGTCAGTTCTGTCAAAGCCGGTTTATAAAAAATAAACTAAACCATAAAATAGCTTTTGATTTATGAAAATCAAATTGTTATTTATATCAAATGAAGCAGTTGTTTAAAAGTAATTTAAATAAAATAAATAAATAAATAAATAAATAGTTCTTAGCGGCAGCTCTGCTGTGATGCCATGCCGGCAAGTTGCCTGGAGAGAAGTATTTCTAAGCGGAACGTTTTCAGAGAAACGCCATGCTTCAGTGGGCTGATGTGGGCTTCTTCATTCTCTAGTTTTAAATATAGCTCAGGCTGTTACATAACACTCTGTAGGATGTCACTGGTGCCGTTAGGACAATTACATTGTTAGATGCAACAAAACAACCAGTTCGACATGTCCATGTCAACAGTTCATTCTCAGCTACAAACGACGCTTCGCTAAACTGTATCATATCCTGGCAATATTATCAGTAAGGGACTTGGTTGATTTATTTCAGCCCAATTATATTGTACAGTGTGTGCAAAAAGATGGCCTAAATGTGGCACAGATTGCTATCCAGGGCCACTTCATGCTCATAAACACAACTGAAAGTTATAGAAAAGAGCCAAGTGAGACCAACTCTCTGACTTAGCCAATGAAGCTTGATTTGTACCATCATTACTAGATATGTCATCCTCTCCAAAAAAGGTTGCAGTTTTGGCAATTCCCAGGGATCACGTAAAATAAAACTATGGACAGCTTAATTAACTAAACAGTATGTTGAAAGTCTAAATTACTCATCTGAATAAGAGACGACTAGCTGTCATTTGTTCTAAAATTATTGCGGTGTGTCGGTGTATTTAAAAAAAAAAATCTTAATGTTTTAGTTTGACTTGTTTTGATACAGCTCCTTTAACATTTTTCCAAACAATTACTTCAAGCAGAACATAGCGAACAAAAGCCTTGCCTCAATATAGAGATGCACAATATTTATGCGGAGTACTGCACTGGCAAATCACTTTGGTGGATGAATACATTTTAAATGATATGCACTGAAAATCTGTCTTGCCAGTCATATTTTTGAAGCTAGATTAAGTTTCACTCTCTTTTAGAGCCGAGTGATAAAGATGCTGAAACTGAGACGGCAGTGGTGGGTGACAGAAATGAAAAGAGTGAGGGGAATGTGGCTGGAAAATACCGTCTTTGCAATATTCAATAACTACAATTTCTTGTTTTTCATAAAACATAAAGCCTACTAAGATATTGTCAGAACAGCCAAGCCAATACATACACAGACAAGATGCAAAACTCTGAAAGCTGTGGAAGTGAGCCATATGGGATCCATTGTTATGAGTTGAGACAATGAGTTGCATTTGTTAAATTACCCATGCCACAATCAACGTCAGAGCCAGCAAGTGACAGGAAAAGTGTGAAACCGCAGGACGCAACACCCTTTAACTGAACTCAGCTGACAAGACGCATGTCAATATGATGTTCTTTGGCACAATATTAAAATAGGAGATGATATAAAACGACAATAAACCTCACTTTTTGTTGGTCTTTTTCGCCTTGGCCCTCTTCTTCCTTGCCTGGAGTGCTAGAACTGAAAAGAGAAGAGAAAGAAATCCTGTTGCCATTGTTTGTCGTTTGATCTGCAGTTGACACTTGAGACAAAAAGGCATGAAACAAAGAAGATCTGTTTAAACTTAATTAGCATTATAGGCTCTGCTCAACTTCATTGTGCATTGAATTGTGTCGTCTTTGTGGCTACCGACACCAGTCAGACTTTATTTACACACACACACAAAAATGTATATATGGGTGCACCTCAGTGTATGCACAAACCCCGTTAAATAACATCACCGGGCTACCCACCAACGCCACCGGACAGCAACAACACGCCACTACGGCATGAAGTAATATCACACGCCATACCATGAATATACCACACCGTCAGGGGTTTAGGTTGTGTTAAATATAGAGAGAGCTGGAAAGCTAAAAGTACAACGTTAATCCTGACACTGAAGCTAAAGCTAATGAAGCTAACGAAGCTCGCTCCAGCGCAGTGCGTGACAGACGCGGTGAAATAAGCCACATATATTTACAACGACAGCTTGACTGTCTTTACATTTTACATTTGTAGCAGCAATAGCAACATCAGCTATAGAGTAATCACATGCATGGCGTAACTCAGTTGAAATGGTCTGCAGGCTGTCGCGTAAAGACTTACCTTTCCTCTCCATGGTGGCTGGATTCGTAGCCTAGCAGCTAGCTACGCCACCAGTGATCGAATGTTCCACGCATGCGCACTGGCTAGTTTTGCCCCAAGCAGAGCTTCCCTAGTGACGTCCGAACCTGAGCTTTAAACCTTTTTCATGAATTTCTCTCGCTTGAAGCTGCAGGCGATGGCACTGATAGGGATTGGTGCTCGTGCCTCAACCTTATGGTTGGTTGTTCTTCCTGAAAAGAGGCTTCAGTGACGCTGCCAGGCAGTTCTGCAGGACGGGGAGGTTAGATGGTTTGCGCCATTGACAAAATAAATGTTACAGCATGGTTTGTGCCAGATACTAGAGTTGAATATGAATGAAGCCTATAAATATTTCTCGTCTGTGATTCATAGCTTAAACGTTCCTTATGAGATCCTGACTGATAATGAATTTTTATTCTTATTTGTTTGCATGTTAATGTCATGTGAATATGTCCAAAAATATTTTTTTTCCAGTTGATATTCCCTCTAAATTGTATGAACAATTCATGCTCATACCAATTCCAGTGCTATGTTCAGAGACAAGACAGTAAGGTCCTAAACTGTGCCTTGCAAAATATTCATATATCCATCAAATTTCTTCATATAAATTCACATTAGGACCACAAACCTCAATGTTTTGTTGTGTGTGTGGTAGACCAACACAAACTAGAGCGTAATTATGAATAAAAAGGAAAATTATACGACTTTCACATTTATTTTTTCACATTAATCTGTATGTGAAAAGACTTCCAACTGCACTTGCTTGTCTTCTTTGGACATGTCCACCAGCTTTACAGGCCAAGAGACTAAAATATTTGCCCATTCTTCTTTGAAACACTCAGAATGTATGGGGAACTTGTGAACATTCAATTTTAAGTCTTCCCATGATTTGCACTAGACCTTGAGAGTTAAAGTTGTTGAACAGAAACACATTACACTTCAGTTGTATCACTTTCCTTTCACACTGCAAGTCTGTAGCTACTAGTGTTGGTCTAAAAATAAAAACACCTAATATGATTAACTTACTGGTTGTATGAGAAAACATTCAAGTGATATAAATACTTCAGGAAGAACCTTATAAGCTTATGCTGTGTAAACAAGCATGTTAAGTAGGTTTAGCATTCATCTTTCAATCAGAAGTTCAATACCTCTATTCGCAGGCATCTATATACTCAAAGAACTGGAGGGTTTTGGAAATGAGAAACACAATGGAATTAATTTATTTATTTTTTCCCACAGCACAAGACTTACCATAAGGTTTATGAAATTTCATTAATACAGATCCCACAATAAATACCTTTTGAGATAAGACAAACTAATCAGTTTGGAAACTAGAACACAAAACACATGAGTCTCTTAAAAAATAAGTATTTATTTTCTTAAAGGACTGGAGATATCAAGTAAACTGCAGACCGATTGTTGCTCTTAAATACGTACTCCACATAGAATAAATACAACTCCCCATTTTACACTGTTTAGCAGTGTAAAACTTTGTAACTTTGGGTTACTAAAAATCGTAACCCAAAGTCAACACCACACAATGCCTTCATGTACATGCTAACTTCGGATGCTTTAGAACCACATAAAACATAAAGACTGACACATATTTACATATTTTGGGCATGTTACCTAGATTTAACCAGAAAAGGCTCAGATATACTTGTGAAAGATCTCACAGTATCTAAAGAAATCACATGTTAAAGTCTTTAAATTCAGCTGGGAGGGTTGAAGAAGCATTAAAAAAATAAAAAATAGGCTGGTGTTTTGAAATTCACCGAAATGTTCAAAGATTTCTCTTTTTAGGCATCAGAGTAATTGTGGTAAATCAAAAATTGTACCAAAGATTGACCAGCTGGATTGTAGATGAGCATGCTTTCTTTATAATTAATAGAAAACAGCTTATTTATAAGTTACTCAACAAATCAGCAGAGCTGTAGGTCCGTTGTCTCATCGCCTCAGAAGTCACAGTCGAGTTGAAGTTTAAATTAAAAACAATTAAAAGCTAAAAATTTAAATACATACATTTTTTTAAATATTGGCAAAAGTGAAATTCCTCAACAACAACAAAAAAAACCCCCAAAACAAACAATATCAGTGGTACATAATGATTATTGCTGGTCCAGTTTTTGCATTTTCATATAAAAGTAGTAATCTCCTTAAAAATCTCTTAAGATTTCTGAAATAAAGACTCAGAAATAGCTGGTATTGTGTGCCTGAAGGCTTTAACATTAATGCACATGTTGTAGCTGCAGCTCATCTCAATCCTCCATGTAATCAGGTGGCACAAAACTACACACCTCCTCATAGGTCAATCCTGCAAGAAACGAGAAAATGTTACAAGACTTGAAAACAAGATCAAAATTCCTCAGATTTTTTTTTTTTTTTTTCTCCATAAACAAGATGTTAGGACGCAGAAACGTACGCTTCCACTCATCGATTTCCAGTTCTCTACTTTCAAAGCTTTGGTCGTAAGGCTCGGCCTCGGGCTCGTCTTCTGGGTCGTGGTACTGGGAGAAGTAGGGGTGCTCCAGAGCTTCAGTGGCTGTTATCCTCTTGTCTGCGTCCAGAACCAGCATCTTCTCCAGAAGGTCCACCGCTTCAGAGAGAAAAGGCCAACGAGTTAATAAAGCTGAATCTCAGTCTATGCTTCGGGGGAAGAAAAAAAATGAATAAATGAATAAATCTTGTTTTTTTGCTTGTTACCTTGTGGGTTAGCACCAATAAAAACATGAGCAAAGTTCCTCTTGGGCATAGGAGGCAAAGAGCTGACATAATTCCTGGCCTGGGTAAACACATCAATGCAGAAAACAAAGTGTCAGTCTCCACAAGCAGCAGCATGTCAGTACAGACCGTTTCGGTTTCCATCTACATAAACCCAACTCTGTTTGGAAGTCAAATTTCTGAGGCATGGCCACAGTTTTACACTCGTTTTATTTTCCAATAAACATGGACCCGTTGTGATGAAGAGAGTAGATACTTTACAGCTTTCTGTCAAAAAATAAAACCTAAAAAGATGGAAAAACTGAAAATATATATTTCAGTTTTTTCCTCAAAAAGTTGAGATTGAGAAAAAAAGTTGTATTTTTCTAAATTTTTTCAATTCAGTATTATGAATATTTAAGTAGGTATAATTGCTTTTAACTGCAAACAATTGACAAAGCCATCTGTATTACTATTATGTCTCAACATTTTTTTGCTGAAACTAAAACCTTTGCAACGTTTACCATTATATTTTGCAATGACTGTATATCATTTGTAAAAAAAATAAAATAAAATAAAATCTCACACTGCTCTGATGCATCACCACATGTATTAAGATTTGGTCATCTAACAGGTGAAACCCCAACAAACAGGCTGACTATCGTATTGAAAAATCACAACAATTGAAATTTAACCTCCCAAAAAATAATGTATTCCATACAATCTCTTGCAACATTATCACTGCACACAATGATATTGTGAAGGTAAGTTTTTGAGCTAATGTGTTGTGATAAAATCCAGAGCATTGATAAGAGGGCTGTGCAGCAAACATCTTCCGTCAACCTCCTCCTGTTCTCTGCCAGGAAAGCAAAGGGTGGGTCATTCTCACCTCATGGCTGGGCATCCGGTTGATTAGCGCTGCTGGGGGTGTTCCTGTCAGACGCATTATCTGCTGAAGCTGGTTTATATCTACAAAGCTTGTGTCAAGGAGATGCTGCATAACTTCATCTACAACAGAATGCTGAAATGTCACAAATATTACAAAAGTAAACTATTTTAATATAGCCTGAAGGAAAAAAAAAAATAATAGGACAACTTCACAAAGAAGCTGGAACCAGCAAGGAGAAAAAAATAATCTGCCCGGACAATTAAAAACATCCAGCAGAGTGAATGCTCCTCCAACTGCGCTCCACCTCATGGAAAGGATACGGTCTGAGCCAGGAAACAGAGTTTTCCCAGTTAGAAGTTCTGCCATAATGCATCCCACCGACCAAATATCCACTAAAACAAACACAAATGTAAGAATTGACCTAATAGAGAGGCTCTCAATAAGGAAACGGTAACGGGATCGTAACTGACTCAACCTGTCATGTTGTAGTGCATCCAGTTCAACATGATCTCTGGAGCACGATACCAGCGCGTGGCAACGTAGCCGGTCATCTCATCGTCAGTGTGCCGCGCCAAGCCAAAGTCCAATATCTGATATGAGACAGGCAAATATTAGCATCCGTAAAACATTTTAGATAAAATGGTGTGAATTAGAGAGCTTACTGACCTTTAGCTCACAGTCTTCGTTTACGGCAAGGTTGCCAGGTTTCAAATCCTGCGAGGTTGAAAAGTAATGAATGCGAGACATTTTGGTCGTCCAGTCCAGACAGTAAATGTATTTTTGTATTTTAAAAATAATCGTCATGTATGTTTCACTCGTCTTAAAATTAAAAAAATGCTGCATAGCTGGCATGATGAAATGTTAGCCATCTAAAAATTGCACACTCTACGCAAAGACTAATGATGACAACTTCCACTTTTCCCAAATTCAGCATTAAAGATGGTAATATTGGTGAGACAGGGGTTGAACTAAACACTTACTCTATGGATGATGCCCGCTGAGTGGATATACTGAGAACAGAAAAAAATACAAACGTTAGAAAATCTGACAGAATGCTGGAACCACTGATTCATCTCAAGTTTTAATTGGAATGATAAGTGGAGAGTTTATTGATTTTTGTTCAGGAAAATTAGATACTTCATTTATGCTTTGTTCAAATAATAATTTTCATTAAAAAAATAACATCCATAGTAAAAGTAATGCCATGAAACTTCGACAAAATATCACAGCAGAGATTTTAGCAGATCCGAGCTCGAGAAGATAGAAACTAAAGGTCGAGAGGTGTGGAATACCACAGACTCCAGTTCATCACACAAACAATCACTCATATACGCATCATCATTCCTAAGGACAATTTAGAAACTCAAATTAATCCACGATGCCAGTCCTCGAGCGGAAAGCCTGTGCATGCACGTAGAGTACCTGTATAACCAGTACTTTTACTGAAAGAACTTGTTTACTAGAGTGACTCGTTAACACGTAGCGTTCACAGCAACAAAAACCTCCAATTGTTATGGAGGAACAGACAGACATGCTTCAGCACCAACTTAACACATTAAGCCGATTAGTGAACAATGAAACAGGACTTGCATTGAAAGTATATGTGTAGCGCCAAAAAATGCAACTAAACTCCAAACCACTAAGATGCAGACAGACAAAGAACTGGCAGAAACACCGGTTTGAACCCGAGAAACTGATTAGTCCTGAAAAAAACAGAATGTAGAACCAAAAACCCTTAAGAATAATCAGACCCAGCTTTCAGGATGTACAGCATTCATTACTATGAAGGACTGAAACTGCCTGAATGGAGACTAAATATTAATCTAATTTAAATACTCAAATGTTAAAATACAAACAACTTCCATCAATCAGTATTTATTTCAAAGCTGTCCATCATGTCTCACTGATAGTGTGATTAACAGGCTGCTGCCACTCCATAATAAAGCAGGAACACATAAAGTACTGCACTAAATAAATACACAAATAAGCTAGTTTTAATAACTAAGTGTAGAAAGTGAAAAATTAAACATCGCTTCCAGACAAGAATACATGTAAAATAAGTCAAATTTAAAGAAAAAAATGGAAATGGGGATCAAGAAAGTCTAAAATAAAGAAAAGAAAAAAAAAACATTTTCTATAATATAAATATTTGAGTTAATTACTTCTTTGTAAATGTATTACTATTTTATTATTAATTTAGTCTTACATTTCTGAGGTTTTGGCAGATAAAACAGTTTAACCATAAGCTGAATACGTAGGGTATTCTAACAACAACAAAAAAAACAAACTTACTTCCTTTAATCCCATCCATTTCATAGATTATACATATGCCTTAAACATCATGTTCTGCTAAATTCATCACTGTGAATAAAAGGAAGCTGTTTTTGTTTTCTGTGTGAGTTTAACTCGGACCATTTCTTATTTTAGCTCAGCTGAAATTATTAAAATTATTTACACTTCCTTAATGCCAGAGGAGATGATTTTTTTTTATTACTTTGTTAAATACAGAAGATTAAAATACACCACGATTATTCTGCCTTTTAGCGACTAAGTAAATCCCAGATGATAATGTCATGGCTGTGTAAGCCTCTGATCCCTGTGTGTGTATTTTAAGGTGTTTTTCTCAAGGAGACGATGAGAAAATGGTATCTATTAGTCACGGTGAAATATTGGTCTTTTATCAAGAAGCAGCATAAAAAGCCAGATTATAGATTATCAATGGACTCGAGCACAAAAAAAAAATCATCTTTGGAGTCCTGTGGGCTGATGGAAGTAAAATTTAAGAGTTTGATAATAACGACCCTCAATGTAATTGAATAAAAAAAAGGGGTGGGAGGGTCGGGAGGGAAGCTTGTGAGCCTTAAAACACCAAACCAACTGTGAAGCATGACGGTGGCAGCATCATGTTGTGTGTGTGTGTGTGTGTGTGTGTGTGTGTGTGTGTGTGTGTGTGGGTGTTTTGGTGCACTTCCCTAAAAAGATGGCATAATACGAAAAACGAAAACGATGTGGAAACATGCTCTTCCTGAATGACCTCACCTTCAGTCCTCGGAGGATCTGGTATATGAGGAACTGCACATGGTCGTCTGAGAGTTTCTGACATTTGACAATGTTGTTCAGATCTGCTCCCATTAGGTGAGTCACGAGATACCTGTCGGTCGTAAAAAAGATTGTCGTCAGAGTTGAAGCAAGAAATCTCAATAACTTCCAAACTCAACAGAAGTCAGAGAGGGGCTTGAAATAAATAAATTTGCTCTTTGAATCTAATTCTGGAAGGCCAGTTTGGAGGCCGCAGCTTTATTTCCCCACACGGCAATAAAAGCTTAAACCAGTTTTGCAGCTACTTCTTTTCACTTCTCTCTCGGGACACTGAAAGGTCAAGCCCTTTACAAATGTAATATCACTTGACAAGCACACAGGATAAATGAGCTAAATGGCATCAGCGGATACTTTAAATCCAATCCTAGAACAGCTTAAAATTAATCAAAAGCACTTAAAGACTGAGTGAGCGCCACCGCTTGAGAGGCGATACGGGAGCAAAAGCTAACGGATGAGTGTGCTGCCGCTTCGTCAGTCTGTTGCTAAACAAATACAGGTTTCATGAATACTATTCTATTCTCACAGAGTGTGGGGTTCGAGGGCTTAAAATAGCACATTTCAATGCTGGGACTTGTGCTTGGCGGCACACACAGATCAGATACGCAGACAGAGAGAGAGAGAGGTTCACCCGCCTTGGAAAAACGGCGTATAAATAGTGACCTATGTTTTTCCATTCTCCTATAAGAGAGAGAAGCGTGGCAGGAGAACCCAAGAGAATCAATCTCTTCTTTTTTTTTTTCTTCCCCATTTTTGGCTTAATCCAAACTTCTGTAAATATTTAAGGTTTTCTCTGAAATTGCATTTCAAGTCCTATGTTATTGCCTCAAAAGTTAAATCAACGTGAGCCTTTTAAGTCTAGTGCAATAGCAAACCACAAGCACTGCAGCTATATTTTTATTCATATCAATACCACTGCACCACAGAGGTAATAATAATATAAAATAAAAACCACAATTATGAAAAAATTAAAGTGTCACGAGTCTTCCTTTTCAAAACACTTCTACCAAAAATAAGCTAAAATGCATTGCAGATATGAGGTTTGGCCTCAAGTGATGTCTCATATAAATGCACCAGTTTTCTTTACGCTGCAGACAATTGGCTCAGCCCAGGAGCACCTGCTTGCACCGTCAGAGAACTTTTATATTAAAATGAAAAATCAAGAGTTACGAAAGTATTCTGCTCCTTTATTCATCCTAAAGCTTTGGAAGATTCAAAGGTTGATGTAGACAAAGATTTGTAGCGTGATGGAGTTGATTCTAGTGGGAAAAAAAAAAAGATTACAACACTGTTGCTGTTGACTGGTTTCAAACTTGCTCATGCACAACCCTCTTTGTAATAAAGCAGGGTTTTGCCAAACCCTCTTAAATCAAACCAACTTTTAACATGTTTGTTTTTGACCTGGCAACAGCAACTCAGACAGACAAAGGCCTATTGGTCATGAGAATCAGGTTATTTTCAGCAGGTTGGAAATTCATACATCCCATTTATTTTCAGTCACACCCAGGAGGTGGCAAGTCATACTAAGTATACAACACTCTTCAGTGTGGAAGCTACTATCGTGTGGGAAAAAAAACAAAACACCAATTGCAGTTCAGTGAGGTGTTTAAAACTAAATTCAGAGAACGCACAAAAGGTGCAAGAAGTTGTTCAAAATGAAACTACATTCTCATGGCAGTTTACATTCAATTATCCTAACCACAGCAATTGCAAGCACAACATGCTCAAGATAGTTTATTCACTCATCGCCTTTCTCCAAAATTATTACTGAAGATGTCGCTGCTGCTCTAACAACAAATTCAAAGAAATAAATCTGGTTTTTAAGGCGAGATCTGGATCAGGTCAAACCTATCAGAACGTCAGAAAAAATCTTTTCTCTAATGTGGATTGCTAGAGTCTCTGGTAATTGAAGCAGGTCTGTTGAAACCCACAATCCACCATGCAGAAGCTGGAACTGGCATCGATATAAATACCTCTGTGGTGAAGCGACAGACACGGACTCCAAGGTGAAGCCTGAGAATTGCACCTGCTACATTTCTTGCACCATCTATGCGGCAAGGACCTGTGTGACCATTTTTTTTTTTTTTTTTATGCAACAGGAAACACTGCCACACAGGGCAGGTTGCATCCTTTAATGCATGTACGGTCACACAAAAAGCCCACTTCAAATAAAAACAGAAACAGATAAGTATTTTCTACCAATCAGACCAGTAGAGTGTAGAAAGCTTAGAGCTTAGTCAACAAACGGGACCATGCCACTTCAGAGTCCCGGCTACAAACAGCCCGACACTGAATGAACCGTCTCGTGATTAATCGTGCCTGAATGAAGCTACTGTTTCCAACTTGCAACTATTACACACGAAGATGTTATCAAATAATGAGGTTACGATGCTGTTTAGATGCTCAGGAAGCAGCTGAAGGGATCCACAAATGGGCTTGTCTGCATCTAAAAAGACCGCCCAAGGCTAAAACGAACCTGTGAGAAATCCTAAACTCTTGATTGCTTGACAACTAATATTTATTTATTCGTTTTCAACAGAAAAAAAGTCAGAGAATAAGTGATTGCAGTCAAGTTTCCTGTTGCCAAAACTATAAATTTCTTCCATCGCTGCTTTTGATGTTAACATCCATCATCTCCTTTCTTTCAGAGCCTAGTTTCTGGCATTTTGATTTTGGATGCTCTTTGCGTTCGCTTCCTAAGAAACAGATTTAGATGAACAAGCATGATCGTCTAAATCAATAAAAATGATCAAAAGTGTTGAAAACTTTTCTAAACGATCAATGCAGGCTCAAATATACACTTTCATTCACCTAGAGGTCCTAGGAAGTGTCAGCGTGGTAAGTCCGTGGTAAGTCTCATTAGGAAGAGAAGCTACCAGCTACAGTCATTGACTGACTGTAGCTGGTAGTTGAAAGTATAAAAGAATTTGTTTGACAGCAGCCAGTGAAATATTAAATATACACTGTGAAAGCCATTTAGAGGCACTTCTGGACAACTGAAGACTACAGGGTCACAGGTTCAAGCAATTATGGATAAGTGAATGTCTGGGTTGTCCAGGAACAGACCAAGGAACGAGCCAGGCTCAAGCCAATCATTAACTGGAACACCAGCATCACCATCCACAGTGAAGCCAAATTACTAACATGAACCCAGAGGCCGCTGACCAAGAAAGTAAACACAATCAAGCTTGACTGAAGTATCTGTCGCTCACATGGTCTAGCCACAATGTCTTCTGGAGAAAAGAAATGTGGTCAAGATGAGACAAAGACTCGACTGTTGAGTCACAATGACGAGATTAAAATTTAGAGCAGTCAGAGTGAGGGCTGAAACCCAACGATACTGACCTGTTGGCGAGCATGGTGGTGGGAGCATCGTGTCACATGGTTTGAGTGAACAGTTGTAAATACAGAACAAGAACTACCTTAGATATAATTCAGCTAGACTTCATCTCCGTCTAGACAAACCCTTCGCTCAGTGATCAGAGTCTTCTTTAGACACCATAATCCATTGAAAGGTCCCAACATAAACGGGGGGAGGGGAGGGGGGCCTGAAGTCACTCCAACCAAAGTTACATAACCCTGAACAACTTCAGAAGGTAGTCAAAACCCATAACTATAACAAAGTGTAAGGGATAATGCCGTGTGGAATGAGTGTGGGACAGTTAAAGGATGCAAAGTGAAACCGCCTGCGGAAGCAGGAAGACGCACCACATTTTTTTTCCCCCCAGAGCCCATCTGATGAGGAAAACTAAAAACTGGCGGGAACGAAATGAAAATACACCAGGAACTTTAACAAAAAACTAATTAAAAAACCAAAAAAGGTGGTCTGTGCAATAGACCAAGACACATTTAACCCAATACGAGTGTAGATATATACATATTTGGTTGCACAATTTTAGAAAAGCAAGTAACTTCAATACTTTTTCCTTCGTCACAATGTTCCCATCAGTAGAAATATTTGGTGCGTGTGAGCAGCACTGTGGGAGATGCGAGTCTTTCCAACAGGCCAAAAATATTTTTGACATGCAGAATTTGCATGCAGAGCACCAGAAAAATAATCTTCCAAAATGTAGCACAGAACTGCAGGCGTACTGAGCAGCTTTAGACCACATATCTATAATCTTCACCCTGTGTGAATTAAATAAATTTAAACAGATGCATCCAATTCCTGTTTTTTAACGTCTGAAGTAGTAAGTTGCTTTGAAAAAAGAAAAGGAATCGCTGGTGTAGATAATTATAAGCAAATTATATTCACACCACTACTAGTGTATGCCGACTTTAGATTGCAACAGGAGCACTGCACTTCCAATTTCAAAATAATCTACTTGCAAGTAGAAGCAAAATGTTTAAAAATGTCTGCATTTCTGCAAAATAAGGAAGGATTAAATGTTTTGTAGCAGCCAGATGGTAAAGAAAGTAACAGACTATCCTTTAAAAAAAAAAGAAAGAAAAAAAAAGTGCGCCAATGTAATTAGTCTGCTGGCCAGACTCCAGGGGTTTTCCAACCTGAGTTTGGACTGACTGCTGTCCAGAAGCTACCAGTTGTGCTACCTTCACTCTGGTTAAATTATACAGATATACTTCTCTTAATAGAAAACACGGATTAATGCAATTATCTAGAACAAACAAACTTACACATCTTTGAATTCTTTTAGACTTGTAGCAGGACTGAAAACATCCAAGAGCCCAATGACCTATAAAAAAAAAGAAAGAAAGAAAGAAAGAAAGCCACACTGAAATTAAAAACACAGAGAGCAGAAAATATAACCTTCACTGAGACGCAGATTTCTTCAAACAAACAATATTAAGCATCAAATAAGTATTTGTTTTTTAAGCCTGTTTGCCTCCAGGAAGAAAGAAACAGAAGAAAGCAGCCCACTCACATTTTCATGCTTCATGTGTTTCAGCAGCCGCAGCTCCCTGTAGGTTCTTTTGGCGTGGATGATGGACTGGAAAGGTCGGGAAAGCTTCTTCACAGCGACCTTCAAACCCAGTTTCTCATCATATGCAGAACTGTTGAGCGAAAGAGGAAAAAAAACAACATTTAACCTTAAAAGAAAACCAAAAAAAATATATATGACTGCACTGTAACTTTTTTTTTTTTTTATTCGGTTATAGGTATTAAGTCAATAAATGCAGCAAAGCGAGCTTCTTCAATTAAGGCTGATAAAGCAGATTTCAGACGGCTCATGCGGCTGAGTTTGCTCTCAAAACAAAATAAGGTGTAGTGAATTGAACTGAAGGCTGAGAAATGGGAGGCATCAGCAGAAAATGTCACGTCTCAGCAGATTGGGACGGGTCTCTGACAGTAACATATCCTCCACCCCGTCAGCCGGCTGCCTCTGACCAACACCAAGATTCCTCCATCTTACTGTAAAAGCTGCTGCAGGCAGAAACCAGCTTTCAACTGAGATGAATAATAATAATAATAATTACTGTACCGTGGCGATTTCTCACTTCACTTAAAGCTCGACTGTTTACCGGCAGCAACATTACTTGTTGAATTTATCCATAGCACATAAAGACTTTGTTTCATATCAACTACTAAATGTTACAAACGCAGACAAAAGAAAATGTGCTGCAGCTTCTTTGACAGAGGAAATGGTTTTGAAACCATCAGGAAAAAGAAGGGATTTCAAGACGACTCCATTTATGCATCAAAGCTCATGTTTCTAATCTTTAGCTGCATTTTGAGATTTTCGGTTCTGGTACATTTGGTAAAACTTAAACTAAAAAAAAAAAAAAAAAAAAAGATTTTTGAATTTAGACTTGCATCTTGCCTGTCAAATATTGTTAAGCGAAAATATGACAACTTTGATCCCTGGATTACAGGTGTATTACTAATTTGAATTGCATCTTTGCGATTATGAATTCAACATGTTTGCCATTTGTCTAAAATAATAGACTGACAAATTTACAGCATTTGAAATTATATTATAGGTCATATCTGTGTCATTAATTGTGCCCCATTTCCTGCTTTATTGACAAAGTACAAACATTAGGGCGGTTTTATTACAAAAACAGGATATTAGTGAAATGAAGGCTGGCCCGATCAATCCCTGATATGCTCAGATATTAAAGAGCAGGCATGGTGCCCTTTGCCCTTAAATGCATCAGGATAAAATAAAGTCTATCGATTGTATGCATCACTATAAAACTGCTTGATTTATTAAAGGGAAAAAAAACAAACAAAAAAACAAGGCGAGGTCATTAACCAGAGACGGATTACCTCATCGCCTGGCACACATGCCTGTTTCCATTTGCAAAACAAACATCTGCTCCCCACCTATGTGTCATTATGTTTTACTAAGATAGCAGCAAGGGCAGAGCTGCACAACATATTGTAACACGGTGTTCCGCGTATGCCCTGCATTAATGTTCTGCATGCAAACAATATACTTTGACAGACAAAAAGGACTTTTCTCTGCTTTCGATGCCCAACCCAGATACAGACTTTAGTGACTGAGACGTAAGAGCTCATGAGAAGTGATAGGAGCACTTGGAAGACAGAAAAGAAAGAAAGCTGAGACAAAAATGTTGGTCAATTACAAATAGTCAAAATAGTCTGTAATCAATAGTCATAGAGCATAAGCAATAGTAGCGATCAATCATACATCCGTATGGAACAACAGTGGAAAAAACTAATAGAAAATGATACTTTCAAGTCTTTGAGGTTTCCAAATATTCTCGATTAGATTTTAAGAGTTGAATTGAAATTAACAATGGAAAAGAAGTAACGTCTGAAACGCTGTTATACTTCAAGTCCTATGCGTTCACATTCCGCATGCCAACACAATGAGCCAGGTGAAAGGACTTTAAACTATGCTGTGCCTCCATGCATGATCAAAGAGTCATGTGACTGAGATGCTAAAACCTTTATGGAGTGGCACCCAAAATGTCGCATCTCAAGCAGACCTCACTAAATCCTAAAGTTATATTTTACTATATAATAAAGAATGCAATAACTGCTATGGAAAGACGATCATAGTCTTAATCCTTATCAAGAAAAAATGAGTAGTGTGATAAGCCATGTCATTTTTGATTACAACAGTAAACTCTAGTTGATTGTGTCTGTAAACCCAATAAATTAAAAGAATTAGGAGGTGTGATTTTCTTAAATTTGATTCATTATTCAGTTTTTTTTACTAGTGTAAGTTTCATAAGAGCGTCAACAAATAATACATCTGAAAATATGTTTGAAAACAATTATTGTACGCTGTGTTACCTAATGTAACTGAAGTACTGAAATAACCTGTTTGATGAGTAACTTATCAGAACAAAAGAAACAAAAAGTACAGCCAAACATTCTGGAAATATTTCTAAAATGCTTGTTTTCACCATTTTATCATCACAATAAATAAAATATAACATTCAAAGTCTATGTATCCCACCTCTACTCATTAACTCAATGAAAAAGCTCAACCCTTGCACAAAATAGACTAATAGCAAATCGGAAGATGTGGCTTCTTCCTTACGCTTTAAAAATGCGAATGCTTCTGTTATTCAGATTTGTTTCATTATCAGAGTACATTTGCTATTTAGCTGCCAAAGGAACAAGCTGTTTCTATTATTAGGAAAGCAGTACTTGAAAACAGTAGACCTAAAAATCACACATTTCACTGCACTTTCAATTGTTCATTATGTACTTTTGCAATGCATGGTCAACCATAGCCCTTTAATTGCAAAGAAGTAAATCTGCCAGCGACTTTTCACATTCGAACAACTAGAGCTAGTAAACGATCGTAACTGATTAAATAATTAATCGAAGAAAAAAACACTACGGTACTATTACTACTTGTCCTATAAAACCATTTAACCGAAGAGGAATCGGATCACTATGTGAAGTATGTGATCGAGACAGTCATTCTTGGGACTGATCCAATGACAAAATAAGAGTAGTCGCTTCCTGCAATAAAGTTCATGACAATGCTGCTCTTTAGCGTTGGATTTGTTTGATAGTTCTAAAATAATCATATTTTAATAAAAAATAACTTGATATATGTTGACAGAGCCATTCTAGCTCCACCTTGCTAACCTAAGTTTAGCTTCAGCCTCTGCAGGCCTCGTCTCAATGAATGGAGAAGTTAGTTGGCTCAACTCTGCACACTTTAACTTTTACAGAAAACGTGATTTACCAAACCGATCCATAGGCGCCTGAGCCCACCGGAGACAGGTCCTGGTACCGACGCGGGACTTCCCATATCGTTTTATTGACCTCCTGCAGGTAAAATCCGGATCTTTCTTTCTGCGACATTCCTGCAGAACCAACCGTCGACCACCAACCGTCTCTTTCTGCCCCGTGCTGCTTCTTTACCCCCGAGCTGAGAAAAGCTCTGTCACACAAACAACAGCAGCAGGAGATAATACAGGCGGCCCCTTGTTGCTGGAGATCTACGCGCAGTTGTAGATCTTCAAGTTGTTTTCTTACACAAAGTTGCAGAATCACCGCCTGTTGCGTGCACACTTTTAACTCTCCACTTTCATTTGTTCCTCTCTTCCAGTGTCAGATACTGCTCCTGAGGTTTCTAGCTGTAGTCTCGCGAGAAGTCAGTTCCATACAGCTTTAAGAGGAGTCGCGAATGAAACCAATGCTGCGTTCGAGTACTAAATGGAAAAAAAAAAATCTGTTATTTTTAAGTGTGAAAAAACAGGAAGAATTGAATCGATTGATTTTTTTTTATAGTTTACATAAATGTTATTAATTACTGAATATTAAAAGGACAATAAAAAAATCGATTTTATCTAACAATAGATTTCACATCATCTGAAAAGTGAATCCTATAATGTTCGGAATGAAAATATAATTTTGTTCAAAATATTTCTTCATATTATTTTGGCCCCAAAAAATACACAAAAAATAGTTGCATTTGTCAAACTGCTGGAAGTGCAATACTGATGTATATCCTCACTTACAAACAGAAAATAACCACATTTAACATTATTTTATAAATTGGAGAAATTGGGGAAAATTTCCCAGGATGTCATTTGGATCCAACAAATTAAATATTCCATTTCACTACAAGTACCAGAAGCCTGTATGGACATACTAATATAACAAAACAAAGTAAAATAAAAAAAAAAGCTGTCAGATGTACATTTGCAATGTCACCATAGCTCAAATATAATTTTCCATTCCAATTATTTAGTTTTCAAAAGAAAAAAATATAACAGATAAATGAAAAGTGATATTTAAAATGATGAAAACCATCCCTTTTCTATTCCCACTGAACCATGCAGTCTTTGGGATACAACGTGGACAAGTCACCAGAAACAATGTTAGCCACAGCACTGTCGTGCAACCCACATTGTGAAATGTTGCAAAGAATGAGATGAGGAGCATAACAAAACAAAAACCTGATGTTTAACTCAGCATCCGCAAATCCTGCTGGGTGGAGTTTCCTACTCATTTTGGTTTTCTCACCAGACAAGAAGAATAAATAATATGCAGATAAAAAAAATAGAACTGCTTCTCAATATTGAAATGGGTTTAAAAGGAAATATTTATTAGCTGAATCCATCAAATAACACATTTTAAAATAAGCACTTGAAGGAAGCATACATTTTCAATTTAACTGCTGATGATATATTTTTTATGTGACAATGTAGAAGGCAGCAGTAAAAACTAAATCAATTCATATAATGCTAAAACAAACTTGACTGAATAAAGAGCTTAATCTGATTTCAAAACAAATGAAATAAAATAACCACATTCAACAGTTTTCATATTATCCACAGCAGTAAAAAGTAACTGAAGTAAAAATATAAGTAAAGCATGCCTCAGTAGTGGGTGAAAAAACTTTAAACAAAACATTTTATTATATTATCTGGGCCGACAATGAGAACAAGAAGGCTGAATAAACAGTCATATCAACTGCTGCTGATGATTCTTACAATTTGTTTGTTTGACTATTGTATTTAACAATAAAGAATGTGAAACAACTTTATGAAACTTAAAAAGCAAATACACATTCATAAAGACTTCTTTATGTTCATGACAGGTGTTATGTCATGTTTATGACAGTGTCATGTCAGTCTTATGCACACCCCTTTAAGTAAAGTGTTACCGCAAACTCATGAAATGAAATAATGAAAGGAGGGCAAATAAATGTATCTCCATTTTGAATACCTTTAAAATGATTGGCTTTACAAATCCATGTAAACCGTAACTACATTCAGGTTTCAGTCGTGTTTAAAAATCACAGCGAACACCTGTGTGGACATTTTGAACTTTAACTTCAGATTTAGAATTTCATCATGCGATATAGAATAGAAAATAAACATTCACTAGTTAAGTACTCTGTTTTACTTTACAAAAACTCTTAACATATGCACAGACATTAAAACTCTAAAACTGAAGGCTTCTTCAGTGTTCAAAGAGCTACTTATCATCCTCTTTCAGCATCATCAGTCCTCCTCCTCCTCTTCATCCTCTTGTTGGTGCTGGTAAGAAGATTTGAGTGGAACCGAGTCAAATCCATCTGATGTTCTCTGTGAAAACAATGACAATGTTAAAGGTGATACTGACCACCATGTAAATGTAAATGGGACAGTCACCGACTTCTCGTGAGAAAGACTTTATTTTGGTAAAGAAGGATTTATGAGTGAGATCCATGAGGTCGTCCTCCGCGTCCTCTCCCTCCATTATGGCACAGCTGTCAGCAGTCGGTAGCTCACACTCTTTACCTTCAGAGCTCATCATCAGTCTGGAGTATTTATACTGCAGCCTGACAAATTGAAAGAATCAGATAGCATCTATTACAAAAGGATTTGGTCGTGGTCTGTACATGCTAACGTCCTTGCACACATTATATGTCATAAGATGTGAGAGGATGTTTAAAAAGTCTAAGTCTTACTTGCGCGTCTTCTTCCAGAAATAACAACTGAGGCCGATGAGAAGCAGAGCAGCAATCAGTCCAATGGAAACGCCAAGCTTGAGCCAGAAATCCATAGTCACACAAGTGCTGACTTTTTGTGGTGGCAGGGATTGTCCTCCATAACACTGCAGAGGCTGCTGCCACACATAGGTGGTTCTCTGCAAGACGCAAATAGTCAGATTTCCTCACATTTAAAGTCAGCTCTAGTTTGAAAAGGTGCCAAACATTTGGATTTTTATACAGTTTTATCATATCACAAACTCCAATGTATCTGAGGAGAAGTGCTGAGGTTTTACCACAAATTCTTGGTTAAATTGCAATTGACACATGAATACACTTTGACTGACGAGTTGAGTTTGATACCTGGATCCCCTGGATGCAAGCGCTGACAATCTCTCGGTAGTGATCTGTGGTGCACAGCGGGCATGCGTGCTGGCTCTCCCACAGGAAATGGAAAGTGCAACCATCACATGTCCCCTCAGAACATTTACTGTGAAGGAAACAAGGTCAGAGATAAAATCGCAGGCTCCTCAGAGTGTTCCGTTAAGCGCAGGTCACCGTCTGTGAGCTCAATAATGTCAAATGATGGTGAATAATGTGGCTGTTAGACTTTGAGTGTGTAAATTAAAGGTCAGAAGTTGAGTTCAGGTAATTTGTGCAGCACCTGGGCAACGTGATGAGGTCTTTAATGTTGGCTGTGGGATTGCATCGAAGTCTGACAGCGGCTGACCTCCCCTGTTTGCAAGCTTGGGTTGTATCACTGGACCTGCATAATGTTGATGGTGTACAATTGTATTAAATTGAGTTTAAAAATAAAAAATAAAATATATATATATATATATATATATATATATATATATATATATATATAAAATCTAAAATTAAATCTTTAACTATATAGATTTGAAAGAATCTTTTTGTTTATAGAGTAAATCTGAAAAACTACTGTCTATAGTTAGATCCTGACTTCATCCAAAGTAGATAAGAAAAAAAAAGAACATTCCTAAATATTGTCTTTGTATGATAATGGCATTAAGTTCCAATAAAGTGAATATTTGTCATTTTGTCTACTTGTAATAGAATATGACATCTGGCAGCTGAAGTGAAGCTGGGGGGAACATCCACGATGGAGAGGAGATGCCTTCCAGAGTCGTCTCGGTGGTCACACCTTCAAAATGAAACGCAAACATTTTTACCTGTTTGATCACATGCACACACTTCAAATGCTTTGACGGTTTCTGTTCTAGTAACTCCAGAACACAAAGTATGTCTAAAGTTGGATGGAGGATCGCTCTGCCTTTTAAAAAAGTTCATCAAAACATGTAATATTCTCTTTATCATAGGCATAAAACAATAATTAAAAAAAAGTAAAATAAGCCTTTGTGGACTTGTACCCAGTGACATTTAGAGCTCACATATTATTACTAAGCTCATTATGCTGATATTTGATAGTTGGCAAAAGAAAAAAATTAAGAAAAAGCCAATAATATCCCCCATCACATTAAAACTAAAACTGGAAGCTGGAAAACTCAAGAGGAAACTAGATCTAAAATTGTAAGCTTTTTTTTTCTTCTTTTTTATTTGTAAACTTTGAGATAAATAGTCAGATTAAAGATTTTTGACAAAAATAAACAGCTGTTATCTACACTTCAAACTATTCAAACCACACAGGTGGAAACTCACAGTGCCTTTCCCTGCAGACCAGCATAAAAAACCCCTGCTTATAGATGGGATATAACATGTTTTTGCCACATATGGTATCCCATACAATAACATTTGTCTACTGTTCTTTTTCTTTTCTTTTTTTTTTCTTTTTTTCTATTTAGCTATTTTCGGTTACTTTGATCTAGAGCCTGTTTGTCTCCACAGTCTAAAACTTCATCTGTTATAGAAACGGAGAAACGCCTAATTTGTTTTTAGCCTGAAATAAAAAAAAAATGCTTCAAACATGTTCATTTAATTAGATCAGTTGAAAACCGTAGATCAGCTCCATACCAATGAGTGTGTCACCAATGACAAATGGCTGTGAGGACACCATACTCTGACTGCGGATCTCAGAAGGAACCACAGTGGACTGGCAGACGTAGCCTTTGACCTCTTTCCCACTCTCCGTTACGTTGTCCACACAGGAGGCTGGCACTCGACTCTGTGGGAACAAAACTCTCCAATCACACAACAATCTTTAGCAATAAAATCCTTAGGGTCACTTTCTTACCTCTCTCCCACACAGATTCAGATTAAAGTGATGAAAGTACCGCAGGCCTCTGTTGGTGAAACGCGGGCTGCCGGTGAAGCCGGTGACGTTAGACAGTGGAGAGAAATCGTAGGTCTGCACAGCCTCTCCTCCGCTTTGAACCCTGAATGTGCAGTCGCTGAGACAAGCTGTGTAGGCCTGCAGGTCAGAAGTCAGAGTCATGGCTGGTACATGGCCATCTACATGTATGCACTTTATTTGTGGTCGAGTGGAAAGCCAGAAATAAAACAGAGTAGAGAAACATCAGCTAAAATAGTGGAGCAGGTTACATGGTTACATCTGTAATTCTATATTTTCAAGCCTGGCCACAGATTCCCATCGGATTTAAGGCTGGAATCTAACTTAATACGGTTTGATCCAGGCCTTCTTATTGCAGCTCTGATTTTTAGCATTCTAAAAAAGTGAACCTCCACCCAGTTCTCAAGTCTTTTGGAGTATCTAACAGGTTTTCGTGAAGCCCTTTCTAACTTCCACTCTTCAACACGTTTCTTCTGTCCTTCTCTATAGCTTGAGGCAAACTGCAATGCGGACTTCTTGTGGCTTTCTTTCTGCAAAGGTTTTCTTCCTGGCACACTTTCCAATTGAAGACAAATTGGTGGAGTTTACAACTAAAAGCTGTCCTGTCAACACATTCTCCCACCTGAGCTGAGGATCCCTGCAGCTCCTCCAGAGTTACCATGAGCATATTGGCTTCTTCTCTGATCAGTGCTCACCTTCTCACCCTCTCAGGATGTGAATCATGTTTTGGTGATTGTTTAGTGATCTCTAAAAGCTTTTTGTTGCACTGTGTTTTATTTAAAGGAATCAAAGTAAAGGGGTCTAACATTGAGTAGATGTGCATTTGCAAAAAAAAAAAGTAAATTCATACACAGCATCATTATTCTTTGATGTCACACTAGATAACATTTTAATAAAAGAGGAGTTTCATTGTTGGAAGACAACAATGGAACAATGGAAGACTTAAATACGTTTTCCAGATTTCACCTCTGCTTGGGTGCAACAAAACTACGGAATTCTGATACAGTTGTGGTTAGAGTTTAATTTGACAAGTAAGTCTGATAGAAAAAGAAGAAAAATAAAAGCATGGGCCTTCAAATGCCCTCCAAAATATGTCACCCTGTTTCTCTCTGTGTTTGGTCCGCACTGGACACACGCTGCCTCTCCAACAGGCTGACTGGGTCTGATGTAGGTGTTTGGCGGACAGCTCTCACACGCTCCTGTGGCATTGACCATGTAGTGTCCGGGTGGGCAGGGAACACAGGAGGAGTCGGTCTTATCAGGCGTCACAGCGCAGCGGCGACACTCAGAGGCCACTCCTCCAATCACATTGGTGACGTGGATGGAGTAGATCTTTGCAGCATCAGTGCTAAAGTTCCTGTCCTGAGGACCAGAAATGCAGTTTCTCACTAAGTGGTATTCATTTCTGCAGAAAATAATGCAATTCAAAGCCCATCTCTGAAAGGCAAACCTTATACAAGTAAGGTAGGAGGAGTAGAGAGTATGGTTTCCATGCAGCTCAACGCTGCCATCTAGAGTTGAACACCGAATTAAGGGAATAAAGACATTATTTCTACTGAGAATTGAAGCTTGTAAAAGCAATTGTGCAAGCAATTTGAATTTTTTTTTTTTTTTTTTTTTTTGCATTAGCATATCTAACTGTACAGCAGTAGCACTCTTAAACATGCTTCATCTTACTGGACTATTGGATGCTGCATCTGATACATTTCCATATTTGCATCTTTTCAAAGCAGGCTAATTATAATGGGCTGTTTTAACAGCAACATTACAGGTTTGACGGCTGAATTATTGTCTTCCTTGAAAGAAACTTAAACATTCCTCTTTCTGAACTCAGATATATGAAAGTGTTTTCCAGTTAAAATGATGAAAATCTGTAAATAAATCAGCTCCTTTGATCGTCACAAAGGTCTTTTCAATGCGATAAAATCCTACCTGTGCATTAATATACACTTTCAAATCAAAAGGAGACAGACAAAAAAAAAAAAAAAAAAAAACATTTTAATGATTTGTGACGAAGTCTCTGATTTCAGTCCTCGAGAGCCAACAGAATAAAATGGATAAATTATCATCTCAGCGTGCCATCGAGTGCTGCAGAAGCTTGGTAATGAGCCGTTTGTTTGATTTAGGTGTGATGGCGCAGAAGTTCATCTAAAAAGTTACAAGATTTTTTGGGGAAAATTGGTAGAGAAAATAATTTTTGCTGTGTTTTCAATTTGAATATTTCATCTTGAATATGTCTAGATGCCACCTAACGTATTTAGGATTTACAGGATGAACGATTTATGCCTGATTACAGCTGGCAGAAATGTTTGGAAGTTGGCGGGTGAGCCGTCGTTATTGGGGTGCGTGATGCGTCTCACCATGCTGATTTCCTCAGTGCGTTGAAAGGTCCAGGTGAAGCTGACAGTGTTGTTACTCTGGATCAAGTAGGAGTACGACTGCTTACTGTTTCTGCCTTTCCACTGCTCCACCAAATAATTATTCCACTTATTGTAGCCCTGCGGAGAAACATTTCCACGTTATTAATTCACACTTGCTGTACATTAATTCCTAACAAATGCAGGGAGACAAAAACAACAACTTTACTTACCACTAGGAAGTAAAATTTGCAGTCAGCCGTACAGAGGGTTTCGAATATGAAGGTGATGCGAGACAGTTCGCTCATCTTGTTGTCTTTATCCGTGGGCTGAGCCCTTATGGAGTCAAGAAACAATTTATTAGACTTTACATACAATGCCTCGTAAATTCTGGAATTGTTTCATTAAAAGGTCTTATTAAAACCAAAATGAGACACCATTTTTCTTTCACGTTACAACTGTGCATGACTTGAAGTTGGTCCATCTTATAAAGCGCTAATTAATTTGGGAAATTCTCACCTGTACCCAGGAACATTGAGGGTCAACGTCAGGTAGTCGGTGTCCTGAACCCCAGAAGTGGTGTAGATGTACTCTCCAGCCACTTCCCATGCTGCCATTACACAATTATATAAGCAGCAACAACAGTAACAACACTCAAACCCTGACCACCCCAACCCCAAACCAATTGTGACTAAAACCAAGAAGAAAGGAGTTGGAGTCCGCCCAGGTCATTTTGTCCCAATCATATCTTGAAAACTTCTTGTTAAATTTCAGGAGCTTTTACGAAGTTTTGACATTTTTCAAAACAATCTCAGCTTTAGAGCAACTATATTCTTCTTTCTGCATGTTTAAGTTTTGCTACTATTCTTCTGCTTCTTATTGTTTCATCCATTAATGGACCACTGCCCGTTTGGACAGTAATCCAAAGGTCCCTGGACTTGGAGCTGCTCTCTCACCTGTTCTTCGGTTGGAGTTGCTGAACTCCTGGTGGAGGACGGAGCTCTCCATGTTCCTCGGCATGGTGGTCCACCACTTGTACTCAAATCCCAGCAACGGTTCTGTGCCAACAGGGCACTTCTCACAAACTGTGAACAAACAAAGCTGCACAGTCAGGACACGGTGGCACTGCCGGTTCTATTGTATGAATGTGTAGATGAAATTTGTGACATTTTTACATATTTTTCTTTGTTAAATACCACATGCTGTAGCTTTGCAAAATAATTATATCAACTTCAAGCCTGCTTAATTAATCGCTTGCTTTTGAATAATCCATTTTCAAGATGTTTTCTTTTGTTAATTGATGGCAAAAACCCCTCCTAGCTATAAAAAACATACTCACCAGAATCCCTAAACCAGACGCTGGCATCTTCAGAAATCAGCGTGGAAATACAATTATTTGTAGACAATGTCTGTATTATGAACTTAGGTTGCTTGACTTATTTGGAAGCAGTTAATAGTTGCACACTAAAAACATTTTGTGTTTGCGTACGGTAGCACACGTAGCCTTAACGCAGCACATAAAACAACAATCCGCAAAGACACATCCACCTAAGTAAGTCCTGATGCAGTCAAATGTTCAATGGGATATGATTTTCTGTTTTAGCTTGGTTCAACAGTATGAAAGTGTTTGCATTAGCGTCACAGCAAAATAAAAAGTTAGTACTGATTATGAACCTTTTCCATCTGAGTAGGAATCGTTGCTGCAGGGCTCACACGCGGAGGAGTTGGTCACAAAGAAGCCCGGGTTGCACGGCGGGCACGTCTGCTTCTTCCCTGACGCTGGCAGCTTCACCGCTCCTCCGACTGTCTCGCTGCAGATCTTTGGTTCGATCCATTTGTACATGAGCCGAGTCTGAGACACACGTGGAAAACAGGACGCTTAAGATGGTCATCTCAGAGTGTTTTACAAAAGCACTTAAATATGGTTAGCCTTTCGCACTCGTTCACAAATTTTGAATAATACGGCACAGATCTTCCCAAAGCAGTTCATGAATGTCAAGTGGAAGCAGAGTGATATTTGGTTTTCAAAAAAAATCAAAAATCAAAGTGTGTTGTGGATATGTGTTCAAAACCCTCCGAATCGGCAGGTTGTCTGCTGTAATTAAAGCTACAAATCTTTTCGAGTGTCCACCCGCTTTATACGCCTAGAAACTAAATGTTTGACTAAATAGCTTGGGCGAAAAGCAGCTGTAAACGCGGCTTTAAAATCTTGTCACAGATTCTCAGTTGGATTAGTTTTGCATTCTGATTGGACCATTTTACAATACGAATATGAACTAGGTTTGATGGCGTTTTGGTGCGTGTGACGTGTGATACACTTTCTGTCACACACAGTTTTTCATATGAAACATGATCTGCCCAGCATTTGATATGTTTGCAGTGTGGGATGCTGAAGAAGAATATCTTCATTTATGCTGGTATCATATTACACTCAGATATACTCTATTTACCTCTTAGTTTCTCTACGATGCATGATTGAAAGAGGCTCAAATACAAATGCAAGCCACCATTTTCTTTCAAAATTTGAAGTCTATAACTAAGACTAATATGGCAAGATGGGGAAAAGTTCAATGGTTATGAATATTTGTCCTAATCACTTCAAACAGCCAGCGAAATGTAATTACGTTGAATGTGGGTTACAAAAAATATCCTCTCTATAGCCGCTTGCACCACAAGAGAAGGCCGTTTTCCATAATTACCTTTCCCTCAGAGTCACAGGGGGTGTGGGTGTAAAAGTAGTCATTCTCCGTGCATGCAGGCCTTGGCTTGCAGCTCCCTGAGCCAGGTACTGGTGGCAAAACACACAAGTAAAAAAAAAAAAAAAACGAGCAGACGTGAAAGAGAATAAAACTCGCATTAAGATTTTGTGATAAGAACGCTCAGTCACCTCCTGGGCACCAAATGTTCTACTTTGCATGCTGGCAACATTGTTTAAGTGCAAATAAGTAAGTGTAGAAGAGATTTTAAAAAAAAAAAGTGCACCAGCATAGCTGTCTGATTCACAGTCGTGGCAAACGGTGGCCCCCTTGTTGGAGTACGTATCCGCAGGGCAGGGGGCACAGCGGGCGGATCCTGCTGTGGAGCTGTGTGTGCCTGGCTTACAGTGGAAACACTCAGATGTGTAGGCAACCCCTGGAGGAAAAAGATCAATCAGCAATTAATCATTAACAGACAAAGGAAGTCGGGGAAGAAAACTAAACGTTCCCTCTCCCTGCGCACACATGTAGGAAGCCTTAATGCACCTGAGACCTGGATGTTTCTTAACAGCACAGGCTTGACAGCACTGCCCAGCAGAGAAAATGTCGTGGTTCTCCAGTACAGAACATTGTTGCCTGTGCTCAGCTCTATCTGTAGAGAGGAAACGTGAAGGGAGGGGGCAGGGGGAATCAGCTTTTTGTCTGGAAGAAGACAGATGAGGAATTGCGTTGAAGTGGACGAACCTTGTAGTGGCTCCAGTTGGTCTCTGAAATCCTCATCCAGCGGCTGTCAGAATCTGTGGCCTGGCACTGGTCATTCTGAACCTAAAGAGGAGCGGGACCCTTTACCCCAATTTTCCTTCTGCACACCAGAAGCTGTAACACATCAGCTGCACTTACAAAGAACTCAAAGTAGACGCTGTTGTCCGGGTAGAAATATTCAAAGGACAGGACTCCAGGTGTCTTCAGGCTCACAGCATAAGAGAGCGTTGCAGTGCACTCATCAGTGTTGGAGGCCACATAGTCGCCCTTTGGTGTCCAGGTCGAGCTGCAAGAACAGAAACGGCTTACTGAAGGTCTTAAACCATAAATAATATTTTATATTACGACCAGTTGCTGTTTATACCCACTTGGAGCAGTTTATGAAGGCATTCCCCTCACTTCTCGTCGTCCCATGAGTAATAAAGCCGGTTGGTAAGATGTCCCACTCGTCGAAGGCAACGCTGGTTCCCAAAGAGTAGGTGCCTGCAGCGCACTTCTGGCACTGCTGCGACTGCATGTCGAGGAACTCTCCTTCACTGCAAGAAAATGCTAAAACACAGGAAAACCAAGAAAACGTGGAGATAATGCAGACGAGCAGCACCGTTACAAATGCTTAAACCCTCTCTAATTCATTTAAAGGTGATCTACCAGGTTTATTGAACTTCTTTAAAGTGGTCTTAATCAATGGTTCGCCGGAATATCTGAAGGCCGGACGCTGCGGCCATCTTCTCATCAAATCTGAATAGCTTCCCTGTTTAGAAAGGCACCTCCACAACATGAGGATTGTCCCACATGAGCTGTGGATTCCTGCAGCTCCTCTAGAGTTACCGTGGGACTCCTGATTCCCACTCTGATAAACAGTCAGTTTAGGTGGACGGTCACACTTTGGTAGGCTTGAAGTTTGGTACGCTTTCCATTTTCAGATGATGAACTGAAAAGTGCTCCATGAATTTCTTAACAGTTTTAGATTTTGAAACTACCCTCTACTGTAAACCTTTGCACACTTTTAATATAAAGCGAGCTAAATATACATGTATGACACACTTTTAAAATATTTTCAAAAACCAATGTAAAAAATTGTCTTTCCACTGCTTCAGTACTACAGGTTTTGTAGTTTGTGGTTATAACATTTCAGTTATTGATATACTTTTGCAAGCACCATACACTGAACAAGTAGAGGACAGTAAATGTGTAAAATAGGTTTCCAGACCACTGCGGTCACTTACTGCACAGAGTCCCTTTGACTGGATCCGGGAGGCCTGTGCATGTCTCCGCCTTGTTGGGAATCGCGACCCTCCATCTTGACCCGAGTACGTCACACTCTGTATACTCAAAGTGATAATCAGACTGCAGAGGCAAAACACAGGTGTGACTTTCACACAGAGTCATAAAGTGTGTTTATAATAGGATGCAAATATTTCAGGGACAAAACATTACCAAAAAATAAAAGGAAAAAAGAAAACAGCTTGAAACCAGTCACCCAGGAGTAAAACGATTCACATCACCGAGCAAGAATGAGGAAAAAATAGATAATACAGTTTGTAAAAATGAGATCACTGGGTCATTAAGTACGTCTGGTATTTCAATCCTCTATCCAGGCCAGCCTCCTAAACAAATAAAAGGATAGGCTAATATTTGTTTATGGGGCCATTTCGACTGTCAGACCTATCAAGGATGCTCTGCGGTTTTTCAGGGATTATTTGCCGAGTTGAAGGAAGAAAGGCTGATCCTTACAATCCTTCAGTAAACAGATATTAGAGTGTTGTTTGAACCAGCAGCGGCGCGGGGACAAAGTTTTAGCTGTGCTCAAGCGATCACATCCAAAGGGATGTATTTTGGGACGTGACACCACCCACCCCAACCGATCCACGAGTACTGAGCTCTGCATAATCTGCAGATCTGGTCTCTGGTCAACAACAAGGTGTAATAATCGTCCAGCAAGGAAGGTCACTCGGGGGACCAATCGGCGCTTTGTGGGATTAATAGTTAACAGAAACGGCAGCACCGGCACTCCTCTGCCTCTGTTTTTTCTGCTAAAGCCCCGGCATTAGCCAACCTTAGGGAATTAGCGTGTTTGAGTGGGAGGTGTCTAATGTAAAAATGCAGCAAACTGGAGACGGGTCTTAATTTAATCACCTCCAATGAGCAAACATGAGGGAAACCAAGGCAACCGGTCATCGTGGCAGCTGTTCTTCATGGTCAAAGGAACTGGCATGGGAACAGACTCACCTGTTCAGGATTACTTGTAAATTAATCTTTTAGTAAATAACAGAACTTTAAAGCTGCTCATACACTGTGGCTCAGAGTAGGCTGATATAAAAACGGTTTTGGCTGGTAGGAAAATTAACTGCTCTCATGCAAACCGAAAAACAGATAAGGGAGGGTGGTGCGACGTCCATATGTTGTAGTAAAACAACATATGGACGTTGTAGTAAAACAAGTGTCTAATAACCATAACAACAGATGGAAGCAGATTGCAATACAAACCCTTGCTATGAACATTTCTTTCCCCCCTTTCCCCCCCCCCACACACAAATTGTACATCAAGAAGGCCAAAATGTTGCTAAACCTCATCTTAAATAAATGGAAGCATTTCTTAACATTAATGTATTATAAATGATCACTTCCACTTCTTGCATGATATTTAATTTGGTGACCAGTTGAATATTTCTGCTAGTTATGAAATTGTTCAAACATACATCTTTTAACATTTCATGACCCCCACCATCTGTCTCAGCTGACAACATCAACAAGGCGGGGGAAGAAAATAAAAGTAACTGACGATAACAACAGTGTAAATCTTCTCACCCGTTTGCACATGGGCAGATCTGCAGAGGTGTGCGCGAAAAGCAGCCACGATAAAACAGCAGAAAGAGCGCAGATCCTCAGGTGCCCCATCTCAGCTCTGGCAGCGCAGCAGTGATGCAGCAGTGTTGACCTGGGCCCTCAGGTGCCTGGTGCATGGCTGTGAGAGGTGTGGTTTGTACTGGGAGCAAATAGGAAGAGGCGATTGGCCCAGATGTTCTGCTAGGTGATGCAAAAGGAGTTCAACCCTGTCGCCTTCACGTTTTGTTTCTGTCACGAATCGATATGTGTTAAAACAATTTCGTATTAGAAGAAACTTCCCTTTTGAGTTTTTAATGCCAAACAGTCAAGAAGTTCACTCTTCTCACTCACTTTTTTTTCCTAAAATAAAACAGTTCAAAATGTTAAGTCTAGACATTTAAACTTATTTTCTGAGTAAATAAGTTTAAATGTCAACATAAATATACAAACTTTATTTTATTATTAAACATTAAGGAAAACATGAATTTTATTCATAGATTTGTGAAGATGTAATGTAGTATTATAAACAGCAGGATAACGCCTACATCTTAAAGATAATTTTGGCAAGGGGGGCTTTTTTTCAGTGAGATGAAGAAGAAATGTATTCATAACTTCAGAACAAACTGTATAAAATCCCCGCATTTCTTCTAAGCAAACCGGAAACCAGGTTGCTAGGCAACGTTGGAGTTCGCAACTCCGACTCTGGTTACAGCAACAAAAGTTTACGGGCCGGTTTATGGTTCCGTTTACCCTTTCAGAAATGTCGAAACGGGATCCGGGTCCTTCTTCTCCAAAACTAGGGGACGAGTCCAGGCAGCGGCAGGTGGGCTAAGCTTTGAGCTCGTTTACACGGACTGTTATTACTCCACAGGTAACTGCGGTAATGAAGTTTGCTTTTCAACTAAGTATTTTAGTTAAATCAGACATGGTATTAAAAGAAAGTGACTCAACAATTTATTTGTTTGTTTTACATTTTGAAAAGGAACAAAACTTTCTTGTGGGGAAAAAAAAAAGCTTTTCCAAGGGTGTGGATACTGACACGGTTGACCCTTAAATCATTTTCTTTTTCATTCTGTCATCAATTTGCTGCTGAGTTTGAACAGTCTTGATGACTTTCGAGGTTTCAGTCTATCGTCCATCTTTAGGATCTTGTAATTTAATAGTGTGTAAGTTATTATTAAACCAAGTTAAAATAGAAATACTCTATAATTAATACTCTACAATTAATTAACCCATAATTAATAGAAGCTACATTTTTTGTTCAAATAAATAACTGCTTATTATTATTCAATACTTTCAAACTATAATATTATGGTGCAGTTAAATCCTGTTTTTATATCTGCATAATATTTCTTTAAGCATCCCCAGCACTATGTAAAACTTTTAAATGACAATGTTCATGTAGGTATTATATGTTGTTGTAGGTTTATTGGGTAAAATGTGCAAAATCACTAAGGTTCACAAAGAGATTTCAAAAAACGAAAGAAAATGCTACACTAGGATGAGACAAAATTTACATTGTGATGGCAGAATTACTCTTGACAAATTCCACCATCAGGAAACCATATTTATTTTAAAATAAATAAATAATCAGGCTGAAAATATTAGTTCTCTTATACAAGTACAGCATTACATTTCTTTTTTTTCTTTTTTTTTTTTTTTAAAGTTCTTTGCCAAGCTGTTGGTGCATAGAAAGCCACCTGCAGTACCCGGAGACAATTTCTCCTTTGTCATCCTCAGCCTCCAAACGATAGCCTGGATTTCAAACTGAGTACGATCTACAACCACCATACGGCCTTATTCTGGAGCAAGAATCAAATGTTGTGCCAGAGAGAAACCATGGGTCCTAGCAAACGGTGGGTGAGAGGGATGAGGTGTCAGGAGAGTTTAAGGCAGTTCAACACGTGTAATTATTATTATTTTTTTTTATCTGAAGGAAAAGGGAAAAGTTAGAGAAGCAGCTCAAGCTAAAAGAAGAGCAAGAGAAAAGCATCAGGGTTTGGGTCGACCCGAGGAGGAACACCTACCACTACCTGACATGACTGGTAAAATCTGGGTAAAATGTTGGAATGAAACCAGCACATACAGCAGCTAATACTTGATTATAGAAAATTCGGATTAAACATCAACTCATCCTGAAAGTAAGTAAATAAGTTATTTTATTTGAACATGTGAATATTTTCCCCCACAGGAAAATATTCTCAGGCGCTCTGCTTTCTCAACTTCAGCTTTGGAGGAGGCTTCAAGAACTACCAACTACTGCTGCTGCTGCTGCTAACCATGAGGTCCTGACAATAAAACGGTCTCGTCAGTGATTTTTTATTTTTTATTTTTGGTGGTGCGTGAACAAACCAAAAACAGAACAATGTAGTCTAATGTAGACTCATTTTCATCCTCGATACTCTAAATTTTTTCTTTTGGCTTTTCTGACACCGCAAACTTTTGGATGCTAAACATTTATGAAGTTGGACTTTTTTTTTTCCCTCAAAAAATAAAAATAAAAAAAATAAAAAAATTAGAAAAAGAGAATTGAAGATGCTTTAAATTTGGCAGTGCAGTAAAGAACAAATTACGTTTTTTGGGTTTTTTTTGGACAAACTTTGATCAGTCTATATCTATTAAACTGAAAAATCAGCACTAGTTTATCCTAAGAAAATACAGATACTATAAATACTCATGACCTAAAAGAAACTTGTAAATTAATACCCGAATGTTGCAAGATGTCTAAAAAAAAAATGGGGATCACAATGCAAAACCAAATCTAGTTCAAGGACATCGAGTCTCATTTCAAAGTTAAATAAATGAGTCAAAAAATGTGAAATTACCATTTGTGTTCAATTACAGTGGCTAGAAAATCTCATCAAAAATGATCATCTAAATGTAAATCAGTGCAGATTTTTATCTTCTATTCTCTTTTATCCTCAATTTAAATTTTCTGTGCTTTCAGTCTTTTCAAGACAGCATGTAAAAAGTAGTTTTGGATATTTCTGTGTCTCCTTTTTATAAAAGAGTGACACATTGACTTACAAAATTTATTTAGACTTATCACACTATCTTACATTTTTTTTTGCTTCATGCAAAACATACATATTGCTGAACAGAAAGTGGAATAGTGCAAATAGTAAATGGTGACTTTAAATCTCCGTCTAGTTAACCATGAAAATAAACCGTAAAGTCAAAGATGTAAGCCGGGTATTGATATGAAAAACTAAACAACTTCCAATTTTAAACCATGTGTGAAATGTCAGTGCCAGTTTTAAAACGTTTAGCTGTGTTGGGTTTAAGCCCTGGCTTTTCTTTGGAGGCGGCGTCGGATGAAAGCCGTTTTGTCCCATTCGTTGGGAGGAAGCATGTGAGGCCCGTTATGGACGCAGAGAATGGTCATCTCCTCGGCGTACTGCAGGTTCTGCAGCAGCTACAGACAAAAGAAGAAATAAAAAATACCAAGAGTTCAGAACCTGAGAAAGAAAAAAAAACTTCCTCTGATGGGTGTCAAAACAGGAAACAACAGGTTTTTATCCAAGAACTGTTGAGATGCACAGATTGTTATTAACAGGCAGGAAATATCAAGTTAAAACACAAAATGGTCATGAGCTAAACAATAATAATAATAAAAAAGACATAAACTAACCTGAGTGGTTGAGTATTTCACCAAAGCTGCTCTGTAGAACAGGAAGTGACACACAAACTGCAGTCAATCAAGTAGACACACTTACTTTTGGCGTGATGAAGAAGTACTGAGACGTCGTCTCTTTGCAGGCGGTCCGGACCACAATGTCAAACACTCTCCTTTCATTTACAGGATCCATTCCCTAGGAAACAAACACACAGATACTCATCTAAGAAACTTTCTCCAGCTGCCTTTCTTTCTACTGCACCTTTTAGCTCGATTTCACGCCAGGCTGTCGTTTATACTGTACATTCAAGTACAATTAAGAACAAAGTGTACCTGGTTGATCTCATCCACCACTCTGAAGGGGCAGCGGTTCAGCTCCTGCAAGGCCATCAGATAAAGCATGGTGGAGACGCTGCGCTCTCCTCCGCTCTGATGGTGCGGCGTGAGCTCGTGGAGCTGCGTGCTGCTGTGGAACTTCACACGAATGCGAATCCCGTACTTGTCGTATTCCTCCTGAAGGAAAGCACGACAGCAAATATGGAAAAAAAAATTCAAATCGAAACAGACTTGAGAGTGAGCAAATTGTCAAGCAATCGACAAGGTTCGTACAGGATGTTTTAAAAGCGCAAAATGGCAAGGAAAATATCTGGGAATATTTACCTTTTTGAACCTTTTGGTTCAATCTACATACATAATAATTGCTTCTAATACTTAATAGTTGCATAGTTGTTAGAATAAAGCTCTTGGTCATGGATTATTATTCATCTCTGTAGTTTGTGTTGCCCCCGATTGTTTTTACCTCGTTCTCTGAGTGCAAATCCACCTCTCCTGCACACTGCATGGAGCGGAAGAATTCACTGAACTTGTCATTTATCTGTTCCACCAGCTGCTTCAGAGGGTTCAGCCAGCGTTCCTTCGCCTGCAACACACAATGTTAGAAAAACTACAGACTACACGAATTCAACAGAACTGCTGCTCATTAAATGATGCACCTCAGATATGTTCTGTCTGTAGGCGTTCAAGGAGTCGGTCTTTTTTTGAAGCTCTTTCTCCAGATGTTTGATCTCCTGCTCTCTCCTGTTGTACTCCTCAACAACCTTCACCACAGGGTCAAACAGGACAAATGTTTGGACTACAACAAGAAAACTGAAAATAAACTAAATCTTTCTGGTCTACTTTCCAGTAAAAATATCTCAATTCACATGAAAAAGGAAAACTAAATTAAAAGCAACTTCAGCAAGCTACAGGAGCTTGTTTTAAGTACAAAATTCCTTAATATTGATTTTAAGAAGTACTTGTTACACCGGTGGATTATTTCTTTAAAAAGACATTTTCCCCATGTCATGTGAAATAATTTGCTGGTGTACCTAGGATTTTTTTAAATTAATATTAAGGAATAATTTACTTAAAACAAACTAATACAGCTTGCCGGAAAGCCATGTGTAAATTAGTTTTGTCTTATTTCAAGTTTAATGAAGCAACCTAAGCTTATTATGTGATTATTTCACTGTAAAAACACAAAACCTTAACTAGTAGTTTGGTCTAGTGAAAATGTCTTAGTAGTGACAAAATCCCTGTTTTTACTTGTGGTTTTCTTACAAATAGCCAAGTTAAAACAGGTTTTTGACTCTCTTACGCTTTCACTGAGGCCAGTGAAGCACTCGGCTCTGGAGCGTTCCTCGTTCAGCATGGCATCGACCTCATCCAGCGTGTCGGGCAGTTTGCTGAAAGCCTGCGTTAACAGAACAGCTAATAAATATACATCAGTCACAGAAGGCTTTCATGCTTTATGACCATAAAGATGGAGGATGAAGACTAACATGGCGCAGCTCTTCTGATAACGCCTCGTCTGGCTGCATCCGACAGTTGGACTTCGCCCTCTTCAGCAGGCCTTTGCACTGTTCAGTCAGCTGGACCTTCCTCTGCTCCAGACGGCTGCATCTTTGCTGCAATGACAAGGTAAATGAAGGCCGTGCTGCCAGGTCCTCGGTGGGAACGTGGCAGCAATCCAGCGCTGCGTTGCAATGCTTACTTCCATGGTTTTAAATTCAGAGGCACTTTCCCTGCAGTCGTTTTCCAGCTTGTTCTTCTCTGCCGTTAACCCCGCCATCTCCAAAGCCAGATGCACCTTCTCCATCGTCAGCTTGGCTCTCAGCTGCAGAAGATGAGAAGATGGTGGAAGTGTTAATGTGCAGTGCAGAAATGTAGTGTTGCTCTGCAGCATGTGAACACATTGCATTACAGAAATGAACTTCAAACCCCCCCCCCCACAGATAGGAAACACAGGATGATCTTGTTTTGGTTCAAGGTTGAATATTTCATACCTTCATTTGGGCCACGATTGCTGTAGCTATGGTCACCTTCAGGAAATTAACAGCCTTAATTTTTTCTTTAGTTTCCTCCTCAACTTTTTTCAGATCGATAACATTCTGCTCCATCTGTTTCAGACTAAAAGACAATAAAAGGATTAGATTGTTCTTAAAGTTTAAATCTGCCCCATCTCTGCCACGTTACAGAGATGTGCTTTCATTAAAGTTTGAAAATATATCTACATTTCAAAAAACAAAAAAAACACCCCTCTGTCCTTTCCCCACAGGCTTACCTGTCCTGTTTTGTGCTGATTTTCTGTTCCAGTTGTCTCCTCTTCCCCTTCAGCTCAGAGAGACGTTTCTTCTCCGATAACAGTTCGTTTTCTTCTCGATCCAGAGCGGCAGCCTCCTTCTGCAGGGCCTTCATTCGCTCATCAATCTCTCGCAGTCTCGACTCACAGGCCTAATTGGGACAGAGATGAACAAGACTGACTGAAGTCCTAAGAAACAAACCCAACCTTCTGTATTAGCACCAAGACTCCCAAACCACGATGGGCTGAAGGAAAGGGTTCAGGTTGTCTTTGATACGAAGTGCTTACCTTCATCTGCTGCTCCACTTGCCGTTTCTCCTCAGCATCCACGGTTATTGAGAGGTACTGAGAGGGGTGCACTGCCGAGTTGCTGGTACTTATCTTGTTGGAATAGAAGGACCTTTTTACAGTGTACCTTTCATCTGTTGTGTATAACACCTTGAGGTAGGGCTCCTCAATCACCTGAGAGAACATTGGAAACAATAAGGTAGAGACCTTTCTAAAAATGTTAAAAAATTTGATAGAAAGGTAACGCTTCCTTAAACAAAATTTTTTTTTTTTTAAGAAATGCACCATGTTGGTCACATAACATTAAAATGACATTTTTTGGAATAGCCCCGTCACAGTAACTAATTTATCTGGACGATAAATCGTCCGAGTAATTATAGCGATAAACGATATTATTGTTTTGAGACCATTTTCAAGCATTACATTCATAATTCCAAAAATAATGCGAGTTTGCTCCGTCTCAAAGATCAATAAACTTTAATTTGTAAGGACCACTTGACATTGGAACTAGAAGGAATCTTAAATAAAACAATAAATAAAATGGATTAAGATTTCTCCACAAACAAAACTGCCCTTCAAAAAAATATAAAATGAGCCCAATCATTTCTGAATAGAAATTGTTGAACTCACTTTAGTTTATAAGTGATTATTTGATTAATTCCTTATTGCGACGGGCTTATATGGGAATTAAAATATTTTCCCCAGATTTATTTGAAGGTGCTATAAAGGACTGGACGGAAATAAGAACAGCATCGTACCGTTTTGATGAGAGCTTTGGTCTGTTCGTTTCCCACTGGCACATCGTGCACCTTGTACTGGAAGCAGAGGTAACTCATCACCTCATCGGGAGCATCAAACATCTCACGGAGGTAAGTGAAGAAGCCAAAGCGTCTGCAAGCGTAAACGTTTCATAAACCACTATAACAACTCCAGATGTGCTAATCTGTGAAATCTGGTCACACAAGCAAGTTCAATAGTTAGAAGACAACTGGGTGCACAGTTGTGAATGTAATGCCCACCCATTATGCACTTTGTTGATGAAACTCATTTAAATTCTTTGCATAATCAGACCAACCAGAAAAAGAAGGAATCAAATGCATCATTAAAGCCCCTAATTCATAAAATATTCAGAGATAAGGAGTGTGCATAAGACCAGCCCTTTGTCTTGAATCTGTAGAGGTCACCAAGTCCCTTAAAACTTCCTGACTTTAGAGATACAAAAGTGTGGCGATCTATTTTTTTTATATATTTCACAAAGTCATGATACATCTCATACAAACCTTGGACCACTTTTGTTAAACTTGTGTGAAAAAATGAGCAAAGTTATGTTCAGCAGGCTCCCTATTTAGGGACATTTAACAGAATCCATTTGGGACACGGCCTACAGACAGTCAGTATACATTTAACTATGCATCCATTACACAATTTGACCTTCAGGAAAATAAAATCTCTCACCTCAGGGACTCGATGTTTCGGGACGGCGCCCGCTTGGAACACGACTCCGGCGGAGCGGAAATGGAGTTAACTTTCAAGTTCATCTTGTCACGGACCTGTGGACAAGGAGAGGTCGCGAAGCAAATTTTGCTTTTAGACTCAGTCAGAGGAAAAGTCGCCGCCGCAGGTTAGACGGTGAGCACAACCCGCACCTCGGTCATAAACTTCTCCATGTCATCCTTCCTCTGGAAGACGAACGCCCGCAGGTCGTGGAAGGAGATGTGGTTCTCCACGTACTTAGCAAATTCTGGAGTCTTTACATTCACCTGTGGGACAGAAGGAAGAGTTAAGATTGAAACACAAAAGCAAAACTCATAAGTAATAAAGTAGACATTTTTGATCAAATTCAGCTTCTCAGTTTAGTATGATAGCACTTTTCTCTATGCTTTTTTGCTAAATGTAAACCATCTCTTCTACACTATGCGAGTGGGACTCACCACTAGCATCATGGGTTCATGGACATTTCCCTCAAAGAGCCCCCGGTTCTTCCTCAGCCACTGGAGGGCAGCGTGCGTGTCCCTGTGGCGTCCTCGCAGCTTCTCTTCTTTGGCGTTCATCATGTTGTTCATGTCCTTGAGCTTCTTTACCAACACTGCAAATAAGCAAAAAAGAAAAAAAAACATGTTTGCAAGGATTGCAAATTGTGCAGCTTTAAAAAAAAAAAAAACTTCCTGCAAATTTTTTTTTTCTAGATCAAACTTGAAATCTGACTTTTCGACTCAGCGCTGATGTTGTCGCCCTCCCTGCGCAGGTCCGCTCTCTCTCCTTCGATCTTGGCTCTCTCCACCTGGATCCGCCTCAGCTCCATGTTGACGGCATTGATCTGTGGCGTCACGTCTGGCTGGTCGCTGATTTTGGCCAGCTCTGACTTCAGGTCCTCGATGGTCCGTCTGGTGTTATTGATCCGCTTCTGGTGGTCGTCCTCTTCGGTCTGCTTCAGTCGCAGGTTCTGTTTAATGTCGTCGATCTGTGGAGGAGAGTGAGCCGTGCTTAACGTTACTTTGTGCTTGTGTTTCCCTGTTTTGGTGTACTCTCTTTCTTGAAAAGATCAAACGAGTGGCGTTTCTCGCCGGAGGATCGGTCTTGCCTCTTTGTGTTTCCGATCCAGCTGATCTTGCTTCTGTTTGCACTTCACAGAGGCTTCTTTGATTGCTGCAGTCTGAAAAACAAACCTCATTTTAATAATAATAATAATCAAAAATTATAGAAAGTTAAGTACTGATCCCCTGGTAGGAAAGCAAATGGATGGCAGAAGAGAGGATGGATTTTTGACAGAATGGGATAGGATATGAAGCATAACATTTCAATTATTTTTCCATCTATCTGTCCAACTTTATGTTTAAATACTGTAATTAAGTTACTTTAATTTTCTGATATAATATAAATCACTTGTAGAAAGAAGTTACAGGAAGTAAATGTAACAGAAAAGGCATCATTATAATGATAACTTTGTCACCTTGGCCTTCATTTGCGCCTCGTTGGGCTTCAGATGGTCGTCAATCTGCTGGATCTTCTTCAACATGGGCGCCTGCGCCTGCCTCAGGGCGGACAGATGCTTTTTGGCCTCTTCCCGCTCCATCTTCACGCCCTCCAGCTCCTTACGGGCGGTCTCATACTCCTAGTCCCACAGCCAAAAGAGCACAGTTACTTCCCGACTGGGCTGAATTTCTCCTTCAACTCTTGTGTTTGTGTGCAGCGTCTCAACAACTCACCACCCACGGCTTCTTCTTTTCTAGCAACTCGATGACATCCAGGTGCCTTTTCTTTTCGTAATAACGGTTGACGTCGATCTTGTTCCTCTCGTTCCTCTGCTTGGCCTTTTCCAGGAAGCTCGCCTTCTCCTTCACAACATTCTACAGGAAAACAACCCAAGCCATCAGAAACCCCAATCCAATGTTGTGACTTTCACAAGAACTACCACTAAACTTACATCCAGTAACACTACAGTGTAACTGATTGTGACATCTGGTATACAGAAATTAGAGGATTATCTAATCGTCTCATTCTTACCTCCAGTTCTCGTTCTTTGTTGCGGAAGTTTTTCAGCTCGCAGTGGTACTCGTACATTTCTGGTGGCCCAACTGACTTCTCGGTTGCCTCGAGAAGTTCAATTTTGGACATCTTTGCGAACTCTCCAACTTTTTCCTGCAAAGGATCAAGTAACGGTCCGATATCAATTTGGGGTGCGGGGGGAAGCATTCAAAACTTTATTTACCACATTTGAAGGCTTTGGCTACGTTCGGTTTTATTTGGGGGTATCATTGTTGAATAAAAATACTTTTCTGATTTTGTAAAAGGTTTTGAAAACAATGTACCACTTCACACTTACGGTCATATCAAACTGCCAATAAAATACATTAAGAACTCAAACTACAATGTAACAATACATAAAAGAGTCCAAGAGGATGGAAGACTTTTTTTTTTAAGCTATTTAATCAAACTCTACATCAACCTACCTGAGGTAGAAACTGGCAGAGGTTGCCGACTTGAATCTGGAGAGCCTTCACCTCCTCCTCCACTTTCTTCTGGTTGCTGAATCCACCATTTAGCATCCAGATCGACTGATTGTTCTCCACGTGGATCTCTCGGCTAATTACCAAATTGCCTCCATTTTTAAACCTTTATAAGCAAAACGATATGAATTTGCACAATAAAAAGTTACATTCTGGCCACATGAAAGATTAATAATTTAGTAACAAGACTATTCACTGGAACTTTCTTAAAATTAAAAGGTGTGTTAGTAAAATGAAAGCGCTGACAATCACTTACAGCTCTATCTCAACAAAACCTTTTTGGCAGCCACGTTTCACATAAAGCCCAACCTAAACACACAAACAAATCTGTTAATAATCATGAACTACAACAAAAAATAAGTGCAAAATAGAAAGGAGAATCTGTAGTTTTCATCCATAAATGCTAATGTGTTTTTAAAAATATTGATATTGCAGATCTGTCTTTAGACAAAGGAGGGTAAAGTGGAAATAATACAAACTCTGTCATTAGTTTAGTGGATTCCACAGAGCTAGGCTCCATACTGACCTTTACATTTATACATATACATTTTTGTAAAACACAGATCAAACAATATTAGCTTCCAACAGCTAATTGCCAAAAATATTTAATATCTGCATCATTTACATCAGCTGTCCAACACAAAAATAAAGATTAAAATGGATTTATCAAGTATGAAGCCGTGGTTGGGATTCTATTTTTCACCTTGTCTCCTCTGCCCAGAGTTACAGTGCGGCCAGCCAGAACCAGGCATATGGCGCACACAATGCTGGACTTTCCGGTTCCGTTGGCTCCAACAATCATGTTCAGATTCGGTCCAGGATGCACCACAGAGTAGTCGTACGTCCTGTCGGCGCACAAAAGGACACGTCTAAGTTTGTCCTGCTGTATTTCAGAGCACAAGTGAAAAATCAAACTGATAAAAATCAAACCTTGATAAAGACTGATAATGTGTTGGGCTCTTTCTCTCCGTCTGGTTCTGTTCCCTTAGTTTTAGATTAAGAAAATATTCAAGCCACTACTCTAATTCAGGTGGCATACAATGGAAAGCAAGTGGCCCCAATTATAGGACTGTGCAAACTTTTTAACAAGGTTTTAACCAGATTAAAGCATCCAACATGCAAAATGTGAATAATGATGGTAACATCTTGTGATTGTATTTGTACTAAAGTGAATGGAAGCAGCTTGAACGAACCTTATCTCATGTTACAGCTTCAAGTAATTTATTTCATTGGGGTTTTATGTGATAAAATACATGCCTTAATAAATCTTAATAAATCCCAACGGCCTAGTTTGTGGTTTTATGACCACTTTTTCTTGCAAAACAACTCATTTTTAGTCAGACTGGATTTAGAGGACTGGTGAACAGCAATTTTCAAGTTCTTTTACATGTTTTTGATTAGATTTTAGGTCTGGGCTTTGACTGAGCCATTTCTAAACCACCCCCTTCTTTCTCTGGTGATACGTCAAGCTTCACTGTCTTGCTACAAAGTGAATATATAAAAGTCAGTCTTGTGTCTTCTGCGGCGCTATAGAACGTCCTCCCTGCAGCGCGCCGTTTCACCGCAGGGTTAGGTGTGTTTAGAGTGAAGAGCAGACTGCTCTGTATTAGTTTATTTGCATGTGGTCCAAAAATTTACATTTTGGTCCCATCTGCTCAGAGCACCTGCTTCCACGTGTTTGTTGTGTTCACTGTATGGATTTTTACTTGTACAAAAGAGGCTTCTCTTAACCTACCTAGTGGAATCCTTCTGTTTTACTGGACGAGTAGATTGGTGCCGGGTACGACTAATAGATCTCCTGCAAAAACAGATTCTCCCACCTGAGCTGTGGATTTCTGCAGGTCCTGATTTACTGTAAGTGTCTTGGTTGCTTCTCCGATTGTTGCTCTCCTTTCCTTGGTCTGCCAGTGAAGGTGGACAGCCATATCTTGATAGTTTAACAGAGTTGCTATACTAACTTAATTTAGATAAGATCAACCAAACAATGCTAAATGTGATGCTCAAATCTGTTTTATAACCCGTCCGCAACTTTGTTTGGTGTGCTTCATGATGCCGTTTGCTTACTTATGTTCACTAATAAACGTCATGCCTCTCCAAAACGGCTGGATTTAAACTGAGATTAAATTACACATAAGAGAACTGTATTTACAAATGATTAGATATTTGATTTTATGTCGCTTTTTTATATTATTCAGGAGTTGAAAGGGCGTTGAATATAACTCTATTATATAGTTTTTAGATCTTAATTAGTAAAATAATCTGAAATCCAAGTATCAATCTTCGTTACTTACTTATTGTAAGTAACGATAAGTCCGTTACTTATTTATATTATTTATATGCCGTCTCCCTATTAACAGTCCATCACATAAAACGCATACAAAATACAGTTAACTTTCCCAAAATGACGTGACTGATTTAATAAAAGACTTTAACATGCATGAATGTTTTGTAGAAAAGCTAGTGCCCTGTCTATGAGCCAGAATTAGCTAGTTTAACAACTGCTGTGGAACCTGTTGGCTGGTTTGTTGTAGCTCATTTCAGACTTGTTCATATCTAAATAGTTTAATAAACTTTAAACATTAGTCGTTGCTAACGTTTTAGTGGGTAGCCTGGCAGCCCTGTGTGTCAATGTAAGCAAACGTCTCTGGTTTGTTTGTTTGTTTTTGTTTTGTTTTCTTCCAGCGACAGTTTAAGTTTACAACCGTTGGTCTCAGCAGCTGGCTGACAGCGTAGGAAACACTACTTACAGGAAGTTTTTCATCGTGATGCGAAGTATGGAGCCCTCCACAAAGGGACCAGCTTCTCCTGCTCCTTCGGGCCTCCTGGGTAAGCTCGTAGAAGCCGTCTGTGAGCCGCAGGTGATATGGCTAAGCCGCTGTCTTTTACTGGGCTCCGCCATAACGAGAAAAAGAAAAGGAATTTGGAAGAAAACAAGATGAGATTCGGAGAGCAGCCGCACTCCCGCTTCTTGCTAAGTTTTTCAAGAAACGCGATTGGACCATTAAGGTCACGTGTGTATACAAATTATGACGTCACAGGAAAAGCTCTACATCTGGGAGTTGTAGTTTGTACAGCGCGAATCCATAGTGTTTTTATTTATTTTTGTTTTAAGTGGCGGTATTACGGTAATATGTACTTTCCAGGGACATAGTTACATTTCATAGCACAGTGAAGTACCTATGTTACCTTGACTTCTTTAAAAAAAATGCTGCATATCAAACAGCTTAAAAACAATTGACTTTGCAATTTGGCTCCTTGAACTTACCCTCAATTTCTTTCGCACATCATCACAAAAAAAATTTATTGGGATTTTAAATGAGCATCCAAAACAAAGAATAATCCAATTGTGAGGTGGAAGTGGCAATGTTTTTCCAAATTAAAGCCTGGAAACTGTGGTGTGTATTTTAATTCACCTTATGTCTGATTAGATCCAACTTATTTCTGAAGCCACTTGTTTAATCAACAGAAAGCTAGTGCAGATGTAATTTAGCATAAACCACTTGTGGTTGGGTCATAAAACAATATTCCCCTCAGAGGATAACCACATTGGATAATGGGTAGATGGATTTCTGCTGTCATTTGCACGTTCCAAGTCGAGTCCCAGCCTCCCTCATTTCTTGTAGTCTGGTTTTTACAAATACAGGTTGTTGGAAATATTATGTGTTATCATTCTTACATGTGTATAGATTATTGATCTTACCATAGCAGTTTTATATTACTGTAGATTTTAGAAGTGTTGGCCTTTCACTGCCGGTGTTAAAACTTCTGAATGCTGTTTTGAAGACTTTCTCACACTTATTTTTGTTTCAAGTGGCGGGCACTTTCAAGGGAAAAGACGAAATGACCTTGTGTGTGTAGAACTTGTTGATAACTTGTCTCTTCGATCTATCCCTTCCTTCTCTGAAAATAAAAGACGCGCTCTAACTGGAAGTTATCAGAACACGCGGTGGGCAGCTTGCTGAAGCGGTCTGCTGAGTCTTCTCCTTTCATGAAAACTTGGTAAAAACTCACATCAGTTCTCTGTGGTTCTTTTTATGTAGGTTGTTGAAAAATACCTGTCATCGGTGTTCCTGTTTGTAGTTATCCTACTCAGTTGTGCATTTCTTTGAATCAGACTATTTGCTATTTTTAAAAAAGGTAGCCTTTTCTTATTGTAACTTTGCCCTTGCTTTACAATATGTTAATTGTATACTTTTATTTTTGTGCACAACTACATGGTTCTATTTGTTTGTCACTTTGCTCACACCTGAATTTCCTCAATGAAGGATATTTATGGGGCAAAGTTACTGCCCATTAAAAAGTGTATGCAGAAAACATTTTATTTCTATTTTAATGAAGAAAGGATAGTAGGATACGATGAAAGAAGGGAGGGATGTAGAACACCAGAAAGTAAAGAAAAGGAGGGAGGACTTTAGGAATGAACAAAGGGAAAAAAAGAAAATGGAAGATGTAAAGGTAGTGACGCAGGAGCCTCACGGCTCCTTGCATGAGGTAGGAGGGTTTTTTTATGGCGTTTTCTTTATCGAGACTTAATCAGACCTGGACGATACTGAAACTAAAGTCGGTCATCTTTTCCAGGCTTTGGGAACCCTGTCCAGGTTTCCTCGCTTTTCCTCGGCTGTGGTGAGATCAGAATCGCCTCTGGACTCATTGTCCATCGTGAGGCCCGAAGCAAAGCTCGGGCCCAACCAGAACTAGTATATCTGATCAATTCATCACTTCTGACCACAGCACGAAGCGTGGAGGCCCTGTGAGGGTTGTTTCTCGCCGGCTGCTCACCGCCACGGAGGCTGCAGGGCGCTTTTCCTATCATCTCCGACCGGAGCAGAGCCCAACTCAGGTCGGATCAAATAAGATCACTGTGTAGGTTATAACAGAGAGACAGACAGACAAACACTCATCATTCACTCACACACGCGCTCTCCATTCTCACTGTGGGGATTACCCACTTCCGCAACCGGATTAAAAGGTAACGGCCGCGTGGAATTATGGGACATAAGTAACAAACTGTAGGACATTGCCCTCTTGTGGTCATTGATGAGAACAACAACCTGATTTAATTTCTTTTTAATTATTTTTGTTTACTTAAAAAAAAAATCATACTAAGAATTTTGAGTTCTATAGAAAGTAAAAACAAACAAAAACAAAATACATGAGATGAATTTGATACAGTAAACCACAGTACATCCAACCACAATAAAACATAAAACTTTTATTCCTTTATTGGTGTAAAAATAAATGTATTTCTGACTTTATATCGGCGTTTGCAAAGGACATCGATATATAAAATATGTGAAAAGTCAAAACTTAATGGGAGAAAGAATAATTAAAAATAAAACATAACTATTTTTTCTTTTGTAATAAAAAGGCACAAAAACTATTAAGATGCAAAAGTATATAAACAGCATCTAATTACAAGTATTTGGGCTAATTATTTGGGAATAACTATTATGATAAAGAAAGAAAATTAGAAAACTGTTCTATCTACAAGGGAATTATGTCATTTTTAAAAATATACATATTTTTAAAAAAAGAAGCAGCAGCGTAATGCCAAATACATACCACCATACAAGTATGCAGTAAAATATAATAATGCCTTAGAGAATGGAATCATTTGCTTAGTTGTTTGCTGTAGAAAATATCAGTCAACAGAGCCAGAAAACAGGCCTGACAAGATGTCAACACACATTACATCTGCCGAATCATTTTCCTCTTATCAGTATTTTCAATTCAATTTGAGAAAACACATCATCAATTCAACTTTAACACAGAGCATACCAAAACGTTTGGGATTTGCAACAGAACAGCAACGTTAGAAAGGATTTTACCATCTTTAACTTGGTGTAGAGACTTAAGGGAGAGGTTAATTGTTCCAGCCCAAAAGCCACATTTACCAGGTAGCCGCTGCTGTTCTTTGAGAGAGGAGTCAACTGATAATAGCCCAGCCCCACATTAGTTTTAAGCTGTATTTGCGTCTGAGGTAATTAACTTATCTGGGATTGTGAGCCCTGTGGGGGGTTGTGAGGTAATCTTGAATGGTGTAATAAGATTTTAGAGTCCACTACCACCGAATCCTGCTAGCAGCGCACCGAACCTTTGGGTCCTTCACCAACAATGACATGGTGACCTGGAATGGAGGAAAGAAACAGATCGGACTGAACGATGTCGTGGGACTCCTTTTAATGATGGATTGAACCTGAAGCACCGTGACTGGGACGGGGAAAACAGTGGAGCTCCATCATATCCTGCCATGGATGGATCAGGTGTTAAAAAAGTGAGTTACTGCCGGCTGTTTTCTTAGATCCCAGTTGCGGAGGAAAGGGAGAGGTCAGCGTCTGGTCCAGTGACCATCTGCCTGACGTTTGGCTGACTTTTGGTCATTTCACATGGAGTTGCAGTAATGGTTTAGACTGATATCTGTGCAGAAACTTTTATGTTACTGAGAAAAGGATGAAAGAAAATATTACATCTGTTCCTTGTGTAATGACGTGTTTGAATAGTAGGCTACTACCTGTGCTGCTGTTTTTAATCAATATCTTAAAAAAATTAGATGTGTATTGTCCTTTTAATAATCCACATAATCCCTTGATTTGATTTGTTGTACTGGAGAACTTATACTAGTAATTTAGCATAAAAAACATAGCTAACCTAACTTTATTTTTAACCTACCGAACATAATGAGGCTGTCGGCATGGCATTACAACTGCACACCAGGATGTTTTCTTTTTTCCAAGTCTTTTAAAATAAACAAATACATTCAAATTTCAGCTTTTCAGCCTCATCGCATGCTTATCCAAAGAACCAAAACCCACTGGATGTGTTACTCTGTCCATTTTTTGTTTTTGCTAAATTAGATCCTCAGTTTGCTCCAATGCCATGTTTCCCTGTCATCAAAAGATGTAAATCAGACGGACTACATTATCTGTGGGACTCTCTCAGGTTTGGGCTGGAACAATGACTTCTATCAGATCAGACACCTGACACTTTATCTCTCAGCTCAGCTTTCTAGCAGCGGTCCTCGGGGAGAAACAGGATAGGGAGGGTTACTGTGTGTATGTGTGTGTGTGTGTGACCGCGATAGAAAAAGTGAAAGGCACAATCCCTGGAGACAAAAAGCCAGAGGATTACTATGCTCAGCAACGGGGCAGTTTTCCACAGAAACTTCTTCAACAACAAAACCAATTGGTTGCTCCGACTTTGAAGCTGGCTGCTCAGACAGTAAGTACCATCTGCCGTCCGCTTGGCGTGATCCTCTTCCTTCAGGTTATCTGAAGGATAACCTGATAACCAGTGACCCGAAGCACGGGCTTCGGGTCACTGTCTGATTGTGTAACAGAGGCTTTTATATGGTATGCTGCTTTGTTTGGCTCTGGAATACATGAGGAATATGTAAACTATATTCTTGCTTTGTGTGAACACCGACGGACCAAAGCGACACGCGCCCGTGACGAGGCCTGTTATATCACCTCTGTAAACAAAGCTGAACTGCTTAAGCAGCACGGCAGCCGCTGTCTTTTTTAGCCTTTATCTAATTATATCTTTTATCCAAGAAGATGCACGAAACAGAGATGATTTAACTCTACCCTTCCGGCTCGGCAGAGCAGAACCATGCTTTACACTGTGTTAGATTGTAAAAAAAGAAAATAATAATAATAATAATAATAATAATTTACCAGAAATATTATTAACCTGATTGTTTTCTGTCTGTCTCTCTCTTTCTCTCTCTCTCATTTCAATTTTCACAGAAACCAGGATATGGAAATTACAAAAGAGGTATCAAAAAGCACGAGCACGGGGTGCAAAGTATTTTCAAAGGGCCAAAAAGGGGGGTGGGCACTGGTTGTCTTGTGGTGGTAAACAACAACTAAAAGCCATATCAGAATGTTTTTTTATGCAAAAAGTGTTGCACACTATGAAGGAGAAAGATATGCATGGGCACGAATAAATACTAGATAAAATTAGAAACCTGCTTTTGCCTCTCTTAAATTCCCTTATATGTTGAATATAAAAGTGCTCCTGTGTCTGTGGAGGGTGGCTTTGTTTATTATGTTACTGTAAAATATGGGGGACTGTGGACCTGGCAGTTAGTGATGAACACTGACAGTCGCCACATGATAAAGGAGAAAAATTAGTTTATGTATGTAAAAAAAACTGTTACATAGTGTAAATATGAGTTGGGCCATAACTATTTTAGTTATCAATCACTCTATTGATTATTCTACTGATTAATCGCATTTTTGGCAAATTCTGCAGATTTTTCATTTAATCTGTAGATTTAAATGCGCTTCTTTGATAATATCAAAAACACTTAAAAATGTAAACAAATACCTTCATTCCTCTTTTAAAGTAAAAAAGTAATAATGTTATTGCCTAAAATACAATAACATCATTTAGTACATCTAGAGTTATTAAAATGCTAAAGTATGCAAAGAAATACTTTTAACATAAACATGTGAAAAGTTCAGCCCTTTCTTATCAACTTAATATCAATACAATGTAGGACTGATTATATTTTGCATTAACCAATTAATGAAGCCATTTAACTGGAGATTTTCATGACAGAATATGAACTGGGTAATGCTAAAACTGCTGCTCCTGGGTGGAAAATATTTACAGATGAAGGTTTTTTTAATCTCAAATGTACATATAGTCGTACAGTTTTGGCTCAATTACTGCTCTGAATATGTTGTTCTTTCACCAAATGTCCTTTTTCTGAGTCTGTAAAGTCCAGTTAATGATTAAGCGATTATTAAATTAGCTAACAAGTATTTCAGTAATCAATCTGATTAATCTTTTTAACCTTAAACATGACACAGCGGGAGGGAAATATTTGGCTAATACTAAAAGAAATTGGCAGAGAAAACAAAATTTAGGTGACATTTTTATTTATTTCATTTTTTTGTGTGTGTACTGGATTTGAGGCATGGACTGAGCCAAGTAACTAATCTAGCAATAAAACAAGGTGGGTGTTAGACTGGTAATAGATAAAGTTATTTTTATCATTTACTACTAAATTAGAACACTACAATCTGCAAGTTTATTCTAGTGCACAGTCAAACTAAGCATGGTTTTAGCATTTCCAAGCTGTCTAAGCGCTAACTTTGAAATCTTCTCAACTGTTCCTTAGAGATGCCCGCTGGACCTTTGCCTCTGCCTCATAATTCTGCAGCCGACGGCAGCGGATCTGAAATCATTCAGCTCAGAAAAATCAACGGCTCCTCAGCAGAGACGCCGAGCTACCAGCACCTCCACCGGGAGCTGCTGCTCAGCCACAAACGGTAAGTGAAGTAAAACCAGCCAAGTAGTGCCAGTGAGCCAACAACAGCAGTAAAAAGAAAAAAAAATAAATAAAATCTGTGCTGCCTGATTATCACATCAGTCACTTTGCCTTAGATGAAAGTGAAAGATTTGTGAATAAAAGGCTTTAAATAAATGTGTTGATGTTGGACTGTCAGCATAACTTTCCAACTATGAAGTTTTCTCTTAGCATGTGTGCCAGTGGTGTGTTTGTCAACCTGTCTTGTGTTAATTCAAATTTATTACTGTCATGATCTATGGGTTTGGGAAGGTGAGGGAAGACTCGGGCTGACCCAGGAGGAAGATGAAAGGTGGTTTTAATGATAAATCCAAATGAAATCCAACAATGGCAGCACAGGGAACACAAGGAACTGGCAGACAACGTATGACGAACACACGACGACATTACACGACGAGGATCCGACAAGAGACAAAGAGAACAGGTGGGACTAAATGCACTGGGAGGGTAATCAAAGAAACGAGACACAGCTGGGATCAATCAACAGGGAAGACGGAGACTCACAGGGGAACAGACTAATAAACACAGAAAAACCACAAAATAAATACACAGAAAACACAGATCACAACAATTTCTGGGCTCTCATGCCAGAAACTGCCCTAATCTGCCTTCAAATTTGGTCACATCGTGGGCTGGCCCTCGGTCAAACACCGGCTGCATGTTGCCGTGAGCGTGTCTGGCTGTTTCTTGTCTGAGTGAACACTCTACGGTTGTGGCTGCTCAGGGGCCTGCTGCTGGAGGAGAAGCCAGAACTGAAGCGGGTTCTGGAGCAGCGCAGACTGGAGCTGCACAGGGAGGAGGAGATGGCCCAACGACGGCCCTCCGACCTGGAGACGGAGCTCCGAAAGAGGCAACAGAAGCTGCAAGAGGTCAGGAGCTCAGAGACCGCCGAGACGTGACTCCCCAGACTGCTTATCTGTGCAGCGCCGCACAAAATGTGTTCAGTTTATTGGGCTTTTAAATGAACGTCAAAAACAAATTAGAATCCAATCGTGAAGTGGAAGTGGCAATGTTTTTTTTTCTTTCCAAATTAAAGTCTAGAAATTGTGCTGTGCGTTTCAATTCACCACTCTTATGTCTGATAGATCCAAATTATTTCTGAAGCCACTTGATTAATAAGCAGAAAGCTGGCCCTTCTGTAATTTAGCATAAACCAATTGTGGTTGGGTCATAAAACAATATCCCAAGCTTTGAACTCCTCGTGGAGAATCGTTCAATTCATCGTCCTAGAAAAATTAACAACAGCAAACACAGCAAGATGATTGCTATAGCGAGCTGAATCGACATGAGTTGATTTGCAATACTGGAAGAAAACCAGGACCAAAGTTTAATCATGTGTTAGAATGGTCTAGTCAAAGTGTAGATTCAATGGAGAATCTCTGCTGACACTTAAAAATGAATGCTAATTGAGACATAAACCTAAATAGTTGCAGATGTCATTACTTAAAAAAAGCCAGTAAATGATATGGAAACTCGCATATTATTTTCCTTCCGCTTCACAATCCCATCCTACTTTGTGTTTGTCTATCCCACGTAATCTCTGTGTCAAAAAACATTGAAATTTGTGGAATTTTTCGACAAAATTTCATGTCAAAGTTATTTGCTTTTTTTCTTTTCTCTGCGTCCAACTCAACTTGTTTTTACAGTATGAGCAGGAGGAGATAAGGCAGCGGGAAAACCAGAACAAGATCCCAGAGTTTGTTCGCGTCAGAGAAAACCTGAGGCGCACGCAGACGTTCGATCAGCCCTGACCTGCTCCCATCTGCCAGTGCGCCCTCTCACCGTTGTGGCCCTAAAAACGTTTTCTGCTCACAGCCTGCTGAGCTGCAACAACAAACCAGAGACACCGGTGTAATTTAACATTTGCTAATCCGCTGCTAATTGTAATGAAAAATTTATTTCTGGAGGCTAAAACTTTGTCCATCTTTTAAAAAAAAGATTTTTTTTTTCCAACTCATTCACAGTTTTGTTCTTGGTGAGGGGTGAAGTACTCAGTTGTTTTTCTTTTCTTTTTCTTTTTTTTTTTTTACTAAAAATCATGGATTTTTAGTAAAAATAACATTATTGGCTGAATGAAGGCAACAATGTTCTGATTCTGAATGTTTTTTATGTTTTTTATGCTAACTAACTTGCCTGTCCCATCGTCAGTTTTCTGTTTCAGTCATAATATCATCATGTCAAGTTGTATCAGATCCCTTAAAAGAAATATTTTCAACAGTACTGTTTTATATTAGTAACTCCCAACATTACAAAAAATATAAGTTTGTTTACTTGTTTCTGTCATGGGTTTTTGATTTTTAGTTTGTCTGTGTGTGTGTGAGAGAGAGAGAGAGTGATGTGGAAATAAAAGGTTTTATGGTTTGGACTTCTGTACCAGAGCTATTGAAAGCAGCATTGATTTGCAGGCAGCTCCTGTCCCTCTGGACTTTCCTGGTTCTTTCACAGGGATGTGGGACTTCGTTTAATTAGCTAATCTTTTCATTCCATCGTAGGTTGAGAGGAGAAAGGACCGGCCATCTGCTGGAGGCTTTCAGGAATGTGTAAGCTGGGAATGCCCCAGGGTCTAGTTAAAGCACTGGAGACGTTCTGGATGGTCACAGACGGCTCCAGCTGAGGGTCCAAATCGATCTTGTAGAGTTATTTTTTGGAGCATTTCAGCGGCAAATTCAAGACATAATTCATTGAATAATTCTTTGAACCTCATAATCATGACTGAATCTGATAGTGTGAGTTTAAACAAAGAATTATAACTTTGTAACTTTGAATCACATAGTTAGCGATATATATATATATATATATATATATATATATATATATATATATATATAAAAAATAAAGGGAACACTCAAATAACATCCTAGATCTGAATGAATGAAATATTCTCACTGAATACTTTGTTCTGTACAAAGTTGAATGTGCTGACAACAAAATCACACAAAAATCATCAATGGAAATCAAATTTATTAACCAATGGAGGCCTGGATTTGGAGCCACACACAAAATTAAAGTGAAATGTTCCCTTTATTTTTTTGAGCAGTATATATGACTGAGTCTTGTAATTGTGACTTTGAAAGTTTAAATTATTACATAATGACGCACAGCTTTTAGCTCCATTTGTTAAGTCCTGGAAATAAATGTCTGCAAAGAAAACTGGTCCACTAAAATCTGTAGAAAAATCGTAAATGTGTTTTAAGTTGATGTTATTATAATTATTTATATTATCCCAATTAAATGTTGGAGTCGAGCAATTTGGGCTCCATTTGTTTACGTAAAGTAGCTTAAACCCAGTGAAGACCTTTCACCGCCACGGTAAAGAAACGAGGTTAGGGCTTTATTATTTCCCACTACTTACTCGCCAGCTGTTCGTGTTTCAGTGAAACTAGTGTCTACCTCAGACCCACTCTTCTTCTTTTGTGCCTCTTTTCAATTAAAAGCCCCCTCCACTTCTCTGCAGACAGACGCGTGCCTGGGAAGTCAGCGGAGCTGGACGAAACCATTTCAAACAGCAGTAGGGGTGAGGATGAGGTTAAAACAAAAGTATATGCACAGATAATTCAAAGTACCTACAATTGTAAAATAAAGCTTATCAAAAATAGTAAAAGGAGATGTTATATTTGTAATAGTCGCTTTGTAAGAACTATTATTTGTTTAAATATGAGTCCGGATGATTCCCCCCCCCTCGTGGGGAGTGGAGTTGTCCTGCCTGAGCAGATGTCCCAAGAGCTCCTCACATCCAGCCGGAGAGGAGAAAGTCTTTAAAGCTGCTGTGGCTGCAGAGAGGATGCTGTAGAGGAGAACAACACAAACTACCTGGTAGGAAAAAACTATTTTCTGTAGCTTAATAACAAAATCTAAACGGTACGACCGGAAGAATCCATGAAAAGGACGAGGAGGGCAAAGTTTGAGCTCTTTAAGTAGCTTAATGTTAACTAAGGGAATTAAACTGTTGGAAACTGGAGGTATAAGAACTTTTTAAATCGGAGAAATAAACTTTCATACAGCGAGCCTGGTTATATTAGACTTTTAACAACATGCAATTTGTCTAAATGAAGGCCAACAGTCGTAATTTACATTTTATAGCCATTTTTAACTCTACAGAGTGGATTGCAATCGCTAGAAGTCAATATGATGTCTCCTCTTAGTATATTAGCACTTAGGATCTACACAGGGTTCCATTACTTGTTGTGTATTTATGTTGACCTTTGATTATTTTAAACGCTGAGTATTGAATCAGCACTTTTTTTGTATTAATATTTATATTAAAACATCAGTTTTAACACTTTTTCGGGTAATTTGTTCCAGAAAGGCAGAAAACATATAATACAACAGCCTTGGAACACATATTTACAACAGTGCATTATGTAGAAAATGATTGTGCATTTTGTGGTATCCGCACAAAAACAGAGCAAACTATTAAAAGTGTGCAAAAACTTTAAGAAACAAGTTTGCGCAGCTATTAGTCAATAAATTAGATGCACCCAAGTTATTTCTCATTCCATCCTACTCATCTTGTTTGTATAATCTACGCCCATCGAAGGATTTATTTATTTATTTATTTTAATCCTGCTTGGAACAGTTGAATCAGCCAAAAGCAATAAAAATAAAACAGGGTGGTCAAATTGTGCTGTAAATAAATGTGAGTTAGTCACTGTTTGCTGTCTGCCGAATGAAATTTGGATGTTTTCACTCTCTAGGACTCCTGTGGAGCAACAGGCGGTTTTGTTTGTGCCTGTTTGTCTCCTCAGCAGCAGAATAAACAAGATCTCCTCTATTCCACATGTTAACAGACGGGAAGTGTTGTCCCCCAACACCTCTGTGCTGTTATTACTGCCACTGGAGCGCCCTGCCTCTTTTGTCTTTATTTTTTGTGACTGCTGAGCTGTAACTCCATCCGACTGGTGACCTGAAGTGGCCGCTCTGTCCAAGGCCTCAGAAAGGACGCTGGCCTAGAGGGACAGCGTTCGATCCGTCAGCCTCTGGAGAACAATGACTCCAGTCTCTTATTGGTTGTTGTCGTTGGGTTGTGACAGAGGTCTGGAGAGCATATGGCCATCGGTGACTGGGAGGAGGCTGGCACGGTGCTTAATTATTACTGCTGTTGGCTGCTCACAGGAACAGTTTGTGAATTTCTTGTCTTTACGGCCTCCTTGCTGTCTCTTCCTTTCGTAATTCAACACCTCCTCCATTTTCTCTGCCGCTCCCCCATGTCCATGCACTTCTCTCCTCCAGCGGCCCGTGCTTCGTTCGCATGGAGCTGGATCCCCTGTGTTTTTTTTTTTTTTTTTTTTTTTTTGCTGGATGGATTTTGGCTTTCCGTCAGGCTGAAATAAAAGTGAGCTGTAAAGTCGTTTGGGTTTTCTCGCATAGTATCAGCATTCAGCAGGAAAATCTTAATTATAGGGTTCCAGCAGGGCCCGGATCTGGTTTCATGCGAGCCTCGCTGCTTCCTCAGTTGAGACTGGTCCCCGTTGGTAATTCCAGGCCCGACCACAGTGGTAATGAGCAGAGCGGTGGTGGCTGCAATCCAGCGGCCCGCAGCTCCGAGGGGCTCATGGGAAAGGGCGGTGTGGGAAGTCTGGGAGACAGTAAGTGCGCATCGTGATGTCTTGTCATAAACATCAACTTCCGTGGATGTTACGCCGTCGCGGGCCAGTGAACTGTGAGGACGGGGCTTGCTTTCATCCGTCCACGTGTTTACAGATCATCATCATCAGCGAAGACGGCACCGTCCCACCAATTAAGATGTTTGTGACTCCATCAGTGGGGTCTGCAGGGTGGAGGCACTGCTATCACCAGGATCCCAACTAGGTTTTTTTTTTTGTTTTGTTTTTTGGCTCTGACTGCCCAAACTATTTCAACACTCCTGCAGCTTCAGGTTCCTACAAACTCTATGACAAATCAGCATTTTGGCAATACGATGCAACTCCATCCCCAAACCCATCCTCCCACTCAGCCACTCGCTCGCTCAGCCCAGACCCTCCAACCACAAACTCTTGTGAAACTCTTCAGACACTTATGAGGTGTAAGTGGGGTAAATCCCACACTACCCAGCCTGTGGCTTGATTCGTGTTGACGTCTTCAGCTTTTGAGATTGCTGCAACATGGAGCCATGTGTCTGCAAGAGCAACATCCCTCCCCCCTCCCCCCCAAAAAAAATCCCCACGCCTAAAACTCCACACAGCTCTCCTTCCCAACGAGCCTGAGCTGTCAGCAGATACTGCGGCGGCAGCAGATTTCCGAGGGCCCCGGTCGGCTGATACGGGTCTTTTGTTGCCGAGTTGTTTTACTGACTCAAGCTGCCGAGCATTTGCCTCATTGTGATCGCCGGCTGCGTCAGTTCACATGAGCTGCCGTAATGAATGGGTCGGAGCAGTGGGACGCACAATAATATCCTGTCACAGAGGATCCTGATTCACACGGGCTATGAGTCTTCCTCATAGCTACAGGAAAGGGCCTGATATCAATCTCCAAACACAGCAGTTCAGACAGGAGCTGGGGATTAGACACTGAAGCTTCAGCGACAGTCTGCATGCTGTCTGACTTTATGTCAGCCCTCCTCCCATCCTGTACCTCTGACGACTGGAGGGTTTGTTTACTTGATATTAACACAGAGGCTGCTTTGTGCTCGATATTAATAGGAAAACAAGAGTCATGCTTTAAAACAGGGCCAACCCAAGACTTTTCGAGGCCCTGAGCTCAGAATGATTTGGGGCCCTCTTCCTGTTGAGCCCATTAGTAAACCACCAAAGATCTTCTAACGTTGTTTCATTGTCCATTTACTCCCCTAGTTTCGTGGTTTAATCGTAAGCCGACAATTCAATTTTCCAAATCACAAAATTTGTTTTCACTATGCTTAAAAATAGCCACTTGGCATTTTCTATTAAAAAAAAAAACAACTAATGTTGTAGTGACAAGTTTAATTCTCTGGCTTTAATTCTTTTGGTTTTGTGCAGCCTTTTCAGACGCGGTGGAGGAGGAACGTCAAGTCATTGTGTTTACAAACGCAGAACACCATCAGTAGTTTGAGATGTTTTGCAAACTGTGAACATAAAATGTCATAATTGCTCAGGCTTTGAAGCATAATGCTGCCAGCACTGTTTAAAACTTGGATCAAGTTTTAAAGAAGAATTTTGTAGGATTCCTAAATAGTTTTAAGAAATGTCACAAATCTTTGTGGCAAACTTGTCCTTGACAGATTTTTAAGCCCCCTTCTGGCTTGGGGCTCCAGATTATCCTAAAACTTTTAGTCTTTGGGCTGAAGCTACTTTGAAACATGCTTATGTTTAGCTTTATTAAGTCATTTGAATATCTTAACTTGGTGGGTTCAAAATTTGTCATCCGCCCCCACTTGGGGTCACGATTCAGAAAGTCTTCAAAGCTTAAATTTGAAAGTAATACATTGAGATGAAAGTGATACATTGGCTGCCATTACTTAACTAACTCTGTGGAAATCAGGGTCACAACCTCCTCCCCGGTGACTTATGAGGATGAAAAGCTGAAAGGTTTGGGAACTACAGGTTTAAAAGAAAAATTAAAAAAAACATGAAGAGTACATTTTCTCTCTGATCCCTTCAAATCCTCCTGTAATTCTTTCAGCTCTACAGAAAAATATCTTGTTCTTCCCATTTTTCTCTGGTTGTTGCCTCGCTCAGCAGCCTCTCCTTGCTGAGTACCAGTCACATGCTCTCTGAGGAGCGGCGATGCAGCCGAGCAGGACGTGAACAGCAGCTCCGCAGAGTGTTTGGGTGAAACGGAGAAGCTTCGCGCCGTGCAGGGATCTTGTGATGAGATGCTGCCTCATCGAGGACATTCTTCCACTTCAAAGCCCCCCAGAGGATTCTGGGGACACTGGTTGAATAGACACCGAGGGAGGGGTGCAGAGACGGGGAACAGGTGCAGAAAGGGAGGGGGCGGGGGTGCTGGGGGTGGGGGCACTCCCGCTGCCATCTGCTTTCTGTTTTGGTTTTGAGGTTCTTTAAACGCCCCGTGCTGACACGCTCCCCTGGCCAGTCGCCCCGTGCCCCGTAACCATGGCGCCACGATTCAGATTGACCCCTGCACATGTGCCGAGTCAGCCACGGGGGTCTGCATCTTTTGTGACCGGCCATGGGAGAGAAAATGAAGAGGAGGGGGAGGTGGGAGACGGAGACAAGGGCGTAAAAAGAACACCCGCCAGTCATTCACTTTTGTTAAGTGAAGCAGCAGAGGGAGGAGATTTGAAGCCATGTGGCAGGAAAACGCAGGAAGATTCTCTTAAGTGAGCCATCCTATTTTTCTCTCAACTCATTTCGCTTTGCTTATCTCAACAGGTGATCAACTTGAGAACTGACAGCCAAGATGACAGCCATTGAGAGCAAAGAAGAGATCAGCGACACGGACAGTGGGATTATCTTGCACTCTGGTAAGGACAACACCAAAGAGGAATCCAATATCAGCACAGTTCACACTTCATTGTTCACATGATTAAATCAGGATAAAGTCACTGCTGCTTGGGAATCGACGTTTTCACATCGTGTCAAATGGAAACTACAATAGTCTTATTTTATAGTGCAAGTTAAGGTAGCATAGAAGTGTAGAGTAGAAGGAGAAGGACGCATGGTTTTTAACATCTTTATTCACAAACTAGTGTGAACAGAATGACTCATGGTTTGGGATGGGCATTCTTTACTCAAATATCTAATTAAAATCGAGTGCAACTAGTTAGTAAAAACAGTCCACCTGTGTGTCACTTAATCTCAGTTAAAAGAAAAACAACAAAAAAATCAGCTGTTCTGTGAACGCCTTGGGTTTTCTGGAAAACATTATTGAACAAACAGCATCATGAAAACCAAGAAACACCTCTGGAAATGGGTTTACCGGCGCCCTCCGAGCTAAGATGTGTTTGTAATTGCTGCAGGCCCAGACAGCCCCACCTCTCCGTTGAAGGACCCGACCACTCACACCAGAGTCCTGAAACTGAAGCATCAGTCTCTGGAAGAGCGTCTGGAGCTCTGCCTGCTGGAGCTTCGAAAACTCTGCATCAGGGAGGCGGTAAGTGACCCCCTGGAAACTCAGGAGATAGTTCAATGTTTTAGCTAACATTCTCTCTAAACAGTCACATCATATTTAACTTCTTATCGTGAGACTTAGTCTTGTCCCGTCGTCGGACGTCCTGCTTTGCCTCCACAGGAACTGACTGGCTCAGTCCCCTCAGACTTTCCTCTGCTGCCCGATGAGAAGCCGCCTCGGGTCAGGAGGAGGATCGGAGCGTCTTTCAAGCTGGACGAAGGTCTGATCCGTCAGAACCAGCAGGTACCAAACGCCACCTCGCCGGTCCTTGCTGTGGATGGAGCAGGGGGGGGGTGAAATAAGTTTCCATGTTTCGCTTTGTCCCAGGATCCAGAGTTGCAAGCTCTGGAAACCGACTTGGCAGTCCAGCGGCAGATTTACGAGGCGGCCCGAAAACTCTCCCTCGAAGAGAACCTCAGCAAACCACAGAAGAAGAGCCGGCTCCAGCAGTGCAAAAGGGAAGAGAAGAAAGTGAAGGATCTGCAGGAGGCCGTTTTCCAGCACAGGATCAAGAGCGAGTGCAACTCACCGTGCATCTCCATCTCAAGCAGCCCGAGTAAAGGTGAGTGAAGCCGCTGCCCCCCGGAGGACGAGCCGCGCAATGCAGGGAGTGTGACAAAGATGTTTCATCTTCTCTGCAGATACGTCTGATGACAGCTCCCTTTCTGATGTGGTGGCTCTGGATGATGGTGAGTTTTACACATCCGTTACCGAGGTAACACCACACTGTAAAACAGACTCTGAAGTAAACAGAATATGACCTTTACATTTTTTTATATATAAATTTCCTTTTTAGACTGTAAGATATAAACATTTTCTTTGTTGTTTCTTGCTGTTCTCTCCAGATGTAGATTCGTCTTGCCCACTCTCACCTCCAGCGTTGGACACCTCAGAGTCAGACCCCCTGCAGTCGCCTCATCAGTCTCCAGGCCCGCCTGCTGTGGAGCACGAACGCTCCCCAATCCAGAACTCCCCGTGGAAAGAATCCAGTCTGGATCAGCCCTACCAGAGATCGACAAAACCTCAAACACCTAGCAGAAGCAGGTCCAGGTAAGAGAGGTCTGAGACAAATTGAGACGTACCGATTCAGCGTCTTCAGGGTTTTTAAAGTTAGTCTTTAAAGGACGTTGGGGCAAAAACACCGTCCCGCTTTACACTGTGGACACTCCTACATGTTTGTGATTTTTTTTAACAGCATGCGTTGTCTTTCTGAGTGCTTTTGTTCCTGCTTTATTGTGTGCAGTAGTCCAGCAGGAGCTCCGGTGTCTGCTGAGAGCTGCAGGATTCCTCTGACTCAGTTCGTCAGGAACTCTGCTTTACGAAACAACCATTCCACCAGCGCCCCCTCCACTCCAGAGCTGCTCGTACGCCGACAGTACTCCCAATCCTTCAGGTGAACAGACCGTTCATGTCCAAAGTAACACTCACAGAGCCTAACAACGTGTGCACCGCAGCAGGCTCCTGTAGTATGCTTTATATTTGAGTAAAGCGTAAAAAGCATTCTTACAAGTCAGAATTAAATTGATAATGAAGTCTGAGATGTTCATATGTTTTAACTTTTAATGCCTGGACAGGTTTTGCAGACGTAGGGTTCATTGGAATGGATTTTTTTGTGAATAGCCTCAAATCTCACGAAGGAGAAATTTTAAAAAGGCATTCCCGGTTCCACATTTAATGTGATGTGAATACAGGATACACAAAAAGCAGTTTCTGCCATTTCCTTCACAAAGCCTGTGTCTCTGCAATGGATGTCATTTTATGGCTGTGTTAGGAAGTGCACACATAGTTAGGTAGATGTTAGAAGATTTATCTCCAAAATCAGAGAAGTGCAGCTGTAATCGGCGGAAGAGAGAAAGTCAGCTTTTGTTGCTGAATGAAAAGCCGAGTAGATGAACAAAGTTTTATCTTTTAATCTTTTTTTTTTGTCATCATTTATGAAAACGGAACATTTTCAGCTAGATCAGAAGTAAAAGAACTCAAAGCCAAGTGATAAAAGCCATGAATTTCCTCTTTAACGTGTCGTCAAACAGGAAGTCAGCTGGTTTGAGGAACACGCTCAGACTAAACCGACAACCGAATAATAAAAAAAAAAAGATGCTCGGAAAAATGTGTTGCCATATTTGTTATGCCGGTACTTTTACAGCCACTGATTGTCTTATGTCTCCACAGACTTCCCAAAAAGAAGCTGACTGTCGACATGGAGCGGCTCGGCTCGGAGAGCTGCCGCGGCCGGGTCCGCCCGCCTCTGCAGCGGTGCGGCCCAGAAACCGTGGCGCGCTCTCCGGAGTTCTCCCCTCCACGGCCGTACCAGTGCAGCTCAGAGGACAGCAGCTCAGAGCACTCCTCATCCTCCTTCATCTGCTCTCCTGGAAGGGACAGACCCACCGATATTCCCAAGCTCTGCCCACCGCCTTACGGATTCCACTTCGGGGCACAGACGAAGGAGCTGTCCTGTTTCCGCGGCCTCCACAACAGCCCCAGACAGGTCAGACCCACGCCAGGAAATGGGCCTCTGTCGCCTCGAGACTCGGACACGGGGAAGAGCTTCCCGACCGCGACTCCAGGGGCTCACAATCTGCAAAGAGGAACTCCGTGCCAGAGGAGCATCCTGAAGCCCCCCCCACCGTACACCAGGCTGGTCCGAACCCCTTCGCTGAAAGACTACCCGAACCACGCCGTCAGGCTGCTGCCCCGGGAGATCGTGTCAGAGGAGCTGAAGTCCTGGCACCAGAGGAATCAGCTGCAGAAGTTCTGGCCGGGCTGCGGAGAACATCAGAGCGTCATGAGCCCGACCTCTCCTCACCTGCCCCCCTTTGAACAGGTCGGTACTGAACAAACACTGGTACCGTTAACATCTGTGTGGCTGACAGGGATAAGTAGCCATGCATTGCGTCTGCAGAGCTAAAAATCTCAGTTTTGTAATTATAAGGAAATTGGTACATACCCGCACTAAATTTAATGAGTTTAGTTTTGCATAAATGAGCCGTTTATGGCCTAGATTTATGCTCCTTTTCTGGGTCTATAAAGTAGCAACAGCTATTAAATTTGAATTGGATTTTTAATTATTCATTAAAAAGTAAGGCACCTTTAATACCCATGTAAAAGAAATTTGACAAAGTAATTTAATGTCTTGAAATTGACCTGTCTCTTTAAGAAGCTCCTACTTTTTCTGTCACTCCACCTTCAGCGCATCATCACAGCTATGCTTTTCATTATGCCATTTACAACCGAATGAGAAGTAGTCTGTATGATGAACTCAGCAGGTGCGCAGTTCCACCAGGTGTTTGCTAATTGTTGCTGCTGCTAGTCTGGAGGAGCCGGGTGCTGAAGGTGCGAGGGAGGGGTTCTCTGTGACAAAGAAACTTTACTCGAGGGCACAGCCTCCCTGATTATCTTCCCAACAACCCTGACCAGCTTCCCTGTCCCGGCTGAATAAAAACATTCCCACAGCATGACTCTGCTACTACCATGTTTCACTGTGGGTGTCATGTATTCAGGATGGTGGGGTGTGTTGACATATAGTGTTTAGCATGTTAGCCAAGTAACTGTGTCTACTTGGCTTGTAGTGAACTGCACAGTTTGCTGCACTTCCAGAAATGTCACACAGATAACGTTAACAGATTCTCCCACCTGGGTGTGACGTATAATTATCCATCTGCTTGGGTTCATCCATCACATAAGATCCTCTAAAAATACATAGATGACGTGGTGGCGAAATTAGAAAATCGCAAAAGCGTGGCGCATGAACATCTGTATCGTGTCATGACATAAATGAAACGACATATAGCTTCTGCTGAGTGTGTGTCACTGATGTGATGGCCTTTTCCTCAGGGTTCGGGTAACCTGGTCCTCCAGAGAGCCGCAGACGGGACTCCACTCCAGTGGTTTGTGGCCGAGGACGCTGAAATCGTGAGCCAGGTGTAACCTGCACCTGTCCAGCTCGTTCCCGTTTATTTATCTCTGTATTTATTGAGACTTTAGACTCTCTGTGAGATTGTTGACACGGTGCAGAAAAGGTGGGCCTGTTGGTACCAGTATGGTAATTATTTATAATTTAACGTAAGGTGGAACGCCAGCTTTATTTATTTTAGGTCGTCTCTTATTAGACTGTAGCTAAAGCGAGGCTCATGCAATCTTAAAAGATTTGTTAAATGGACCACAGATTTTTTTTTTTTCCCTTTGTGGCTGGCACACATTTTTATACACAAACGTCACCTCCTGTAGCCGTCTTATAGGTTTTCACATTAATATAATTTGACTATATTTATTTAAGTTTTTCCCTTGCAAAATAGATTTATAACAATTTTGAGACCTTATTAGACCTACCCAAATGTTTTATTTTTATGACTTGCTGACACCTTTTACAGTGGTTTGATGAATGTTTTAACTGCAGTATGCCGTGCTCTTACTAACCGCATGATTGTGTGAGTGTTGAGAATTTTTTTTTTTGTATATTTATAATAAAACATTTAAAAACAAGTGATGGATAATGGCTTTATTCTGGAAGCTAAATCCTTGAAGAGAATGAGGGTGGAGTATTCCAAAGTTTTTACGGGTCATGGCTCAGCCTCTCCTTCGTGAATCTTCCACATGATGCAAGTCAGCATTACGACGCAGAAAAGCACAAACAGGTTGGTGCAGATCCGCGCCCATCGGCAGCGGTGCAGCCGGACCAGCAGAGGATCCTGCCTGCATGGAGACCCATACCTAAAGGAGGCAGACGCTCATTGTTTGTCCACACAAAACAATCACTATGACTTATTAATTTATTGTTTGTTTTTTTTTTAAAGTAATGTCGCATTTACTTACGTGCCAATGGAGATTTGTCTCTGGATAGTTGCCGTTTTTCTTTCCTTTCCTTTGATTAGTGCAGCTGCTTTGGCTTTCTGTCTTTGTCGCAGAGAGTCCAGAGAGAGGCTGCAGCAAAGCCACAAAGGCTTGCTATTAAAATGACGTAATGTTTGCTCAAGTTACGCAAAAATAACCACAAAAACCCTTATTACCTATTTGCCACTTTTATGGACAAGAAGTGAACCAGTTTAAAAAAAAAAGTAAACCAGATGTCCATCTGGGATAAAAGGTTGTATGTAAAGTGAAAATCGAGTAAAGCTTTAAGTAAAATATTACAATAACTTAAGTTCAAGTATACTTAATTGGAATAATTGAAAAAATAAAAAGATTGTGAAAAGCCTTAAATGTAACTTTAATTGCAGTAGTGTAATCCCACACTGTAAAAACAAATCCAAACTTTAGTTTAAAGTTAGCTGGGGGAAAAAAAATTTCCGTTAAGATTTATTTTAAATATTCATGCCAGAATTACAGTTACACCAAACAATTCTTAGAAAAAAAATACAACAGTTTTATTATTGCCATGCTTCACCTTTTTTAGCTGCTCAGTGTGTTTAATCAGTAATACAAGTACTGATATTAATTTTAAGTAGAGCAGATGTTTGTTGATATTAATAAATTGGGAAATGGAACCAATATGCAAAAGCAAATTAGAAGCTCTTTGGTATCATTAAAAAAAAACATTTTTAAAATAATTTCTCTAGAGAATTTTTTACTTTCTAGAGCAGGGGAAGTGGGCATCATTCATAAGAAAAATTAAACTACAACCTCTAATAAGGTCACTGAGGCTACTGAGAGAATCCCATACTTTCTGTTGTGCGTATTTGAAGGAATCATTTCCTCTGTCGGATGGCTCTCTGGGCTGGGAGCAGAAAGGTCCACAAGACAATCTCCTGGTGGATCTGGGTTTGGTTGTCTGAAAACAAAACTTGTTAAAAGAAAATTGAAAACATGTGGTCCAGATAAAAGCAGAACGTTTATTTCACACTGCACCTTTCATTCAAGAGGTGGCTGTCCTCTTGGGTAAACACAGAACTACAGGCATCTAAGCTCAGGGATGGAGACAGGTGTGGAGGAGAGTTTTTCTTCCAGGATGAGGTCCTCTTCCTTGAATCTCGCTTCTTCTTCTCCTGTTTGGAAGGACATTATGCCAATTATGGCGGCAAGACTTTAGGAGAGTTCACCAAGGAAACCTTCTCACCAGATTTGGGCTGGAAATGATTGATGCGCTGACTCTCCTTCGTAAGACACTCTGGAAATAAACAGACAAAACTGAAGTAAGAAGGCAGGATGTTATTAGGAGATCCATTCTTCTGCATGATGAAACCTGCATACCTGATTAGAGTTTCTCCTCTTCCTGTCCTCCTGTCTTTCTGGTTCTGCTGTAAGAGAACCAGAAGTGTTTAGACAGCATCAAAACACTAGTGGATGAACCGAGACCCCAACAAACCTGGGATGGTTCTGGGATGATTGCTGTGTCTGCAGGAGCTCAGCTGCTGCTGCTGCTGCTGCAGACTGTTTTTGGCTTCTTCCAACTCTGCTAAATGTCTGTCATGACGCCTCCTCAGACTCTCCACGTGAGCCACCATGAGCTCCACAGCACGACTCACCCGAGCCTCCTATGAAAATAAACCACAAGTTACAACAATTTGAAGCTATGAGGGAGCAAAGATTTTATCTCTCTAGATAAATCACTTAAAAACTAATGATCTTAAACCCCAATAAATCAGTGAAGGAGATTCACATTATATTGTTTCTTTAAACAATATAATGTTTAAAGAACATTATATTGTTCTTTAAACAATATAAAGAATTGTTTATATTCTTTATAAACAATAAAGAATATACACTTTATAGTTTAAATAAATAAACAATATTTATTGTTTATTTATAATTATAATTATATAATTACTATATAATTATATAATTATTATATAATTATTATATAATTATAATTATAATGTTTAATTATAATTAAACATTATAATGTTTAATTATAAACATATTTCAGGTGAGCAGACAGGTGAATAATTCGCGTTTTACATCTATTTGCGTATTTCCTTTTAGGTCTCAACTGCTTCTAGAAATAATGCAAGTGCTTAAAAAAATGACTACCCGGACATTTTCTGGCAATAAGTTAATGTTTTTTTGTTTGTTTGTTTGTTTGTTTTGCCGTCTGGAAAATTAGCCGTTTCAAAAACCTCTCGATTATTAAGTTGCAACTGCCAGGCACAGCCCGTTACCTAGCAACTCCAGTCGAGTTGAGCCACTCGCCTAGCAACTCTAGCAGAGGCTAACCTAGCAACCCAAGTTTTACTGCTGTACAATGAAAAGACAAGAATTTTGTTGTTGACTTATTATTGCTGCGTTCTGATGGTTGAGGAGACGCTACGTCTTCTGTTTCAGGGTCAAAGATGTACGGTTGCATCTATTTACACCATTTTCACTTGTGTAAAATGTAAGGGTTGAAATGGAGGGCGTGGCCAGCAGCAGCTTATACGGATTTAAAGAGACAGGAGGCCCCAAAACATCTCATTCTGAAGGGAGCTCAAAACAGGCAAGAATCATCATCTGTCCCCTTTCATGCTGTTTAACAGTAATAAACATAACCTTCATGTACCTGGTGGACGGCACCGAGCACCTCGGCTGTACTGGAGATCCGCTCTACTGTCCCTCCGAGGATGTCCAGAGAAAGCTCCAGCCTCTGCAGGATGCTGCTGCGTTTACTGTCCAAACACAGCCCCTTCAATGTCTGAAAACACACACAATCATATCTACTTCCTCTGACCCAAACTCCAACCTTCCAACAGAACGAGCCTAAACATACAGTACGAGCGACAACAAAGTGGTTTAGACCAAAGCATATTCATGAGTTAGAATGCCCTAGTCAAAGTTCAGACCTAAATCCAACTGAGAATCTGTGGCAACACTGTATAGTTAATGATCCCAGAGGTTCACCATTTATTCTGACTGAGTTTGAGGCATTTCTGTTCAGAAATATGGGCAAAAGTTTACAAATGCATGCTTGGTTCAACTTCACAACGAGCCTCTACATCCTGTTGGCATTTCAAAACACCACTGAAATTTGTGTCTGTGAAGTAAAGAAAAACTCCAAGAGGTGTGAGCATTTTTGCAAGTCATTTTAGAATACTGCGAGCATCTCGATCACATCCACACAGTGCACCTCCAGGGTCTCCCTGCCTCGGCTGAGCTCCAGGTGGATGTTCTCCTCGGCCAGGTTGCGTGCGTGCTCCTCCGACTGCAGCCTCTGTTTCAGAGTGTACTGATCGCAGCGGAAGGCCAGGGCGATCTGAGAGAAGGCCGTCTGGGCACATAAACAGCTTTCAGTCCTCAGGTGGAAATTTGGAATATGGTTGATTTTTTTTTTTTTAATGTATTTAATACACTTAATACACACAAATCAAATACAATCAGGTTGATGAAGATGTTAAATAACTTGTTTGTAAAAGTTTTACCTCCAAGTCCTTTTCTGTCATGTCCACACTGTTAAAAAAAAAGCAGGCAAAAGCTTAATAAAAGGTTTAAACTAATTTCTATGCTATATATTGTCATTATGCGTCTCACCTGTTGAGGCCTACACGCTCTATGATGGACAGCTCGCTCCAGCAGGTCACCGGTGGCTCCTCCTGACTGCTTTCTGTCAGAAACATGAGCCCAGGTTGAACGCAAAGCCAGATCACCCACTGATCCTTTTATTTATCCCTCTTTCAGATTCTACCTTCCTCACTGTCATTGCTGTCAGTCATGGTGGATAAATGGTGTCCGTTTGTCTCTGCGTCAGGAGCAAACCCCTACAGACACAAATATTTGAGGTATTAGAGATAAACGTGTCTGTATACAGATATAAATGTTGCAGCTGATGGTAGATAATTCGACTCACCTCCATGCTCGTCAGTGTCGCGTACACAAGAGTAAAAGGTGTGCATCAGCTGATTTCACGTTTCAGGGTGCGAGGTTTACTGTCGGACGTCTGCCCTCGATACATTCCTCACTCTGCGTTTCTCCTGCCCTGAGACTAGATAATCCCATTAAGAGATCCACAGTCAAAGCAGAGCAGGATCGCTCACACAAGAGGCTCATGGGAAGCTGTGTTTCATACTTGTTAAACACAGACGCGGTGAAACATCCAGCCAGAGTTGTGCCTAAAGCTACGTGATGGCTACCAACTTCTTGATTTTAAAACTGAAGTTGGTGTTTTGTTCAACTCAATAATACTTTACTAATCCCAAAGGCTTAATAAATGTTATTCTAAATCATATTACCCAATTCTCTTGTAGATGCTGATGGCTGTGGACGGGGAGTGGGAAGAGGATTTCCTGTAGCAGTCTGTATTACAACAAATTTGAAGGAGGCTCTGACTACAAACATTGTTATATAACTGTTAAATAGGTTGTTCATAATTTATCATTTCACTCTTGAAAAAGCATAGTTAAAAAAGGCCAGTTTTTTTTCTAACCAGGTTTTAAGGAATAGTAAAGCTTTTCATAACAAAGTTCTCTTTAAGTCATTCTACAGAAAATCTTTGATTTGGGTTAAATGCGTTTGGTTTGCTTCCACGGGTTTCTCAAATTTTGGTTCATTGGGTTAGATGTGTGGGCCTCCTTGCTCATGCACACCTTCTCAGCTGTGTCTAAAGTTTTCTGTGTGTTAAACGCTAGAGGAAACAAACACACCAATATACTTAAAAGCAATAATGAACTTTCTGTAGGTGTGAACATGAACAGGGTGTAAATAATAGCTTTAGAAACTCGTTTAATTATGAAATTTCTCAACTTAAAGCGCATCACATTGGCCCACCACTCCTGGCCCTGATTATACATCCAAACAAACTAACTTCTCTACAAATGTTACAGTCAATGCTCTACTAAACACCATCTCTATTAGCTGTGCTTTTTTATTCACTTTTTTCCCCAATTGTGACAATACCATCAGCTCCCATTAATGACCTAAAAACGAGCCATAGGCTGACATCCATTACTTCCGTAAACAGTCCGCTGCCCTGTGACGTCAACGTTCTTCTGCGCATGCGGGTCGCTTTAAACCGTTCACACTGAATTCTGGTTTTATTTAAATTAGTACAAAATCTTACTTTAGCAATAAAAAAATTTTTAACTGAGCACCAAGACCTGCTGTGTGACCTGCTGAGTTTCCACTATACCTCCCCACAGTGAGGGCAAATTTTAGGTTTTCAATGTCAACTTATTTGCTTAGATGAGAAAAATGCTTTGACCAGCAACAGCAGAAAGATTCAAACCCACCTGTTTTCAAATGCAGGAAGGCGTTGCTGCAGTCACAGCTTTAGATGCGTATCCCAGCATGGAGAACTTCTGCAGGTCTGCTAATGAACCTTTGTTTGATTCAGGTGTGTTGAACCAGGGAAGGAAAGAAAACATGCAGGATACTGGCCCTGGAGTACTCACTTTGACATCCCTGCAGTAAGGTATGTGGCAGTAAGCTTAGCTCAGGGGTGCCCAGTCGGTCCGCCAGAGCCGGCATCCTGCGTGTTTTAGTTTTCTCCCTGGTTTTACACACCTGCATCAAATGATGGCTTGTTAGAAGGCCTAAGCAGAACACTGACTTGCTGAGGAGGTTGTTACAACCACTTGGGAGAGAACTAAAACATGCAGAATGCCGGCCCTTGAGGACCAACTTTGGACACCCCTGGCTTGGCTACATGCGAAACACAAAACAAAGTGTTAAGCTGAAAAGCAACTAAACCCCTAAAATAAATGAATAAATCACACTGAGCAACATACTGGAGTTTCTCTGCTTTTATTCATAGAAAAACGAGCATTTAATAGAGGCGCTGTGGTTTTCCCATGGTGCTCTTAATGTACAGGGCACGCACGTTCTGCCAGTTCTTCTTCAGCAAAGACACCAAGAAGTTGACGGCCAAGTGGATGTTGTAGACAAGTTCGTCTTCAGTCATCTTCACGTGTCCGACAGCCACAGCCAGACAGAGCACCTAAAACACAGCCAGCGTTACTACAGAGTAATGGCATCCAACACGACTTTAAATGCTTCACCGAAGCTGCTAGAAGAGCTGACGGTACCTTCTTCATCTGGAACTTGATGGTGGATTTGACCTCGTCCACCTTTGTGTTCAGGTTCTCGTTGTGGGTGAGAAGGGAAGGGAACTTGCCAGCCTTGTTCAGCCCAGGACCCAAGATACGAGGAATCTGCTTGATCAGAGACTCAGAGGCCAGGAAGGCATCGTACTTCTTGGCTGCAGGAAGGGAGGGAGAAAAAAAAAACATCACTATGGAGTTTGAATCTGACTTCAAACTGATCAAGTTTGTCATTCAGCCGACTGAACCTACCGAGTTTCTTGACCAGCTTTTTGTTCTTGTTGAGCTTTTTGAGAGCTTCAATGTCCATGTGAGGAAGATCTGCAGCCTTGGCTTCATCGCAGTGCTGCTGGTCTCCCAGGACGCACACAGAGAACTTGGGCCTGGGGAGGGTCTTCAGCCTGCATGTCAACCACAGTGAACCACAGGATAAACCAAAACACAAGGACACTCAACGGCAGAAACACTGATTGGTCATCTTCCAATCTTCTGGAAGAAGGCATCCAACATTTATCTCTAAAATCATAGTCAAATAGATGCATCAAACATCACTTTTTTTTTTTTTTTTGCTCTACAGGAAACCAAAGTGCGATTATCTTTTAAACCATTCGTGCACAGTGATCACCACCCCTATTCAAAAGCTGGTTTCGTCATCTAGATATTCGTGATATACTTACAAACCACATTGCATATCCGTAATTAATATAATTATCAATATTGCAAAATATGGATTTGATGTTGGGAGGACATCCAGGAAGCACAAATCATCCCCACCAGGTGCATTTTACCTCAAATTTTAAACTGGATTCTAACTACACTATAAAACAGCAGCATTTTAACAAAACTAATTTATTAGTTAGGACATGTAGGNTATGCCCTTTTACATTTGCCCAATAATTTATGGCTAGTTGTTTTCTTCTAAGTTCTAGTGGCATCTCCCCCATTTCAACTTGTAAAGCTGATACTGGGGTTGTTTTCATTGCTCCACAACAAGTTCTTAAAGCCTGATATTGTATTCTATCTATTTCTTTTAGTAAACTATTAGAAGCTGAATTATATACAATACATCCGTAATCAATTAACTTCTGCAGGTCTGCTAATGAACCTTTGTTTGATTCAGGTGTGTTGAACCAGGGAAGGAAAGAAAACATGCAGGATACTGGCCCTGGAGTACTCACTTTGACATCCCTGAAGAAGGTATGTGGCAGTAAGCTTAGCTCAGGGGTGCCCAGTCGGTCCGCCAGAGCCGGCATCCTGCGTGTTTTAGTTTTCTCCCTGGTTTTACACACCTGCATCAAATGATGGCTTGTTAGAAGGCCTAAGCAGAACACTGACTTGATGAGGAGGTTGTTACAGCCACTAGGAAGAGAACTAAAACATGCAGAATGCCGGCCCTTGAGGACCGACTTTGGACACCCCTGGCTTGGCTACATGCAAAGATACACAAAATTGAATATGTCCTTTTGACCTTGTGCACAAAAAGATTTTACATTGAAACACAAAAGATAGTTATAAAACAAAGTGTTAAGCTGAAAAGCAACTAAACCCCTAAAATAAATGAATAAATCACACTGAGCAACATACTGGAGTTTCTCTGCTTTTATTCATAGAAAAACAAGCATTTAATAGAGGCGCTGTGGTTTTCCCATGGTGCTCTTAATGTACAGGGCACGCACGTTCTGCCAGTTCTTCTTCAGCAAAGACACCAAGAAGTTGACGGCCAAGTGGATGTTGTAGACAAGTTCGTCTTCAGTCATCTTCACGTGTCCGACAGCCACAGCCAGACAGAGCACCTAAAACACAGCCAGCGTTACTACAGAGTAATGGCATCCAACACGACTTTAAATGCTTCACCGAAGCTGCTAGAAGAGCTGACGGTACCTTCTTCATCTGGAACTTGATGGTGGATTTGACCTCGTCCACCTTTGTGTTCAGGTTCTCGTTGTGGGTGAGAAGGGAAGGGAACTTGCCAGCCTTGTTCAGCCCAGGACCCAAGATACGAGGAATCTGCTTGATCAGAGACTCAGAGGCCAGGAAGGCATCGTACTTCTTGGCTGCAGGAAGGGAGGGAGAAAAAAAAAACATCACTATGGAGTTTGAATCTGACTTCAAACTGATCAAGTTTGTCATTCAGCCGACTGAACCTACCGAGTTTCTTGACCAGCTTTTTGTTCTTGTTGAGCTTTTTGAGAGCTTCAATGTCCATGTGAGGAAGATCTGCAGCCTTGGCTTCATCGCAGTGCTGCTGGTCTCCCAGGACGCACACAGAGAACTTGGGCCTGGGGAGGGTCTTCAGCCTGCATGTCAACCACAGTGAACCACAGGATAAACCAAAACACAAGGACACTCAACGGCAGAAACACTGATTGGTCATCTTCCAATCTTCTGAAAGAAAGCATCCAACATTTATCTCTAAAATCATAGTCAAATAGATGCATCAAACATCACTTTTTTTTTTTTTTTTGCTCTACAGGAAACCAAAGTGCGATTATCTTTTAAACCATTCGTGCACAGTGATCACCACCCCTATTCAAAAGCTGGTTTCGTCATCTAGATATTCGTGATATACTTACAAACCACATTGCATATCCGTAATTAATATAATTATCAATATTGCAAAATATGGATTTGATGTTGGGAGGACATCCAGGAAGCACAAATCATCCCCACCAGGTGCATTTTACCTCAAATTTTAAACTGGATTCTAACTACACTATAAAACAGCAGCACTTTAACACAAAACTAATTTATTAGTTAGGACATGTAGGTAAAAGCATAAATAAAATAAAAAAAATAAAAACTGATGTGTGAACTGTGGCAATCCATGATCTGTCCCAGAATAATTCTGGGAGGGGATTTTTATTTCTTGTATTTCATTGCAATTGTAAAACAATACTTTGATCATAATTTTCTGTCAAAACATTTTTTGTGAATTGTTATCTTTGAACTAAATTCTGACAATCATTTATTAAAGGAATTCTAACATTGTTTGGGTAAAAAGATTGCTATTACAGCAAGAAATATTTGACTTGACGCCATAAATGTTCCGCTTTGTAGATCTACTTTTTTTTTTCTTTTGTAATGATCCGGACACATTTCTTTTAGTAAATGAGTTAGCGGTATGGATCGAGCTTCGGGGACAGATTGTGGAGTGACAAACTGCAAGGAAAAAGTGTCATTTCCAAGATTCACCTCCCTGATTTTTTTTTTCTGTAATAAAGAGAAAGTCTTACCCATACCACTGCAGTGGTTGGTGTCCTGCTGACCCTCATGGTAACAGTAACATGGTCGGCATGAGGGCGTGCAGCCACTCAAAGCCTCCCCTCATGTTTTAAGACCCAGGGTCGGGGTCCGTCTGCGTCGCGACACCAGCCGAAACTGAGTGGGCTCAGTCAGACTACCCAGCTACTTATCCATGCTTGTTCCTGTCCTGTCTGGGCTTTCAAGAATTTACCCTTTTGTTTTCCTCTTTTAGAAAAATGGCTAAATCTGACCTCAGACAGGGTTGGAAGCAAACAGGGAAAAGGTTGGGTGAAACAGTGAAGTGGCGAACCTGACAGTGCCGGAGAAACGCTTGTCCTTCTGAGGATCGTAGTTTTTAAGGCTGATCTGCAGCTCCACGCTCTCCACGAACCTAACAACAAATACATCGTTTTAAATTAGTCTCGTTTTAAAATCTATTTTGCAAAAGTACAAACTTTAACTTCAGAGGCATGCACTTACTTCCTTGGCTTGGTCACGGAGCCCTGCAGGACCTCCTTCACAGCTTCATACAACGTATCCCTGGAAACCTTACTGTACAAAAAAAAATAAAATAAAATAAAAACCCATAAAGTTCATGACTCCTCAGTTTGACCAAACACATTCCGACTCTAGAAAATTAGTTTGCCATTTCTTATATTTAAGATGAGCAGGTATGTCTGCAAAGATTTCAAAAGGTAACAACTTTTTTTCTGAACATTATGTTTTCACCATTAACAAATAATATCCCCTGGAAAAAAAGGCATTCAGATTGCATTCTTTTCAAAAGCAGATAATATAATTAGTAGAATTACACTTTAGTATGATGTTTGAGCAGGACAATCAACCATGTGCGCACTAATAAAATCTTTCAATTTCTTTCTGGGATTTGAGTACATTTTACGATTTAAAGTTTATGAGTGTAAGCAACCGGGCAAACCAACTCACTAATGCCCTTCTGTTTCATGTCCTATCAAGTGTTACCATTTAAATTGTGAAAATGTTTTCTACTGTAACAAGCCCGACTTTTAGGAATAATAATGGAACATTGTCAATTTAGTAATTAAACCTTTTCTAACTAGTGAAAAACGCAGCTAACATTTACCATAGAACAGATGTATGGCTTATTATTTGTAAAATGTATATTTTTGTGGTGGAGGGAGCAGCAAACATTAATTGTTGGGATGAAAACCCAGGTGTTAAAGTGAAAATAACGTGGTATATTATACTATCTGTACCAATAAATTCGGTAAGAGCTACTCGTGGGTCGCTGCAAAGCTATGACGCTAAAACTCTTAAAATGGCTTCAAAGTGCGGTAAAAATAAGATGAATATAATCTGAAATGAGCGATGAAACTATAAACCCCCAAAATCAGTGAAAAAATGCTCTAAACCATGCAGATGGATTTGGATGTTTGTTTAAAAAGCTGAGTGACGTTTCCTTCGGGTTCACCGGCTGGCGAACCGGTGGCATGTTAAAGATTTAGATTATTAGAAGAAAAAATACCGAACAAAAGCAAAACTTTCACACTTTAATAAGTTTGTAAAGCCCATACAACTAATTCGGCTGCACTAGTACACACGTATAATCACTGTTTAACGTATTAATTGGTTAAGTCATGCTAACCTCATTTTAGCGGCTTGTCCCCGACGTCGCGCTACGCTGAAAAAGGAAGTGCTGAAGGAAGTTACGCAAAATAAAGGCGCGCTACGTCATTCAGAGAGCGCTTTTTTAAACTAAACTTTATTCAGCCGGTACAATATAACACAGGCTTCACACATCCTATTTATTTAAAAACGCATCAGTAAATAGTTAATTATTGAATAATAAAGTTTAACATCATGTAATTTTATTTCTTCTAATTAATTTGATCGAGCCACCTGTAAAAAAATATGAGTATTGACATTTGAACACTGAAAATGGTGATAGATAGATAGATAGATAGATAGATGATAGATAGATAGATAGATAGATAGATAGAAACGTTGTTCCTTTTCTATACAGTTCAGTGAGGAAAAAATAGCTTTTTTAACCAACTTAAATGTTTTATGACTTAGAAATTTCAGATAAAGATATTATTAATGGTATTTTTTTTTAAATCTGTCCAAAACATTCTGGTGCTTTGAAGGAGGTGATTGCCTTCTAAACCTAAACATTGTTTGTAACATGAGCTAGACCGCGTGTCAAACTCGAGGCCCGTGGGCCAAGTCTGGCCCACTGTAGCCATCTATGTGGCCTTCTAGCCCCAGAAGGACACATAAAAACTAACTAAATCACAATAATTGTTTAATCAACCAACAAGAATTTCATCTGAATTCAAATTCTGGCAAAGCTGAACTTTAATACTGACTGTAAATATCCAGGTATTACTTGTTTTATCTATCAGTAAAAATTAGTTGATGTATTGGGATGTTTGCAGGGATCATACTTTAAAAATACAAAAGTAGGAAAAATAAATATCCACAATAATTTTTTTTAAACTTGAGAGGGAAACATTCTTCCCCTCTGTAGCTCTTTGGAAAAACCCTGCCCGATTATTTTTATAAGTAAAAGTAATTCAAATTAAATACTGCTTTCTGTTTGTACCTGCTCATGTGCACCTTCTTATGTCACTTTTGCATATATTAGTAAATACAGCAAGAAAACTTCCAGGCAATTCATGTCTAGTGATGGGTGAGTTGGAACATAATCTGACAATGTATGTTATCCTTTTGGAGTGGATTTATTTTGGTGGTTATTGGCATTAATAAAGTCAAATCTTGAGTCACGCGTCTGGGATTCGTTTCAAAGAAGCTTGAAGTGATTTCTTCAGGAATGTCTCATTCGAGTTCAGGCAGCTCGCCAGAGAGTGTTTCTGTGCAGCAGTCACCTGGAAAATATAGATTCATTCATTTACTAATACAGTGGATTACAAATACCACGTCATCAGTGTAATACAGGACGGGAGGCTTATAGACTTACGTGGCTGCTGTGTTTGGTGAGAACTGTTAACATCATTTTGGCAAATTTCACAGATTTGGTGAAGTGAGGTCCCTGGCTGATGAGCTGTTCTGTGAGCTGTGTGAAAACTTCTTCATTCAAGAGCAGCTGCAGAGCAAACACATTAAAAAACAACAACACATTAAAAATAATAATTACCATCAAATGAAAGCAGATATTTACATTCACTGTGTAAAAAATACGAACTCTTTCCTCCCACTGTCCAATTTTAAATCAGACAATAACCTGTCTTATTTTAGCTTAATTACTTAATTAGAATACAAAAATATTTTTATTGTTGAATAAATACTGAAAGTCTCATTTCTCTAGGGACAACCGTCGTTACTTTCTTCATATTTAAAGGCGTACATACATTTCCTAAGTATTTGGCAGAATATTTAGGAAATCAAACGTGTTGAGTCTCTTTCTACAAGTTTCTCGCAATAGTTTGCTGACATTTTTGACCATCCCACCTAATAAAACCGAGTCTCGGTGTGTATTTTTACATAGTGTATGTGAATATAAGGTCTATTATATGTCCACTGAGTACCTTGGAGTCAAGCAAGCTGTGGATGATGGAGAGAACTGCTTCACTCCAAGGAATCCTGAATGTCATTCTAAAAAAAAAAAAAATACATATATGAATAGATATCACATTCTACACACTGGATGCTTATTTACTATTTAAAAGTAGTTTTTATGTAATTTGTCTCACTGAAGCATCAGCAGTCTGTAGTGTGAATCCAGGCAGCTTTCTATAAGTCTGTTCAGCAGCTCCGTCTGAGGCGGCCCTGAAAACAACACAAAGTTCAAGCAGGAGCCGCTTATTTTGAGGCCAAACACCAACTAAAAAGGTCCTTGACCTGAAAGCTGGTATCAGCTCAGTTAATGTATATCCAAACCAGGATACCACCTGAAACACAGTCTACACTCAACTCTCTCCAAATGCCACCAGCCGCAGATCAGGTCACAAATATTTTGGCCATCACTGCTGTTTTTTTTTTTTCTTTTTTTGTTTGTTTGTTTTACGCTACAATTTCTAATTTTTTTCCCCCATTATTTCTTCTTTGTGAACATAAAACAAATAAGGCTTTCTTTCATTACAAGTACTTTTTACGCATAAATTAGACTGTGCTTTATTCAGTGCCAGAAAACTTATGGAAAATGTTTCTTTCATCAGTGCTAATGGTCAACGCATCTGCAGCCAAAACACTGGAGCAGATTTTTGTGCTAGCTCTCGCTGCATATCCATGTCAGCTCACTGAAATAAGCAGCACCACCAGTATCTCACCTATATTCCTGTCCTCCAGAACTGGTTCGATTACCGCACGGCACATCGGTCGCGGATAGCGGCTGCACAGTGAAGTTACCGCCGTTACCAAACACCTGGAGGCCGGCTCTGACAGGGACGAGACCTGAAAGACATACATGTAAAAAATAAATAAATTTAAGTTCCGAGTGCTGCAGAAACATCACATATACATCTACCTGGCACGTCCAGGGATTTACCTTCTGCAGCAGGATGCTCCTAATGAGGGATGCTGCCGTACTGTAGCTCAGATCAGGAGAGAGGGACAAAATGCTGTTGCACAGCTTAGGCAGGGTGTGTTCAGGTAAGATGGGAAAGTTCAGTGTCTCACACAACACCTCCACCTAAGAAGAACAAATAATCATCTGAAGGCCCTTCAGCCTTAAAAAGGTGTTTATACAGTTATGAATGTAGCAAGTAAATAAAAGAAAGAATGTTAAAATTGATCATTTAGTTTATTACACCTCACACACACTTGGTGCTTTGGCAATGTTATATTGACTCCATTTGTGAACAGAACAACTGAGATGAATAAAATCTGCAAAAATATATGAAAAAAAAAAAAGAAATCTTTCTGGACTTACTTGGGTTGGGTTGCATTCGTTTAACACTTTGAACACATCTGTGGCGCTCTGGTCCCACTGAAAGAGAAACGACACAAAATACTTACATCTGCACCAAAGTTCACATCAACTCCATGAGGGAGAAAACATTGTTCTTACCTCAGCCTGACTTTCCAGTAATTCTTTCATGTGAAGAACAGAGCCCTGAGTGGGCAGAAAAACAGGCAAGTGAATTTGATTTGGCCTGGTTTCTTTAAATAGATCGTGAATATCATTTTAAAAATGCATCGAGTTTACAGAATGAAAAAACTGAATAAAAATGTCAAGCCTCCCTCTCCTCACAGAGTTTACCCTGATGTGTTCAGGTAGACCATCATGCGGTCGGTCTGCAGGCGTTTCAGCAGCACTTGCAGACCCTCCTTGCGTGTCCATCCTCACTCCTTCGTCTTCTGCATCTACTGGCTCATCAACGTGCATGTTGTCCATCTTCAACCTTTTACTCTCCTGCACTGCTTCCTCTCCATCTGCATCCACGTGCGCATCAAAACTGGCCCGTCTTTTCCGCTGTGTCCCATGCTCGAGCAAATCACGTCCGCAATAGGATTCGGATTCCTCTGTTTGACTGTTGAAGCATTCGGCCCAACCTCCAGCCTCACTAGAACCTCCCAAATTCTCCGGTAGCTGCTTCAGTTTCTGCCTGCATTGTTCAGAGTACAGAGGATCCTTGAAGTTCATCTCCAGTTTCCTCTCCAGCAGTCTGCCCAGAGCTCTCACCCAGGGGCTTGGACTGGAGTCCTGAGCAAGACATCTGAGCAGCAGCAGGACGGTGGGCCCAGGAAAAGCAGAGTTCACCAAGTAGAGGAAGATCAGTAGGTTTTGTTTAAACACTGGTGGAAACAGGCAGACGAGCGGTTTGCTAGAAAAGTTTTTAAAAGCGGAAATAGAAAATATACGTGAATTACTAGAGAAGTAGAGTTTAAGAGTTGTTTTAATCACGGTTGCAAAATCTAAGGAAAACATTTCTTGCACAAGTATCACGGTGTTACTTGTGATTAACCCACATGCAACCTTTTCTTTGAGTTAGGCCATTAGTTCTCTGTATATTTATAATACTTTATTAAAACAAAACAAGGATACAAGTTGTGCAAGGATTGCAGCTCTAAATCTCGTTTCAAAACTGCAACTTGTCGAAGGTTAGTTTTCATTGATTCTTGAATTTAGCACATGGTTCTGCATACATTGTACTGCAAAAGCATTCACAATCCTTAAAACATTTCCATCTGTCGGAATACAACCTCTTCTGCAGCTTACTTCTCACTTTCAACGAAACTTTTAATGTTTTTTAAAGATTTTTAATTCGGGTATTTTGTTTTTTCTCCCATAGGATTTTCTTTTTAAATTTTCCCAAACAAGATAACACCAATAGTAGAATGAAGATCTATTTTTAGGCCTGGTGTTCTTGGCATTATTTTCCTGCAAATTTCCTATTGCAGACGGAAGTTTTTTTTGTTTGTTTTCCCCCCCAAAAGGTCAGGTATATAACGGAGATTCGTATTTATGTGTGGCTCTAAACGAGTTTAATTTAGCCGGACTAAGGGGAAAAGTGGCTCCTTGTAATTTTAAAGATATAATATCCCTGATATAGGTCAAAATAAAGCAGAAAAATATTTCACTGCGATTAGAGCTCTAGTCTTTTGGAATATTTCTACCAGCAACTTATAGATTTACTTTTTTTTTTTTAGACAACTTGGACAGGGATCGTCTGAAATAAAGTCTGGCTTCAGCTTCCTCAAAAACCTGCACAAATGTCATGTTGTGCAGCAACACCAGCAGGACTGACATGAAAACAAAGCAGACATTTTGTTAGATGCATGTAAGAAATATTTAATCTTTGAGTTTGTAGGGAGCAGTGCCGTGTACTTACACTGAAAGTGTCAGCGCTTCAGCTGATGAGGTAATTTCGTCTCTGCAAAGCGTTAGTATGAAGTTAGTTAGGGTAGACTCTGAGTTAGCCCGCTGCTGTCTCTGGAAGACAGTCAGGGCGGCTTTAGCCCCGGAAACTCCGGACATCAATGTAGTGAGCAGCAGCCTGGACTGTCCGTCAAACCGGCCCAGCAGCGTACTGGTGTCCACACAGGCAGTAGATTGAATAGATAATCCCTGTCCACAGAAATGCCGTCTCCCCGCCATGAGAACTCAAACCATTTGTTTACATATTTGACTGTAAAGTTACACAGCGCCATCTACCGTCCTGGAGTAGAATTCTCTCATTACAATTTTCCCCTTCATTAGCAATTACAGGTTGAAACATTCCTCCACTTCTGAGTAACTGGATGGTATTTCAAAGTAAACCATTTATCTTTAATTATTGGTACTGATAAAGAACAAGGCACAAGGCATTTTCAGTGAGACAGGTGATAATTTTTTATTTTTAGTGTACATTCTTTTTAAAAGTAATAAAAGCCAAACATGTTATATTCTTGCCAAAAACTAGGAAACGACAATTAAGTCTTGAGGTTGGCCCCACAATTGAAGATGTATATTGGCACATTTTTTACTTTGACAATTAAAACCCAACCACACAATGTTTTAAAAGATCAAGATTGCCTTCAGTGAGTGGAACAAATTTAAATTGAGCAATCAAATATGGGGAGAGGTTAAGGAAGAAAGGCTGAGGTTAGGGAAGGGGGGAGGGCTGAACAATCACATTAATCATAGCTTTGAGAGGGTAAACAAAAAAAAGAAATAAAAAAATCCTCAAACAAACCAATGTCAACAAGATCAAGGGAAAAAAAAACTTAAGATGCTTTCAATTTTCCTTAGACCCACATCAGACTACATGTGCAAACACCAGTACAATTATTGCTGACATCCACCCCCCCTTTTGTTTCAAAATCCTAAATAACTTGGCTTCTGTGATCAAGTCAACAGTCACAGATTCAGAGCCCTCATACCCAATTCTGATAGAAGGCTACTCCAAAGCTGGCTTAGTACAGACTACAACAGAGACGGTGGTCAAAGGTGGATTGACTCTGTATTTTAGACTACCAAGAAAAACATAATGCTTAAAACCCGTAATCTTCAGTTAGGCAAAAGAGAAGTTCTTCATCCGCTTCTTCACCACCAAGAAGGCTCATGCTTATGAAAAAACCAAGCAGATCAGTAAAACTGTCATCCTCTTCCTCCGAGAGGTACTGTGAGGAGGCAAAGAAGGAACATAAATACACCACCTTGGAAAGTACCTAAAGAATATTAAAGCACTGCGCTCTTACTGAAAACACTGGACTGTTAGAATCTGCCACATGCCGATAGAGACACTCCTTTTTGAAGGGACAGCATCCATATCTGTCGTAGAAGCAGCATCTCTTCTTACTGGAAAGAAACACAACACATTAATCTATTAGACTGATCAGTTACCGTTTCCATTGACTAAAAAAAATAAATAAAGCTCAATAAAGCTCAGCTTTTACCATCTGCACTTTCAACTCACTACAAACGAAGGCCAGGTATAATACACAGGTACTTTGTGTTTCCAAATGCATCTGTATTTAAGACCATTAAAGTATTAGACATACTACTAGTATGTCCAATAAATGTCCCATTTTCAAACATTTAAAATACAGCTATGGTACCTAGTATCCATTCTTAAATCCGTCTGGAGAAATACCATCAAGAAGGTAAAAAGAAAATAAGGTACAACAGGCTCATTGTAAGGGTTTATAGGCAGCAACTGAGACAACTATAAACTTAAATACATTGCAGACACTTAAAGCTGATCAAAAAGTTGCATTACAGTTGTGTAAACTGGTGAATTATTTTGAGTGCAATCAAAACAGCATCTTACCCAAATTTTTTCTTGAAAGCACTAATTACATTTTCCTTCTCTTGACCTTCCACCCAGTATTTATTTGGCACATAAAAAGCAGACCTGACTCGACACTGAGGACAAGCCCTGCAAATACATAGAGGTCAAAACACTTGTGAAGGCAACTTTAATGAGCCGTCTTAGCAAAGACCTACCTTACGACGTCAAGTCCGATGTCTTTTGTTTTCCTCCAGGTCGCGATGCAGTCTAAACAGAAGGGATGATTGCAGTTTGGCAAAATCCCAAAGACCCGGTCTCTCTGATTCTCCTTTTCATAGACTTTGTCCATACAGATCCCACAGACCACATTTTTGCTCTGCAGGAAAGCCAAAGTTTCTTCACTTTTTTCATTGTAAGCTGCTGAAGCTCCATCTTCATGCGTCTCAGATTTAGAGGCTCTCTAAATGCACAAACAGAAAATAGTCACCACCAATTGAGCCTTTTTTTTTTTTAGATTCGTGGTATAGAGAAGGATCCCCATCTACAACTAAGCCATCAAATCCAATACCAACCTCATATCTTCCCTCCCATGCACTTGCTTGAGCAATATCTGAACTTGGGGCCGACTCCAAATAATTTTCTGCCAAAAGAAATTAGGGAACAGTATTAAAATGTTAACTAATGACTCAGTTACTTGTATAAACCTCCTGTACCTTGTGACAGCTCCTCCAAAACATATTCTGGCAGATGCCCAGTTTCTTGCTGAAGATTGAAGGGATAAATTGCCGACTGTGATCCACTGCATCTCTGCCTGGATGAGAGATTAACGCGCCAAAGAGTTGGTTCTGACCCTCTTCTTTCAGAGTAGTGGGGCATACCGGAGGGGGAGGCTACAGGCACTGAACCCCTTCTACCTGGAAACACTGGTCCAACTTGAGGCAGAAGGACATGAAAGAACCTAGTGGCGGGAATAAATGAGCTTCACAGTCCTTTAAAAGTTCAGACAAAATAAAAACGTACAAATTCCAACTTGTGTGCGAGTACGTCGGCTGGGGGTTACCTGCACCGTTCACCATACCAGCAGCCACCTTTCTGAAAGTACCGACAAATCTGGGATGCAGGTATAGGGGTGAACTCATGTCTGTACTTGCATCGTCGGCCAAATCTGCAAGAGCCATTTATGAAGCGCCTGTGCAAAAAAACAAAAAAATAATTATTAATGTAGCAGCAATTTACAGTTGGAGGAACTAAGATGTAATGCAAATGTGTGATCAATTTATAAACTCATGCATTTAAGACCACAAGTTATAAATACATGAGTTAGCTACATAAAAAAAAAAAAATTACAAATAAAGTTGCCGCAGCAATGTCCAAATATGATTGTTTATCAGAACTGATTCATTTCCTAGTCCCAAAGTAAACAGAAACGGCTTTTTCTATTTTCACCTACCGGCTACATAAACTACTGCAGCAAGACACAAAAGAGGTTTGGATTCAATGTCCCTTGCGTCCCATTCATTGATTCATGATGTGCAGATGTTTTTCCTTGAAATCTCCTCAGTTTTATAGATTAATTTCTTACTATGCATTTTATCTTTTTACCATATATGCAGTTAATTTATCACACTATGCCTGTGGTCACCTCTGTGACATTACCCAGGTCAAGTACAAAAACTTAATTTGTAGAACATCTACAAACGGGCTCCAGAAACTGAAAGGTGTGTTGTGCATCTCAATTTACAGTAACTGGTGTAGATGTCATTCCGCTTCCTGCTCGGATGACAGGATCATTGACAGAGCAACATGTTTATTTGAATGAAAAGAGGAAATCTGAGACAATCAGAATGATTTTAAAGCCAGGAACAGATTGTTGTTCTTCTGGTTAAGCCAAAAATATATTCATGATATTTGCTTCCAATAGAATCTACAAAAAAAAAAAAATAAATAAAAATACTGGAGAACATTTTATGAAATTTAAGTGTCCACTAAATTAGACTAAACAAGCATTTGTGGCCATCATGTAAATTTGAAGTCAAAACAATCACTTTTCAGTGAATGTGAATCTTTCAGTTTTACCCTTCAGGGGTCGCCACAGTGAATCACGAGTCTATATTTAGTCCCATCCTCTCATCAACCAACTTAATGATCTCTTTCAACACGTCAATAAATCTCCTTTTTGGGCTTCCTCTGAGCCTTCTGTCCGGAGACCAAAACCTTCAGATATAGTCAGAAAAAAGCTTACCCAAACTCTCAGTCTGGCCTCCATCTCCAAAACATTTAATATGAGCCGTCCCTCCTGATGTACCCAGTCATGACTCCATCAAAAAGGAAAACGTAGTCCTAAAAATACTTTTAAATACTAAAACCTGCTCCCCATCAACAGCCATGTAGCGTTTTGATATTCATTTTCGTTCCAGAAAGTCGTCGTTTAGGATTATGTTTTAATTAGCGCACAGTTTTAAACCAACGTACCCACAAAATTTGATTAATTAACCCAATTAAGTATTTGATCTCGTTTTAAACCTAAACATTCGATGCTTGCACGGACAGAATATCGGTGTCATGGAAACAATAACGGCCAGCAAAGATAAAAAAATTTAACGGTTTGATAAATATATATATACATTGTCTCAACGTAAGGACAAGGTAGCAAGAAACATGCGCAGTTTAACAATTCAAACAGCTTTTATTGTCACTCAGTTTTGAACTGAATGTGAGGTAAAAGTTGTCCAAGTATGGCTAGCTTACCGTAGTACTGACAGTGTGAAAATACAGCCACTTCTAAAATGCAAATTAGCCCTTCATATTTTTTTTGTCCATTGTGTGATTTCATCCGCTTACCTACAAATGTTTCCACTACGAACCGAGTCCATCCTGTCAACGCGTTTTTCTGCCTCCTTTTTTTTTTTTTGAGCAAGCCGCCAACCGAGACACCCTCCTTCTTTCCTCTCTAAATAGCTAACAGCTGTTTTTCCCCACTAATTACCATGGCAACCGACCAATGGGAACTTGAACTGGGCGGTTCTACGTAATGTGCGCAACACTTCATTGGCCAATGCATGTGTCAGTCATAACAGTTCCTAACGGCATAAAGCACATGCACCGTTAAAAACGAGAGAAAAATCAGTGTTTTCATTTCTATTTTATATGTGAGAAATCACTAAACTAAAAAGTGAATATAGGTTATACATGTTACAATAGGAAAATATTTCAAGTTCTACTACATGCTTCTGCAAACAAATTATTCAACCCATCATTTACAGAGGTAGCTTTTTTTTTGTTTACACTTTTTGGTGTAATTTCTTGCTTTATCAGATGTCTGCGGTAAATGGATTTTCTTATTAGAAACCAGTAATCAAAAGACAACTCCAAAAAAAGAGCAAATATATATTATATTTTTATTTTAAAATGTGCCTGTTTTTTTTTTGTTTGTTTGTTTTTTGTGGTCAAAAAACAACAAAAAAAACTTTTAAAATTCCCAAAACAGGCATCTAAATGTGTGACTGCTGCAGTGATTTTCGGAGGTGCTGTATCTTACAACTTACAGGTATTGTTCCACATAGCTTATCACCACAAGCAAACAGGAATGGACACGAATATATGAAAAGAAACTATGTATAAAATTTTGAAGGGTTTGGATGAGAATACGTGTTTAAAAAACAACTAACTGTTTGAGCCACATTCATCCCTATAGGTAATGACGTCACGCAGTGACGCATATTTCTCGCACATGTTAAGATGCGGAAGGTGAGGAAAATGAGCATTTAAAAAAAAATATTTCGCTATCTTAAATATAACAAAAACGTACATCTTTTTTTGACCACAACAATAGCAAAAATTAGTTGTACTGAATAATTCGCATTTTAAAACAAAAATCAAATAACTCCTCATTCCTCCCCCCTTCCCATTACTGTTTTCTGGTGAGAAAATCCAGTTACCATGACATGCACCGACCCAGCCAACATCCTTTGCTTTGCATAGCACACTTGACGTGAGCCAATGATACACAATTTTGCAAGGTGCATTAATAATAGGGATTAAGGCAAAAATAAATGTCAAAGATTCGATAAGACAGTGAAATATTCATACATTTGGAGGTAGATGGGGATAAAGACAAAAGCACAAGAGACTACTGAAAGGTGAATTGCGTAAATCAGAACTGGCAGGAGAAAGTCAAAACTGTTAAGCTGCAACATAAATCAGACACAAAAGTGAACAGTACGTTTGGGTTGTGTATATCTTGAACACAAAAGTTCAGAAGCTGTGTTAGACTTTCAATTATGATAGAATCTGCCAGTCACAATATAATGGTTCTGTATGCTGGTTTCCTATAAAGTCCTCCTGCACCATGGAATTCAACACGTTCATGTTCAAGAAAAGCTTGTTGGTTTGCATTATGATATATTTGGTAAAACCTAATCTAAACAGGTAGGCATGGATAAACAAATATACTTAAATCCATGAAATGGCATAACTCATAATTTGCTCTAACAGTATCGTCAACAAACACAAATAATTTGTAACATAATCACAGAGAAATGCACCAACAAAACCGGAGAATGGCAAGTTCAGGTTCCCGCACGAATGAAAGAAAGCTTGCTGTCCCTCGTACTTTTGCAAGTCACATGTTTATAGTGTCAGCTAAGTTGAACTATTTTCACTTGGGTCAACGGCTTTTAAGACAAAACCTAGATGAGTTGGATTTCACATTTATTGACAAACAGAAATGTTATTGCACAGACACTAAGAGAGCTCTACACTGCTGGAGCCAGCCCCAGTTTGTGTTCTTCAAACCAAATGGCAAGGTGGAAGGGTTAACGACGACGATGATGATGATGATGATGGTGATGATGTTGTAAACAAATACCAATTTGTGCATCTTCGGTTGTAATACAATTCTGAAAATAATTACAATCACTCTTTCTAAAAAGAAAAAAAAAAGAACCCTGATCTCCCTCTTCCATTTCAACTGTACCACTGGCGTAGGAACATGAAATGTTTTCCCTTTGCAGCGGAACGCAAAGCACGGATGAGCGAGGAGAAGTTCTCTCTCACTCTCTCTCGCGTTGTCTAAACACTGCTCTGGGGTCAGCTTTGCTATGAGGATGAAACAGGAGCAGCCTCTTTAAGAAAACATATCACTCTTCCTGTTAGGTGGCCGTTGTGGGAAACTAAGGCGTTTTGCAACAAATGATTCCAGATGCTCATCGTGCGGTGAGAGCAACGCTGACACTGTGGGATCTTTCCTGATTGTGATAGCCCTAGCAAAGTGAATTTGCTTCATCTGTGAGTTCAAATCCATGCCAACGTATGGAAAACAGTGCTTTCACTGAATGCAGTGTGTTATTATATAACCGAACGATTCTGTTTGTAACAGTATTGCTTCAAAAATCAGTCTGTGCTGGAGATTTCTCTAATACATGTCTTTGTAGATCTCCTGTAGTAGAGGGTGGAGCGAGGTCTCCGACTCAGTCTTTTTGATCTTTTGGACGAGCTGAGCGTTCTCCGTGACCAACTGGCGAAGGTCGGCCATCTTCTGAAGCAGCTTGGGGAAGAGGTAGAGAGAGTCAGAGTGGTTGGCTTGGAGGTGGAGGTCCAGGGCCTGGAGGATGCTGTCCTGACTTTGCTCCACCTGCTTCACGTTCATCAGCCCGGGACGATCTAGGGGAACAGGAAGATATTTTACAGTAATCGACAACCCAAGACTATCACCGTGATACAGATAAAGCAGAGATTACGTGACATTAAAACCTAATTCGGAGAGCAGAAGTTGAACGTTTTGACTCGCGTGCATCTGCTTCTCTTTGGCTGCACAAACTACAAAATGCTCAATCCTGCATGAATTTTGGTGCAAGTCACACCATGAGATTCTTTAATTTTTGTAGATATTTCTGTCGGTGTGAAAGAAATCAATTTAGACTCCCATCTGAGCAGCTTTTAGTTCAGGATTCAGTTTATGCGGGCACAGCTGGTATGGGTCGTGAAGTCTTAGCAAACCAAGCATGAGTCAATTTTCCAGACTCCAATTTTTATCATATTTTCTGGACATTTAAGAACAAATAACTAACTTTGAACTTGGCTGAAAAGTGTCTTATGGTTCTTCAAGTAATGAAGCAACAAAATTAATCCGAACTGCAATATAGGACTGTTTCACTGTTTTTATCACATCTGGACTAACTTGCAGCAGTTCTCTGTTACAAAATACTGGACTTGGAAAAAAAAATTAGAAATGGAAGATCCTAAAGTAAATACAGGTTATGTTTAGCAATGTTTGTGAACTCAGTAAATAAAAACTGTTTAGAGAAATTCCAGAGAAACAGTTGAACTTCAGTTATTTTAACACCAACCAGGGAAGTGAAATTGCCCTTTTATTTGCTTTCTGAATGAGTCATCAATCTGTAAAATATCTGAATCGAGCCTGTATGTGGCAAATCAAATATAAAATCATGTCAATACAATACAAGAAAACCTTCTGCTCTTACTCGGCATTAACAGACTTCTGCCATTCAAACAATTTTCCAGCATCAATTTTTTTAGTATTTATCTGGATTCTTAGTATTTATCTCCAGACATCTGAAGACAGCAAATCAACACTGTTTAACGTTTCAATGTCACTCGCAGACATCAACTTTGTCTTCATAAATTAATTGTCAAGTTCAATTCACATTTTTATGAGTTAGTTTGATTGAAGGTTGTAATATACACACACTTATCAAATTAATATCTTTGTTGAGTATTATTAATAAACTTTTCATTCGACCAAGAAGTCTGTTTATAATAAGAAAATTATATTAGAGAAGGTATCTTTTAAAGCAAAATAAATTTAATAATATAACCTCATTATAAATTATATACTGACATCATATTGCATGAAGATATTGCATGTTAAAAATTATTATACCCTCCCGCCCCCGTCTCATATTGCCCTCATTCTGTTCCTTTTAAGACTGAAATGATCTGAAGAAGAAAATAAGTGAGTGGAAGGCGTATCCGTATCAGAGAAAACATAAGCCTCAAATCTTTAACCTTACACCGCTTTAGTCATGCTTGAACCGTCTTCGTTTGAATTTTGAAGACAGCATCGCCACCTGCTTGTGCAACATATATTACTGCATTTCTGAATGTCCGGATGTATTAAAATTATCTAGAGTAGCATAGCTGAAAGAATAGTCTGAAAAATCCATGGCAATCTGGCGTAGAAAAGTGATCCTGGACCATCATTTACTAATATTTACGTATGCCATATCAGCACAAAGTCGAGCTGCAATGTTAACATCATGAGGGTTTCAACAGTTTTGTCTTCCTGTACAGACATATTTTATACATCCTGTCTGATGGAACATAACTGCTTTCGTATGTTTTTTTTTGTTTTTTGTTTTTTTTACCAGAAATAGGGTGGATTCAGGATGCAGAAATTGTGTTGATCTAGTCAAATGCTGTGTCAGCCATTTTAGATTTTTTTTATTTCTTTTCACACTCGTGCCAGAAACTCCTTTCCAAGACGCTTCATTTTTATACAGCGGCAGAAACGTCAAAATCTGAACTGTTGTTGCATTTATTCCTACAGGAATCGAGAGATCCAATGGGCAAATCTGTCCAGACCAGACACAGAGAAACGATGCCAACGCTTCTGAGAGGAAGCGTGGAAGTGGTTTAGGTCATTCAGCGTGGATGTCACAGTTAAAAAACACACACTGAGGCTCTTTGTTGACTTTATAAAAAACAGCTGCCTTACTCAACAACGTTGACGGCTTGCCACCAAAGGGAGACAGAGCAGGGACCACAGCGAAGTGGGGCAAAGTCAAGAGTTTAGGACTGTTTAAAACTTGTACAAATGCCAACATCCTGGCCGAGAACCTTAGTACTGCAGTAAGAACTGGTGTTTTAATCAAAAACAATGTTGGGGCCCACTCAAACTCTTGAAAGAGATGCTAATACTGGCTGGGATTGAAGAGGACATTTTAGAAGAATTTTAAACATTTTAAATGTTACAACAAGCTTTTTATCCAAGCAAATGCATATTTGAGTGGACTTCGGGGGCGTTTGAAGTGCGAAGAAACAATGTTGTTAGCATTCATCGTCAGGCTTACACCAGCCAGCCCGCAACCAGACACCAAGAACACGGCCTTGTAGAAGTATTTACATGCCTTGAACTTTTCCACGCCTTGAACTTTTCCACATTTTCCCACAAAAACAATCTCAGTTTTATTGTCTTGCTTGCGTTTTTTTTTTTTTTTTGTGCTGCGGCAACACAAAGTAGGGTCTAACTGTAGAAGAAAAAAAGAAAGAAAAAAAACAACACGGCTTTAATTTTTTTTATAAATAAAAAAATCTGAATATTCTGTAATGCAAATGTATTCAGCCCCTTTACTTCGATGCACATAAATAAAATCCAAACCCTTTCTTTCAGAAGTGTGTTAATTAGTAAGCAGAGTTCTCCTGGGTGTTGTGTAACCTCGGTAGGAACTCAGCTGCTCTGTGGATGCTTCTGAGGTTTGTTAGAGAACAAAAACCATCATGAAAACCAAGGAATGCAGGAGATGGGTCAGGAAATAACCTGCAGAGGTCGGTAATAAAACAAAATCTGGCGCACTGGACACCTAAGGAAGCACGGTTAAATTAATGAGATGAATGTGACAGAACTGCAACCCTACCAGATGTGGCTGTAAGCCTAGATTGGCAGATGGGAGCACAATGCTTCTGTCCAGGAGAAATCCTACTCTACTTTGTGTTGATATGAAGCACAAACCATTAATGAAATAAACTGGATGTTTGGTTTTGACAAGCACCAAAAAGAGAACCAAAATTATTGACTGTGGTTGGTCAGACTCTTTAAAGTCAGACCAAAGGCAGACATGGGTGGAAATATGTGTTAATTTTTTCTTTGAAAATTAAGGTGTTTAAAAAAAGAAAAAAAAAGAAAAAGAAAATAAGAAAACACTACCTGCACCACACATCAGTTATTTACACTTCACCCACAAACTCTCCATCTCACCTCCGCAGAGAATAATGGCAGCAACAAACAGGGCCAGGTCGCTGTCATCCAACTCCAGAGCATTGAACTTGACAGCAAACTCAAACTTTGGCTCCATGATCTCACTGAAGGGCTTCCGTAAGCTGCGCAGAAACTCCCTCGTCACAAAGCCTTTCCCGTTGGCCACCAAAAGCCCATCCTTGTTCATGAGCGACGGCAGCATGGCGAAAATAGCCTCGTGAACACCGTATTTGAGCAGCGTCACCTGCAGAGAGCAACGCACGGGTGTCCATTTGTGCCTTCTGCACGTCCGAAAACAAGCCTGCCCGTCGTTTCGCCATGAGGCGAGGAGACGGCGACTCACCTGGTCGTTGAGGAAGAGGTCCACAAACCCTGGAATGCACTTGGCAAACTCGGTGAGCTCTCGCACAGTCTCCACCGTGGTGCACTGACAGCGGTAGAACACGTGAACTCCGATCTCCTTGGTCAGCGGTGCGCCGGGAACCAGCTGGCTCCACACCAACCCGCTTTCTGCTTTCCAGAGCGTGTCCACGTCGTAGATCACAAATGGCTGCCGTGGACGAAAACGACGTCAGAAACCACCTCTAACAAATACCAGCTTAGAGAGTACGATAAATTCAAGAATCACTCTCTGAGTCTTTTCTTTTTCAAATGAAACCTACCCAACACTGTTGACCATTTTTCATTTGAGCATTTTATATTATGCATGCACCTCTGTGCACTGACATTTATAACTAAAAAAAAGAATATGAATTTTTCTCAATCCTTCCATCCATTATCTGGGGTCAGGTGGCAGGGGCAGCAGCCTAGGCGGAGAAACAGAGACTTCCCTCTGCCCAGCCACTCATGCCAGCTCCTCCTGCGTGTCCTTGGTCTCAGGATTCCCACATTTTCCAAGCCAAATTTCACACCTGACTTCAATTTGTACAAATGAATGGGCAGAACAAAACCTGGAATTACAAATATTTTCTTTCTACAAACTCATTCAAGGCTGGAAAACACTTAGATCGAATTCCATGCTTTTCCAGGCTTTGTAGAAACCATTTATGGCAACTATGAGGCCTATAAAGTATTTGGATAACCTCAAATGTTAGGGTTTTTATAGCAAATGTTGACACGAAAAGTAAATAATGCTGACCTCATTTAAACAATTTACATGTCAGCCAATGGCAGAAATGTGCACCATCCTTTTAATTTGAGTAAAATCAACTTCAGAAGCAACAGTTTCAACTCTCAGTGCCGAGGACAGACAAAGTCTGACGAAAGTTTCAGCTGCGGCTGAATTTAATGCGTTTTTCCGGCTAAAACCAAAACGTACTGCAGTGCTGCTGGTTTTGCCCGTCAAGATGTTGCGGGCCCTCTTCTTGGTCATACTGAGGTTCTTCAGGTAGGCTGTGTTCACTTGTTTGGCCAACGTCTTCAGGTCGGAGCCGCCCGGTTTGCTGAGGTTCAGCTCCTCTGCGAGCAAACCCGCCACCAGCTTCTTCCTCTCCGCCTCAGGCATGCGTCCGTATCGGATCGCTGGGGAAACGCGCATGCATGGATATCACAATTACAAATCAGTTAAAGTCGGGTTTCATTTGACAAAATGCCATGTTAAAGCTGCAGTATGTAACTTTTATAAAAAAAAATATATGGTTTTTACATAAAAAAAAAAAAATCATCATTATGATGTGACAGTATAGTATGACAGCTAATTTGAGAGAAAAATCAAGTTAATCTGCCTTCTTCCAGAGTCCACAATAACCAATCAGAGCCAGGAATTGGGTCTTAGCGCCGTCAATCACTCTCATGCTCACGCCTCGCCCCCTCCTTGCGCTCTCAGCTGATTCACCACAACTTAGCCTGACACGAATGCTAAGGCTAGTTAGCAAGTACATTTAGCAGCATGTACACAAGTTTGACTGACAGCGCCAACACCCTCCTCTTGGCTCTGATTGGTTATTTTTGGTGCATTTCTTCAAACAGCAATAGCAACTCAGGGAGGAGATCGATCTTTTCACAAATCATTTGTCTCATATTAAACTGTCACGACGTGGTGAGAGTTTTAACAAATATGTAAAAAAAAAAAAATAAAAATAAAAAAAACATGTTCTTGTAACACACTGCAGCTTTAAATGTTCTACGTGTTCGATGAATAAAATTGTTGTTTAGCTTTAAATGCGAGAGCTCTTCCCCTCTCACCATCATGGGACATTCCCAAAGACAGGCACTTCTGGAAGCGACAATATTGGCACTTGTTGCGATTCTTCTTCTGAATCTTGCAAGAACGCTCACAGCGCTCGTATTCCAGTTTCATCCGCACGGTCCGCCGGAAAAAGCCCTGAATCGGAGACAATGCAACCGGCTTAACAACTACAACTTTCTGTGCACACACACACACAAAGAAAACATTGTTGCCGATATTTGTAAGCCCGCAATGTCTCCTGTTGAGAATGCTAAACTGTTACCTTGCAGCCTTCGCAGGCGTGTACTCCGTAATGGAAACCAGACGCCTTGTCCCCACAGACCTTGCACTCCACGCTGATCCCAGAAGCCGCGTTGTCTTCTCTGCCCAGACGAAGCTGCTCCGACAGCGACGGCGAAGACGTTTGGGAGAGATCTGCCGTTTTTAAAAGAGCAGAAATGTTATAGCTCGTGAATTGTGTCCTTTTCGCCGCCTCCTTTCCGTGTTTTCACCTGTGTAGCTTGATGATGCGCTGTTGTCTTTGCTGTGGCTGCTGTCCTGATTTTCACCGTCCTTCTGTTTCTTCCTCTGTTCCCCTTTCGTGCCCCGGGAAGGAAGCGCCTCCCCCTTCTCCTCCTTGTCCTCCTCGTCTTCACTCTCCCTGGTCTTCACATCTCTGAGATCTGTCGTCTCCGACGCGCCGGCGGCCCCGCAGCTGTCCGAGCCTGCCGACTCCTCCTCCGGAGGCGTCCACCTGACGGCCGCCTTGTCCTGAGGAGACTTGGCCTCGCAGTAGCCATTCACCCTGCTGTGCTGCTCTGGGTCCGTTTGCTGAAACCCGTCCATGGTTCCTGTCGAAGCTGAACTCAGCGGCTCATCTCATGTCACGTAGCCATCACAGCTTGACGTTCTAAAAACAAAGTTATTTTTCAGTATAAAAATAGCCGCATGTATGTTTCATGTGGACTATATGCAGAGCAAGAATGTACAGCTGCCAACATTTAAGCGGCTCCACATGCCTGCGTATCAACTAGCTGTCGATGTAATGTCCAGGATGTGAGGGGTTAACAGTCTGATTTTAAGCATGTCAAAACATGCAGCAGACCCAAAACAGTGCTCTTAATTTCTGTTTTGTGTATAAATATGCAGGTAAAAGCACTGTAAGCAATTTTAGACTCACATTATCTTGGTAAGCTATCTGAAAAACGCTTTGAGTGATCTTGTAATCCCTCGTTATGTATTTAGGGCTGTCTCTTTATCGCTACTGTTTGTTTTTTTAAGAACTCCAGATGCTGATGGACATGTTGTGAGATTACATCCAGATCTGCAGAACATTTAAAACACAAAGCAAGGTCTTCACCATATTAAATGCAGCTTGAAATAACTAAATGACAGCGCGAGTGTAAACCGTGTCGGGGCCTCGTTGCTAGTTTCAGAGATACATCCAAGAGTTAAAAAAAAAACAGAAGCTATGGTTTCAGAACTGTTACAGGTTTCCATCATGCAGCTCTCGGGGTTAAAAGATGGCAGGAAAAAAAATTGGGGTGACCACAGATATCTGGCTATGAATCTCTCTCCCACCTACTACTGCAGACAACTGAAAGAACGCACCCACAATTCAGAAAGGGAAATATTTCAAGCATTTATTTTAGTTAGGAAAAACATAAATTTAGTTTCTCAAAAAAAAATATAAAATGAGGCTAATGTGTTTGTTTAAATACCTAAATATTATATATTCTAATGCAGTGTGGTATGAATGTGATTACTTTGTAGCAATGATTTTAGTTTTAAGACAGTCCAGATTTAATAGCCCCCTGTTTGTCTGCATTGTTGGATTTTAGCGACTCATCTTAGTCTTAACAAAATTCCAGTTTTTGACCAATCAAGCACAGTGATAACATGGATATATTGGTATTTTTGAAAGTGTGGGCAGATGCTAAAAAAAAAAAAACAGAAAAGAAAAGAAAAAGAAATCAGTGTTTTAATAAATCTTTTCAGATGAGGAAGTGCTCTGATTTCAGAAAGAGGACCAGCCCCAGCAGGTGACATGGCTCCTCAAATCATTACTGGCTGTGGAAACTTCAAGCCTGGATAATCGTCTCTCTGATTCACTCAGGGTTCACGATTTCCTATAACAAAAGACACTAATGACATCGTCTCTGGTTCAGGAGAGGTTAAGCAACAGGAATAAGACAACATGTCTGCGAAGTAATAGCCGGACTTTAGATGTATAAATCCCAAAGGATCAGCAAACCACCCAGTTTCTGCTTGCATCCTGAACATGTCTCCTTTTCCTCCTCTGTCTCAAAGCTTGCTCTCTCTGCTGCGGCATGGCAACATCTGTATTATTGTTTGCCTCAGCTGCTTGGCAGGGTGCACAGTGTGTCTTTGAGCTGCTTTAAGGGGAAAGGGTGCATGCACTATGTACACACTGCGCTGCACTTATGGGCTGGAGGAACAGAGGAGCTTTAAGGGGAGGGAGGTAGTATTTTTACCCCCCGATCCCCCTAGCGGATGAAACCAATCAGTGTCCGTAGCTTTTTGAGCCGTGATTGAAAAACACATCGTTTATCAGAAGTCAACAGACAAAGCGGATACACTGAGGGTCAATGACATACAAAGGCCAGACTGTGGTTTCTGTCAGGTTTCCAGAAATTAAACACCGGGAGTGTGGAGGGTGGTCCGAGCAGACAACCTGTCACACTGGTTCTCGGAAGTATTTGCTAACTTACTGAGCACTGAGTCACAACCACGACTGTAATCGGATACAGGCGACTGAGAAATAATGAAAAATAGGATAGACGCGCCTAGCCAGGTTTAAAATGTCCAACAACAAACCACATTACACTCAGAACTAGTCTCAGTTTGCTTCTATTAGCCATCTCAGCTAGTTAGCTCCTAACCTTGATATTGACTGAGTACTATTAGCTAGCTGTTAGCAGTTAGCTCACATTCCGCTGCGGTAGACAGCATTTTCTGGCTACCGTGTTGGCTTACCTTCCCCACTGTAGCGCCGCTGGTTCTGGGGATGTTCCCGCTCCGAGAGTCAGCTTAAAGTAAACCAGCAGGGAGAGCAGTGCGGTCCTCGGATCGATCGGCTGTTGACAAGTTGTTTGAAGGCTAATAAACAAGAGCTAATGTCAGACAGCTAACTAACATAAACTTAAGACAGAGTAGGGCCTTCGTGTTGCAGCTGGGAGGATAAAGTGTAAACATGAGGGAAAAAAAGTGTTTACTACTATATCCTGTGCAAATAAGTAAAGTTAAGTGGTAATCCCTCCCTTCTTCCCCCTCTCTCTCGCTGTGTGTCGTTCATAGCTTTCCTTTGCCCTGCTTCACTCCTCCTCCTACTCCTGTCACATGTCAGGGCACACAAACACACCACACCGAATCAGCCAAACACTGAACTGAACAACTCAGATCCCTTCACGGAATAAATTAGATCATAAAATCAGATAAGAAAAACCAATCAAGACAAACATAACAAAAAAATATCTGACAGGAAATATGGGGAACACAATAAGCCATTTATTTCACTGATTTCTGTTTGAATTTTACCGAGCATCATATAAAAAACCCCAGAAAAGCAGATGGATAACTTTACAATTTAATTTTATATGTGACATACAGAACCAGTTAAATGCATCCCCCTTAAAAAAAAAAAAAGGCTTTTCTGTTTGGGTTAAGTTTTTTTTTTTTTAAGCTCACTTTCAGAAACACACTGAGAAAGGAGATAAATGTGAACAGTTTTATTGCAAAATGAAGAAAAATAATTACAGGAACAGAATCCTTTTAACTGCAATCTGTCTAAGATCCATGAAGAGAGCGCGTTTTAATTAGTGAAATGTCATCTAGATGGATTATGATGAGGTCAAAACGACCAGGCCGGAGGCAGCACTGAGGGAGTTGGGTCCTGATGACCAGGAATGTCACCGTGGTATCTGTTAAAGCGTGAGATGGGTGTACAGACCCAAACAGATGAAATCTAGGCAGAGAAGCTCAAACAGGAAAACGTACTCAAGATGAATACTTGGAGTCTCTCTTTAGAAGGTAAATCAATAATCTTCTGAAGCTGGAGCAAACGCAGAAAGGATTCAAAGAATGCTAATTCATAGAACAAGAGAGTAGATTTAATACATCTTACTCACCACCTTGCAGTGAGGGTCCAGTCCTCCCAGTTCCTTTATACTGGTTGCCTGATGAGCTGCTGAGTCACAGGTGTAGGAGAAGAGTAAACTGGGCAAGAGGAGGCCAGACAGAGACCCTGCCAACATGCCCTTGGTAACTCTTGGGGAGCTACAGAGATCCACACCTTAGGAAATTCTGTTGATCGAACAATCATAAGTCCTGTACTCAAAAAAAAAAAAAATTCTGTAACGGTATGTGGAACAAAGAGTGTGGGAAGTGCTGTTTAAAGTTTGCAACATGCCAAATCGGTGACAAAACAAAGATGTGGAAAAACATGTTCTGATCAGATGAGTATGTGAATTGGATAATTAACAGTGGATATCACCCTGAGTTCACCATGCTCATGTCACGCTATGGAGAGGCTTTTGTTTGTCTCATTTGTTTTGGTGCATTTTTGAATCATCCTTGACATTTGCAAAATAGTAATTGCATTTCTCAAAACAATTTGTACAAACAGCAAAGCGCTATGCAAAAGTCGGTCTCTTTCTCAAAAGCCTCAGTTCATCTCTGAGACATAAGTATATGTGTCAGTGAACATGCCAGTGCATCAGTATGACATGTCCGTGTGTCATTGTGTTTGACAGTCAAATTGCTTAGTCATGTTGGATGCTCTGTTGTAAAGGATTGCCAAAGTTTTTATTACGAGTACTGTAAATTGTAATTGCTGGAGACCAGATAAGATTCACGTCTACAGTTTGAGAGACCATGTCATTGTGACATATTAAAATACAGCACTGCAAAGCACAAAGAAGAAGGGAGGGTGTAGTTATCAACCTGTTAGCTGAGTTAGCTTAGCTAGACTACTGTTAGCCTCTATTTACCTGCTTTTCTCAGTGAAGGGAGATATTTAGCAAGATATCCTATATCTTGCTTAACATATAGCATTCTTGTCATAGAGAGACCAGTTAAATATTTAATTTGTCTCTGGACCCTTACTTAACAATGAGTCAATGTACTCAATGGCATGCTGGTTAGCATCACTACAGGGACTCTTTTTTTCTGTCTCCCTTGCTCTTTTCACCAACAACAAAACTGAAATATTAATGACAGAAATTCAAACAATCATAAAATAGGAATAAAAACATCCTCCTCTCTAGCCTGGATGTTTGGAAATATCGAATATTCTTCCTCAGCTTGGATGTAAGTTATAGACTCTGTTAAAATAGTCCAGTTTAAATCTTTCATTTAGTCTGAATTACAAATTACCAATTTTTAAATCAAATTCTTTCGCAATTATTCATGTTTTCCTGAAATAAGAAAATCATTTTCATCTCATCTAACCACAAGCTTGTAAAATCATTTAAAAGAAACATTTCAGAAGCAACTCGTGACAGTCAGACCACAGGGACTTGCTGAAGCTTGTTTGGAGGAAGCGACAGCCTTCTTTGGACTGATTCTTGGAGCCTGGCACACCTTTTGCTTGGAAATGTGTCTTATTTATACAACCATTTTCAAATCTCTTCTGTCACTCTCTTCTGGGTTCAAGTCAGGGCATGCTTTGGGTTATGTGTGAACTGGTGGGAATAATTATGCATCGCAGACATCTTGAAATATTGCAACTCAAGCAGTCTTTTTTACTTAATGGATTGTATTAATTGACATTAACCAAGAAATCATTACTGATATAAATTTGTTATAAAATAATTACTGATTGCACTTTAAAAATTAGGTAACTTTATGTTATTAAAGGTAAAGTTTAAACAGTAATGATTTATTGGTTAATGTCAAGTTGTCGTAACAAAGACATTTTGAATAATGTCAACTTTGTATTAAAAGTGTCATAATTTACCGAATGACGCTTTATGACAACAGTCATAAATATTCATGAAGGCTTATTCATGTTCATGACAGGTGTTATGTCATGTTTATGACAGTGTCATGTCAGTCTTATTCAACCTCCTTCAAATAAAGTGCTACCAAACTTTTTTTTTTCTTTTTTTTTTTTGCAGCATGAGCCATCTTGCATGTCAAGCTTAGCTCTTGAGTTTATGCACTACTGGAAAAATTACATCAAATAGCTCAAATGATCAACAAGCACAGGTTTGGTTTTATTTTCCGAGCCTGAGGCGCTCACTTTGTAAGGTTTAAAAATATCCTTGGCAGATTTCTGATTAATCAAGCAAGGCAGCAATGTTATTTTTTTATTCCAGAAACTAAGTACTGGAAGAATTAATATAGAAGTTTTATTAAAAATGCACTTTTACACTTAATCTTGTACATTTAATTATGCTGTAATAAACATGAAGAGAGATATGAATATTTAGATTTTTCTTTTGTTAGAGCCATTAGTCGCTGATTGTTATCTTTTTAAAATCCAAAACATTTCCATCATGACTAAGAACACGAGTTCTGATGTAAATGAAGAGGTGACTGTAATGCCTCCAATTTGCTATGAAGCACTTATTTTTGTAATGGCAAATCCAAATAATTAATAAAATTTCCTTAAAACTTTGTCGTTTGAATTACCCCTATTTAAAGGTAATTCTGGTTAAAACATAAATGTATGTTCTGTAGTTAGAGCATTTAGTCAGGCGATGTCCCCGTTCGCTCAGGATCAATGAGCAAAGGGTACCAAATTAGTCGGTGGTGACACATAGCAAACCGACAAATGATGTAAGCCCAAATTCAAACTGAAGCAGGGCTTGCAGCTCACACAAAGCCGAGTGGGCGTAAACCGTCGAATCTGAAACCTGCCTGGCATTTTACTTCTTCGCTTGTACAAGAAAAAGAAAAAAAACGTCATTGCATCTAATCTTTTATAAATGCATCACTGGAGGTACTTTATGTGTGTGATGATCAGCAGATTCAATGTTGCACGTAAACAGGCTCATGAAAGAGACATGTTTTTAAAAGTAGTTAAGACATTGATTCACTGCTTTTTATTTACACTCATGTTAGGTTAGGTGACATTAGAAACAGGAAGTTGTCTCCCCTCCCCTCTCTTTCTAACTCTCTCTCTCTATTTCCTGTTTGTCAGGAGTGAAATGATGCTATTAACTAATACTGAAACAGATCTGTACATCAAAAATTCACATTCCAAAAAAAAAAAATAAAAAAAAAAACAAATCAGAAAATTACATATGTAAAAATGACACAGGATGAACTTCCTTTACGTCGCGTCTGTAATCATCATTGCTAAAACATTTGCCTGGATCTTTTTTTTGTTTGTTTTTTTTTGTTTTTTGGCTTAGAGGCCCTTTTACTTGCGCCGAGGTATCGTCTCTGTTCACGTCAGGCCTCACACAAGAAGTGGTAGCAGTATTAGTTGAGCAATGTTCTGCGAAATGTCTCAAACGGTTACTGTTTTGGATTTGAGGTCAGTAAATTCATCTTGCAACGAAAACAGTAGTAAAGAAAATTCAGTTTTAAGTGCAGAAGTCCTGCAGCCTTTCACACTTGTCTCACTGAGCTTCCTGTTAGAAAACACCGTCGGGGGTAAAAAGACCAGGCTCTGATGATTCATGCTTTTAGGGGATGTCCATGTCTCCATTGGAGGCGTGCGAGTGCCGCTTCTCCAAGTCGCACCCGGTCCTGTTGTCCACGTTCTCTTTGCTCTCCTCGCTCTGATCCTCCGATCCAGACTTCCTTCGGAGACGCAACCCGGGGTCCCTCTGTGTCGGGATCTGGAAGGACTGGAAAGAGCTGCCCAGAGACGGTCTTTTCTCTGTAAGGAAAAACAAAATAAATATGGAAATCAGAAGGAAAAACTGAGTTTTGAGTAAACTGTTTGGGCGGAAGAAGTGGCAAAGAGGAAATTAATATGTTAGACAGTAACAAAAAAACAAAAAAAAAACACTATGGAGGAAGTATATTTAAAACTGAGTTGAGTCATACCTACTTTGTAGACTTCTATGTAAAAGTAAAGTAGAATTCGTGTAACTTGCTTCCAACGAGTTTCCTTAAAAAGAAGTTGAGCCATTTAAAAGGTCTTTCAAAGATTTCTTTTATCCTAATTTTCTGCCATGTTTTCTGAGACCTTATTGTGCTGCTGTGTTCTTAAAACAAGAGAGAAAGTGTACAAAAAAAGGAGACGAAAGAAGAAGTCTCGTCATCTCGAGCAGATGATAAATATCTGACTGTCATGTCATGAAGCAACAGGGCAAAATCCAGCTCCAGCCTGGTGCTGGGCCTGAAAATGCACATCAGCTGTTAGCTGATCCTCGACTTTTCGCTTTCGCTCTTTTGAGGAAAAACTTTGCTGAAGCAAAAAAAAAAAAAAGTAATTTCTGGAAATCTTACAATGGATTCAGCGAAATAAATGGGAACAAGTTGTGTCCGTGTGACAGGCTGCTACTTACAAAGGGCCTTAAGATTCAATTCGAAAATGGCTCCTTGCAAACTTGTCTGTTATGTGTCGATACAAACACTGCTTCATTCTTTGAGCTTGGCAGCCTTTTCATGCCTCAGTGAGTCATAGGTCGGCGTAAAGTGGCTTAAACAAAATAACATTCCAGTCAAAATGGCCGCATGCTGGACTGAAAACGAGTGACAAAGCGTCCCAAGTCCAAAGAAAAGATTGGATAAATCTTCAATAGACGGGAGAAATATTTATCTAGAGCACTTTACCTGGTACTTATGTTGTCTCTTTTAGAGAAAAAAATATCTTGCTGAGTAACTTTAGTAAGAAAACGTTCACTTTTTTAATATATATATATATATATATATCTGGCACTGTTGGTTGCATTGCAGGACACTTCCTGCTGCAACTGCAGATAAAAAGGCTGCAGGTCAATTCGCTCCTTCACCAGCGAACATCACCATTTCAGACCCAACTCTCCTCTTCCTCCTTCCATGTTGCATCTGGCAGCAACTACGTTTTATTTGAACCCACGTACTTAAACCACATCAGTTCATTTTTGTTGAATCAGTATTTTCACCATGACGACAGTCAACTTAAACATCATGTATAATTCAATCTGTTTACTATTTTTTTTTTTTTATAAAACCTTATATTAAATAGTCAATGATTGTGGTTCTGATTTCTGCTAATAAGAGAGAGTATGACTCCTCAAAACTAAAATAACCCTAAGCGACACCCTGCTTAAACCACATCAGTTCATTTTTGTTGAATCAGTGTTTTCACCATGACAACAGTCAACTTAAACATCATGTATAATTCAATCTGTTTACTATTTTTTTAATAAAACCTTATATGATTGTGGTTCTGATTTCTGCTAATAAGAGAGAGTATGACTCCTCAAAACTAAAATAACCCTAAGCGACACCCTGCTTGTACATTTACAGATGTCATAAAGCCACATTTCCTTTCACAAGACTGACATGGATTTTAGAAAACTATGACGGCAAACTATGAACATGAACTATGAACTCCTCTAAGACACAGCATGAAATGAACCAGAACAGCTCAAGAGGGACATTTAATTCAGCCTCCGACGCTCCCTAAACTAAGATCCAAGCTCACCGCCGGGTCCGATCGGCCGCATCAGTCTGTTCATCTGGACGTTCCAGTGTTTGACGTTGGTGCTCGCCTGGCGAAGTTTCCTCTGAGCAGCCTGTCACGGGAAGAGAGAAACCCTCTAAATCATCTTTGAACCAAGAGGAGCACAAAATATCACCTCAGCTCACTTTACAAGACCAGCAGATGAAAGCCATTGAGAACAACTGCATCAAAATCATATTTTGATATCATTTCACGCAGTACAATAATATTAAAACCATCACACTGACTTTATTATATTATGTCATTATGATTCTGCTGTTCGACAGAGAAGCTCACATCCTGAGGAGGCATCGATCTTTCTTCTTAACAGGAAGAAACCAGTGTGACCATCCACCAGTCACAGTCGGCTCTGAACTCATCTGATTGATATTCTGATTAATTCACAACCATGAAATTCAGAGTAACTTTCCCTCCCGCCGTTGCCTCATGCACGCTGACGATGAGGGGGCCATTTGCAACATTAACAACTCCGTCCACCGTCACCACATCCTGTTTTAGTGGGACAGACTGCTGCAAAGTCATTGACTCAATTGGCTGGATTTCTTTCAGTGGACAAAATAATTTTTTACCAATTGAACTTGATTTCATTGTATAATTAGGATGAAACTGGAAGATGGGTAAATCTGAATCTGTATGATTGGACTGATTAAACTGCATATTTCTAACTGATTGTCTTGGTAAGTGCTTTGAAATGCCTGTTTTTCTTTATTTTTGCTGAAAGATGTAACAAAAACATTTTTAAAAAAAAGACATAATTAAACTTCTAATTCTGAAGGTTACAATTTTGTGACAGTAGTCCTGGTTGTTCAGACCTAAATAAACGTCTCTTTGTTAAGTTTTCACTGCAACTATTTGCATAGAGATGCACAGATTAGGCCTTTCCTCGCTGGATTAGGTTTTTTCAAGGACAAGAAGGAACAATTGTTTTGCAGGTTCTTTGACAAGGCTTGAAGTTTTAATCCAACAGAAGATACAAAATTACAGCCATTTATGTAGTAAAGCATCCGAGGAAACGCTTATCTGATTGTTTTTAAACTTCAATCAAATTACTTGGATGGATGAGCGTTGATTAGATAAAAAGAAGAAAAGGGATTTCCAGAATCTGATTGTGGATCAGATTGAGGGAAAATGTCTGAATAAATGGCACATCTGTAATTTTACAGGAGGCCTTGTCTAACTCAAAAAAGAAAGTTAGTTTCTGTTTGTTCAGGAATCCCTTTGTTTCCCGTCAGCATTTTCTGCTCCGTTATTGACCAAGACATGATTCGAGTCAATCTTGTTCCTTGTGGCAATTCGCGCTGCTTTTTGGGCCTTTTTGTCCGTCCCTGACTGGAATGACGCAGCTGCCTTTAATTATTACAAATATCAAACATGTATAATTCCAGCTAATAAAAGGAATGAATCACACTCTGTTAAAGGAATTGTTTTGCTGTCTTTAGCTGGAGTTCAGCTCTGAGTTTACTCTGAGAAGTGAAGGACTTATATGGGCTGTGTGTGTTGTGTTTTTTCCACTCACCACTACATCCTGGTCAACCCTGTGTCTGTTGGCTCGGACCTCCTCCAGCTGCCTCTGTGCCTCATCCAGGGCCCGAGACTTGACTTCCATTTCCTGCTTTAGCTCCTGTTTTTCCCTCTGCGTCTTCACGATGTACTCCTCCTGCTCCTCCTGCAGGGCCATTAGAGCCTTCATTTTCTCCTCCTCCTCAGCCAGTAACCTGAGGACGAAAGACAAGATAAACGTGCAAGGAAGGTGAACTGTGTGATCGGAGGCTTTCAGCTGAATTAGCACCGAGTACAGACAAACAGCTGCCAACTTCCTCTGCCACGCAGGCCGACTTCCTCAGGAACATAACCCTGCGTGAACCCCGGAGCTTGAAATCTACTGTCTCCACACAAAAGCGTCTCTTCGGCCCACCACTGCATGCGTGAATGTGTTTTTTGTAACATCTACCTGGCCTGAGCGTAACGGAAGCCCTCCTCATCCAGCCTGGCTTTAATCTCCTGCTGCAGCGCCTCCTCCAGACGCTTCTGCATCTCCTCCAGCTCCTGGATCCTCTTCCTCTGCCGCTCTGCTTCCTCCTCCTTCAGAGCCATCTCAGCCTGCATGCTAACTCTGGCCTGTAGAGTGGCGGAAAAGAAGGAAAAAAAGTTCCCCGAGTTCCTCCTTTGTACTCTTTAAAGTGCTCTCCTCCGTTCCCCTGCCCCGCTCACCTCCTCCGCCTCGCGGAGCTGAATCTCCAGAGTGCGCTGGAGCTGCTCGTGCTGCTGGCGTCTCCTCTGCTCGTCCTGGTCCATCAGGACCTGCGCCTGCTTCTGCGCCTCCTTCAGGAGCTCCAGCTCCGCCAGCTTGCGCTCCCTTTCCTCCTGTAAGGCCCGCAGCCTCTGCAGCTCCTCCTCTTTGGCCTGCCGTCGTTTCTCCCGCTGCTCTCGCTGCTCTCGCCTCTTCAGCTTCAGGTCTTTATGCAGAGACGTTTTGCCCTCCACGTGCAGCCTGATGGCCGTTTGAATGGCTGTGAAGACGAAGAGGATGAAGGTCAAGGTCTTTAGATTTTGCTGTGCGACTCAAAGAACAGAAGCGTCCTCTCTGACCTGCCGTCCACTCCTGTCTTTGTTTGGTGTCCGAAGCACTCATTTCATAGGTTTTGGACAAGGTTTTCAAGCAAAACATGCACCTCTTCCCATCTCGGTCAGGCAGCACCTGGTCAAACACGTAAATGTAGAGAATTTAAATTATATGTGTTAGTGTTGTACTGTTCCAGTCGCCATTATTGATGGTCTCAGTCTCGTCTTGGACGCATTTAGACCCCGTCTTGTCCTGGTCTCGAACTCTGAGGATTTTATTTCGAGTTCAGTCAAGCGAATATTGGTAAGTTGCCAGAATAAATGTATTTGTTGACATCCTTGCTTTTATTGGACGTCTCGGTTTGAATCCAAGCAATCACGCGACTCATTGCTGAATATGCATTTTTGTTATAGTCGTCACCCATCCCCAACCTCTTTAACTCAAACTCCAAGAAAATGGGAAGTAGTTCTTTAAGAGCAGGACAGGATGGTTCCAAAATCTTCAGCAATACAATTTGACTACTAATTGGCTACTGTAGAGAGAATATCTGTAAACCAACATGCAACAAAAAAGAAGAAAGAAGAAAGCATAAAGCAACTTGTACATTTTACCTCCACTTAGAAACTAAGCACAAAGAAATGCAAACTATATGTAAGTGATGTTAGCAAAGCTAGCTAGCTAATGTTAGCAATCAGTCTCTCTTCCAAGATTCTTTACTCCACGTTTCTTGTATCACTCTGTTCTTCGTCTGGACTTGGATAGGTTTGACTTTATTTACTGGATTAACTGGAGGTTTCTTACTGCTAAAAGGGAGTTGTTCCTTTCCGCTGTCGCCACATGCTTGCTCAGGATGCCGCATGGCCACGACCTCCATGCAGCCAGCTTAGATTGATAATTTCATAACTAGGTGGCGCTACAGACTGCATTTTATGAGAACTACAACCAAATTTTAAGTCATGTAATTGAGTTTGAATCTCTTTATATGACTGGACTGTCGTCTTGAATTAATCTGATGAAAAATTTCTGAATAGAAATTGGACTCGTTAGTCTTATGGACACTTTAAGATGAAATTTGAGTATTGTTTACATTAATTAAACATGAAAAAAGTTTTCTTTAATAAAAGTTTATATTATAATGTTGCATGATTTTACACTCACCAAAACAGGTTACGGTACTTTGTACTGTACCTGATTCAGGCCATGAAATTGAATCAAACTTGGCAGAAATTCTGCATTTCTGCTGATTTCTCACTCGGACAACATATTTTGTTGGTATTTAATCACTTCAGCTGAAGGACAAGTATTATCATTGATCTGATACTTTTCAGTCTCTCTGTATTATCACTGAAAGGACTCTTCAAGACTGAAAACATTTATAGCAAGCAGCTGCCAGGACTGTGTAATTTGGACCTCCTTATTCTGAAAGATTGTAGTTAAAACACATAACAAAAGAAATTGAGTTTTGTGGTTTTTGTCATTAGAAGTCCTTCGTTTGCTTTCTAAGAAGTGGTCACTTTCAGGTTTGTGGTACCCAGTGTAACAGGAACGTTAGCAGGAAAAGTCCAGCCAACCGGGCAAACAGGTTACTGCAAGCAAAGCCTCATTGCTTGACTCAAGTAAATCACAGAAAAACGGCTGTAGATTGTTACGGGATTTTTGCTTTGTTAATGTAGATCTAATCCGTTCAGTTAAATCTGAAGTTAGGTGAAGATAGAAAGCAGCGTTGCCAAGTTTCTAAGCAGAAGACAACTGGACTTCTTCTCTCGTTTCTTGAGGATGTGCCGTCTCTCTCACTTCTTTCATTTTATCTGTCAAGGTGGCCTCAGATTTCATCTCTCTAACATCTAACCTCATCTTCCCAGGCGGTTTGTTCACTGCTTCTGACATGTGACCAAAACAACTCTCACTGCATCATTAGGGAAATGTATGGATGATCAACGCAGCCTGGGTCCAGTGTCCTAATGCGTCCTAATTCTAACTTTTATGGTCACATTAGTGAGATTGTTCCGAGTGCAACTTATAAACTTCTTACTTCCAGTCATGATCTGAATTGAAGGAGCATTTTGGAGGATAGGCGAAGCGTTTTCTCGTAGCTGATGGCTGATGACGCTACACTAGGCTGTAGATTGTAGAGAGAATATCAGCAGCAGTAATTTAAAATGTTGGTACAAGACTGGAAAGTTTGAAAGAGAATCATCATCTGGGATTTTTGTAGTCAAGCCGTTATGATTATGCAGCTTTAAAATATCATCGTGGGTTTGGAGGGAAGTTTGTCTGACTCTATCTGATCTGAGCTGTCACCATACACTGAGGTACAACTGTGTCTTTATCCAAAATATAACGCATTTCACTACTGCAAAATGTTATTGTTTCAAAAATCAGACAAAACACAGTTGTGTTGCCTAACCACAGAAAGAGACAGATTTGAATATGAGCTGCTCTGAGAGCCTTTGTCTGCTTCGTTTTGCTTTTGTTCTCTGAGGACCCAGCTGAGTCACAGCGACCCGAAGACATCTGAACCTACTGAGTGCCCTCAAGTATGAGCAGGAAAGGCAAATGATGCCAACAGGTTAAACAAGTTTCAAAAATACAGTTTGCTCATTTTACGGAAACTTGCAACAGCACCGCTCCAAGGTGAAGAGACGCCAGGAGATAAAAAAATGTAAAACGATTCACTTCTCTTTAGAAACCACTTTCAAGAAATATCCCATCTAACGACGTTTTATTTCTCTCCGGGAGCATTTGAGTGATTTCTTTTTTAGCTGCTGCTTTGTTTCAAAAACTACATTTTAAAGAAAAGCACAGCATATAAAAGCGGTTAGATATCAAGTAACCACTTTACTGTCCTCTCTGGATTACTTTCTGCATTTTAGGGAAGTCCCCACCTTTAGTTTTCCTTTTTTCAGACAAACAGGAAAAACGGCGACGTTCTCCGCTTACCTCCACGCAGCAGTTCCCGTCCAGGACTATATTCCCTTGGCAGTCCTTGCGGTCCTCTCCGGTGTAGTAGGACAGGTTGCTGGGCCTCAAAGTGAACCAGCGTTCCTTCCAGTTTCTCCTTAGCTGGCCTTTCTTCCACAGATAACCCTGAATCCAAATCAACGCGCACGCATGACTTCACGGACGTAAAGCGTGGCACAAAGGGAGCACTTTCCTGTCCGCCTACCTCTTTCAGGACGTCGCCGACTATCTCCCTGTACACCTCCTCTATCGCCATGCTGGTGATGCTCTTGTCGATGGCTCGGGTTATTTTCCCAGAGTTCATCATCTGGAGAAAGACCCAGACGGTGATGCCATTCTGATGCCCTGAGTCCTGAGAGAAGAAGTCATCGAGCTCAACGCAGTTGAACTCGATGCTCATCGCCATGCATATCTTCTTTAGGAGGTACTCCACCTGAATGAAGAGGGAGAAGATCTGTGTGAGCCGCTGGCGTTTGCAACAACAACATTTTCTTTAAAAGGCGTCTCTGTGTATGGAACTTTGATTAAAGTAATATCTTGTTGAACATTTGAGATTTAAGCTTGTTCTTGCTGAAGTTTTACGTTTTTCTTATCAAAACCGTATTTTTAAAAAATCACTTCTTTGCCAGCATTATTACTAACATTGCAGTGAAATGTTTCCTGACTTGCTAACTGTAACCGTGCATGTAAGGCTTCAACACACTATTTTTTTTTTCTTTTGCCAAACCTATATAGTAACGTCAGTCTCACTGCAGCACTATTTTTGGTACAGTGGTGCCTGAGTGAAAAACATACCAAAATAAAGCTGAATGGTGTTTTCTCACACCCTGAGTTAAAGCAAACACTCTGACCCTGAAATTTGGAGCTTTCTCTTGGCAGCGGGTGAAAAAAAAAAACGCATGACAGGAAACCAAAACGGGTGTTTACGAGTGAGAAACAAGCCCACATTGCGGCACGAAAAGTGCACCGTGTCCCATGGTGGAAAGCAGCAGAGTTTCACCCGCTTCCAACTCAGTGGCTTTCTGAAGATCCAACTTCATAATTAGGTGTGCAGTAGATTTATCCACCTTCTGGTTCAACCCACCTCATCTGGAACCATAACCAACGGGTATTTGTCTTCGGAGAGAAAGTTAAAAAGGCACCACAGTCGAAAAGCGTCCCGGTCTGGCAGAACCGAGATGCTGCTTCTGTCTGGCTGGTAGTTCTTCTTCGCCGTAAGAGTCCAACAAAGCTCGTCCACGTTTTCCTTATTAAATGAGCCTTCCACAACCTGAAGCAGCGGAGGGATGTAGCGATTAAAAATGTGCTAAAGCTTCTTGGAACACCAGGAGAAATAAAGCTGTGCTGGTGTGCGCTCACCTTATCGAGGATGTATTTGTTGAGATAAGGCATGTAACCCTGACTGGAAACGGGGCCGTCGTCGTCATCCCTGAAGTGCTCCTCCAAAGCCACGGGGTCATGTGGGATGCTCAGGACTGTGCAAAGGTTGTGAGACAGAACCTGAAAAATCAAAGAGAAAAAAAAACCTTCAGATAACAGAGGAGAAGATTTATTTCCATCGAACTGATAAAATGGTTTAATCTTATCAATTTTTGTAAACGCAGTGTTTAAAAACACACACACACACACACACACACACACACACACACACACACACACACACACACACACAAAATGCAGGGTTAAAACACTTCAAACAAAGATAAGATTTATCCAGATCTTTAGAGACAGAAAGAGACAAGTTCACAAGATGCTATAACAATTAAAGAAAATACATGAACAAACACCGCATGAAACACTTTTAGAAAATTTGAACAGTCCATTTTGAGAAATGCTAGTCCAATACAAAGGACAACATCTTCTTCTAAGAGCAAACTTGTTTTTTTAAACTTCAGCTGCATCCTGGCCTTCAAAATTACTTGCTGAAGCAGAAAAATAGTAACATTTTCCGCAAACTGTTGTAGAAACGTCATGAGTGGCTCCTAATCTAAGTACTTTTGAGCAGCTTGGTGCCAAATTCTCTTTTTCAGTGCCTATTTTTAGACAGGTTCTGATACTGCGATCCCATGCCTGTTGGTGTAACTTTCCGACATTTAATATCTTTTCAACTTAAAAAACAAAAAACAGTACAAATGCGACATTATGCATGGTAAGTATGATTTCAGCACGTTGTTTAACGAGCATCAAACCTGCTAAAAGTTTTCAAAACTGTTTTTCTGCTCAGATTCTGAGACGAACGCATTGCTACTTTGAACTTCATCCACAGATCACTTGATAAAGCTGAGATAAAGCACATTTTGCTATTTTTATTTTATTGTAGGAAGTCTTCTCCCTTGAACCGATTTCTGCATCCCTATACTAGATGCAAATTTGTTCATGTTTCAGATTGATAACCAGGGCAGGAAAGCTTTAAGACGACGCTATAGATGCTTGTCTTTTTTGCACTCAATCAGTTTGCAAAGCAGTAAAAAATAAAAATCTGCAAGAAGCTGCAGAAAATAGTGCATGGAAAAACATTAGGTTTGGCTTTTACTGTTGCTCGCCTTTCCAGCGATAGTGCAGCAAAAAGAATAAAATGCAGTGAGTAGAGAATTCACCATGTTTGTTCAACATGAGCTGCATTGTGTTTCTCAAAGCAGTTAGTTGAATAAGACAAATGTGAAATTTTCTGCTCAGGTAAGTCAGTTCAAGTATCTGTGAACTTTGGTGGCATGTGTGTCTCAGCTGTGTGGTTGATTGTCAGGATAACACACTTTCGGTTTTTCTAAAGATATCTTTTTTCCCCTTTATGTCCTGAAAAAAGTCTGATATTCTCGAGACGTATTCGGATTAATTATGTCTGTTTTGTGTATTACAGATTATTTAACACGAAGATGCAGCACTGTAAGAGATGTGACTTATATTTAACCCTCTGATAGCCTGTAACAGATTACAAAAGCAAAACATGCATTTATACAATGTTTAGAAAAACTGCTGTGCAGGAAGCTACCAACACGGTCAGTACTTCTGTACTGCTGCAATATAGTTCAGTTTTAACCCTTTGAAAACTGTGGGGTTTTATTTTGAAGGCTATGCTCTTTCTTAAAAGACCTGAGCAGCCATGTTGATAGTTTTCTGCTTCATAGTTTTGATCATTTCTTCTTCTGTAGGTCTGTGAAGTGGAAAAAACAAAACAAATCCAGATCAGACAGAGTCCTGGGTTTTAAAGATTGCTGCAGAAAGGAGAGCAGCACATCAGATCACCACCTATGCATTGCTCTGAACAATTCAGGTTTCACGCAATCTTTTACGAGCCTTTAAACACGCCCACAAAGTCGCACAATTCTCAATAAGCATCAGCGTAAAACAATCTGAAAACTCACAGCCAATGAGTTTAAAAATCTATTCTGTCTGATCTCACAAAATAGAACAAAACAAACGTCGTCTAATTGATTAGACAGCAGTTAAACGGTGAGTGTTGTACTATTCGCTCTTGCTAGTTAGTTTGCACAAAGAAACATACAACATTTCCACCACAGCAAAGCAAAGCAAAAAACTGGGGAAAAAAGTGTGTTGCTGGTTCTTTGCCAGAGGTGGCAGTTTTTGAATCCAGCATCCAGTTACCCAAATCCGCTTGACCTTGAACAAAGTACATGTTGTTCCACATTTACAGACAGCAGCAGTTCTTATTTTGACAGAGTTAATATATCGAGGGGATTCAGATGATCTGTCAATGCTTAGCTCTCCTGCTAACACTTTTGAAGTTTTCTTACAAATCTATTTCCTAAATTATATACTTTTACTAACTAAAATGTTTCCTCAGTTGGGACTTATAATGATTTCTCAGAAATCATAAAATGCACAAAATGAGGTTGGCTTCTGAGTTAGCATTGATTTCACGTCTTTCTGTTTTTGGTATTTTTTTTTTCCTTGAGAGCAACATAATTTGGTTAAAATCCAGAACTAAGAGAACCAAAGAGCATTAAGAAATCGTTTTTTACTTTTCCATTTATCCATCGGTTCTGTCAGTAAATAAAAAAAAAAACAGTCAATGAATACATTTGACTAAAAGCTAACTTGTCAAATGGCAAATCAAAGATAAACGATGCCATCTGGAAACAGCTCAACATGGGCAGAAACTTTAATTTTCATACGTTTTCCATGTACCAGAACAATCCAGACGTTTCAAGAAAATGCTAGAATCCTGTATTTGTTCATATTAATCTGGCTTAGCAAATTTTCAGATGATACTTCTTCATGTTTTGGGCAAAATATTATTCCACACCCGCAGAAGTCAAATTTGGCATAAACTTCACGCTAAACAGTGTTTGCTCTTTTGGCCTATAAGAGGGCCAAGAAAAGAGCAGCTTTGTTTATGACAACACATTCGAAAAGTTCATAAACTGACAGCATTCTATTCTTATGTGCTCTTTTAATAAGTCCGTTAAAACTTAATAGTTTTGTCACAGCTAATAACACACAACTTCACCATGTGTGTGACACTCGATGCATGCACTTCCCTTGGAGGAACAGTATTGGTACGTTTTCTGAGCAGTGTTTCCTGTAGCAGTGTGCAGAAAAGGGATGAACCGAGTCTGAAAATGAGTTCATGGCTCTAATTTTGTTGTCTAACCATATGATGTTAACATGTTCAGAGGTGCTAATTGTTTGCAGTCTGGACCGGTGTGGCCTCATGAAAAGTGAAATTACCTAAATGAAAATGACAGATTATTAGCAGATGTTGCACCAAAATGAAGAGAAGAGGGAGGAAAGATATCTAATTTGATCTGTTTATATTGGATTAATGTGGTAGAGTTACCATTATTGCGTTTCTATCAACTTTTTCCCCTTTATTTTATTTCTGTCGCCAAGGGAGTGCAACATCTTGAGACATCTGCTGCACGATATCAGGCACCTAGTTTCTGCGTGCTGAGCCATAACCACATCCTGTCTCCAGTCTCCAGTTCTCTACGTCTGTTAACTTTTGAGGCCACAGCATGCAAAGTGCTCGCCTCCACACAGAACATGGTGCCTGTACACGACCTGCATGATGCCGACGATGGAGGGCTGGAAGTGGGATAAGCCAAGTCATAAGGCTGACTCGCTGTAAGCCAGGAGCTCTGGGCGACGTTGCAGAAACGTGGTGGTGGCTGGAAAACAGAGCCTGAGCCACACCGAGAAAAAGTGACATAACAATGAGAGCAACAAAAAAGAAAAGAGACAGAGAGAGGGAAAGAGAGAGAGAGAGAAAGAAGCACAGTGGCTTTATTGAAGCCCTACAGCGAGACGCAACAATCGTCAGCATGTTTCCACTTTGTCCTTGCCCTCACATGCAACAATGTCCTGTTTGACGTACATGCTGGGAACATACTCTATTCAACGAGGCTGCTCTCCAGTGCCAGAGGTCCCTTTGCACTACAAGATGGCACATTGAGGCCCAAGCGTTGATGATGACGGGTCCCATTCACATGCAGACAGAGCAAACTCGTGCTGCCTGCCTGCCTGCCACACAGAGGTGCATATTGTGCCCTCTTTTCAGCACTGTAAGCATTTCACTGGAAATATAGGGAACAAAATTGTTCCTCGTTGCCGCAGTTTAAAGTAAAGCTGCTTTGCACAGGAAATGTGATGGAAATCAGACAGTTCGCTCTCATTTCCTGAAGTACACAGCTGAACACACTCTAGGCAAACAGCAATTATTTGTTAAATTTACTTGTGTGCCTGACAAACTTTTATCTGTTGAAAGTGAACCCTGGTAGGAAATGAAGCAACATCACCACGTCTGTCAATCTTCACCTCAGACACAAAAAGATCACTTTGTTTCCACCCCCACACCCCTCCATCTTCAAGTTAGAGGACCCTCCACTCACCTTCAGCTGAGACTTGGACACCTTCCCACTCTTCTCTAGATCCAGGGCAGTAAAACCGTACCATATGGACTTGAGCAGCTCAGAGCGCAGGTCCATTTCTGCAGCGCCGTTATTTTCTGATTTCCTCCTCTGCGTGTCTGTCTTCTTCTTCCCTCTGCTGTTGACACGGGGCCCCTGGGTGACAGGCAGACACGCACTCTGTTGCTGCTGCTGCTACTGTGTGGCGTTGCAAGCCTGCGGGCAGCGACACCTGCTGGACATCCACAAGATAGACAGGGAGGGTTCTGTCTTGACTTGAGAGAGAGAGAGAGAGAAAAAAAAGGTTTTAATAGAGACAACGTGATTTAAAACTAATTCTAGACACTGATAATTTTATTTATCAAAGGAAAAATGTTAACAAATAATAATTTACCAAATCCCAATCAAAGCTGATGGAGGTATAGCTGTAAAATTAAAACATGTCGTTTGTGTCTGTCTGTTTAGACTGTTCCTTATTGTCGTGTCCTGCATGAATCTAGTTTGATTGGAGTTTTTGGGATTTATATATCATTATGCTATGTTAGCACAAAGAGCATGCTGTATGTCACGAGATTATACATTTCAGATATGATTTTATGTCATTATTTTCTGTTTTGTCTAATGTTCGCTGTTTGAACATTCGTCTTCATTCACTTTTCCATTAGCCCTGTCTCAGGTAAAACAGAGGAAAAAGTATCCCCGCAGCATGATGCTGCCACCACTATTTATTATTGTGTGAAGGGGAAACTGTCTTTGGAATCTCACCTGATCATTGTCCTTTTCGCCGCATATTTGCTGTGTCCCAAACCCATGTTTTATGGCAGATCGTGAAGAGGACTGACTTCTCATGGCTTTCTTCTTGGACTGTACCTCTAAAGTTATCATTAACCTCTTGATCGTTTTTTTTTTCATTTCATTTTATTTTTTAGATTTTCTGGCTTTGTTTTTGTTTTAGATTTCCCTTTCTTTGTTTTTTTCTTTGTTTTTTTTCTTTTTTAGCAAACAAGTAACGTTAAATCCGCAAGAATTTGCTAATAATACAGAATAACAGATGTTTTCACTCTTCACATTATCTATCTATCTATCTATCTATCTATCTAGCTATCTATCTAGCTATCTAGCGGTGGGGGAGATGGAGAGTGACGGGTCTCGCGGCAAATAAACTAGTCACGTGGTAAAACAACCTTATCATCGTTACCATGGAGTTGTTTGTGAAGATCCGATGCTTATTGGTTGCCCTTTGTTCGGTTACCAAATTCCTCACAGCCATTGGTCAATTTGGGATCTACTTTTAACCAATGACGAAGCGCGCTTTTTGAAAACTGTTTATGGTCCAGGAAGTTGACAGGCCTTTTTCATAGCAAGAAAGAACGGAACGAAGGAGCTTTAAATCAGCACGAAACGTCTGGTAAACCAAACCAACTTGGAGTAAGGAATAAACTGTCTTTGAAAGAGTTTATTTCATTTTTCAAACGACTGATAAAGGACCATAGGCCTTTTAGATGTATCTGAAAGAAGCAGCAGCTAGCTTTCGGTCGTGTGTAGCGTGTGCTTTAAACGTAGCTTTCTGTTTGGGTCAAAGCTAACTTCTTTGTTTGCTAATATTTTAGCTGGCTCTTCACAACACCCATTTCATGTGTTTTCGCTTTATTGTTTGCCTTGTCGGCGATATTTGTTTTTCTTTGAAAAACATAAGTATAATAATATTGGCAGTTGCCAATATTATTGTTATTTTTTTTTCTTGTTGGTTAGCGTTGTCAGTTTTATACTCCCTATCTTTAAAAGCGTGTTCGGATATTTATGCTTTGCTGCTCAAATGTTTTATTCTGTTTCCCTTTTTTAGTTGCTCAAATCCTGAGATTGTCTTTTTACCCCGATCAGCATCATGAGTTCTCCAGTCCTTCGTCAACAAAGTCAGAATAAAATCCGCAGTGATTTTCTAAGGTAAGATATATATATATATATATATATATATATATATATATATAAAGGCCCGCAAATTCACTTTTTCCCTCCTAAGATTAGTGTGTGATTTATCCAAAGCACGTTTTCTTGTAATAATATGCATTTTAAAGGTGATATGCAACAGAAAGTTGGTGATATTCTGAAAATTTGTACTTTGAGGGTTACTAGAAGTCTTTCTTGAAAGTTGTTGTAGAACATAATCAAATTAAAATGGCTGCTACCCATATAGACTTAGGCTTATTTTATTGTCATTGCACAAAGAAACATAAGTAAAATTGGCAATGCAATGTCATCACTTGGCCACCGGAGCGCACACAAAAACACAAGTGTGCCTATAATTAAATAATATGCAAATAATAATTACTATTTTCAAACAGTCTTAGACAGTCTTCATGATGGGATTGTTGAGCAATCTGATGGCCAGTGGGACACAACTATTTCTGAGTCTGGCTGTTCTGCAGCAGATGCTATGGACTCTCCTCCTAGACAGCAAGCGGATGAACAGACCATGGAGAGGATGGGTGGAATCAGAGAGGATCTGGTTAGCTCTGGCTAAGCAGCGTCTGTGTGCAATGGTCTGGATATGGGGGAGTGGAGCCCCAACAATCCTCTCAGCTGTCTTCACCACTCTTCGCAGAGACTTCCAGTCTGAGGCCTTGCAGCACCCAGACAAGATGCTGATCAGCAGGCTCTCAATAGTTCCTCTGTAGAAGGTGGAGAGGATGGGAGGGAGGAGTGAAGCTCTTCTCATTTTTCTCAGAAAGTGCAGGCGCTGCTGTGCTTTTTTTTCACCAGTGAAGCGATGTGAGTTGTCCAGCTGAGGTTGTCTGTAATGTTCACCCTCAGGAACTTAGTGCTGCTGACGATCTCCACTCCTTTGTCGTTGTTTAGGAGTGGTGTGTGGTTGGGTCGAGACCTCCTGAAGTCGACAATGATCTCTTTTGTTTTATCGACTTTCAGGAGCAGGTTGTTTATTCTGCACCAGTCCACAAGATATTGTATCTCTTTTCTGTAGTTCACTTTATTG